>NC_059537.1:0-374375 GCF_905220415.1 Colias croceus | reverse complement strand
ACCAGGCGAGACGGTGGCTCCATGAGGAACACTGGCCCGTGCTCTTGGCCATCACCACCTGGAAGGATTGGAGCTATAGAAGATCCAGCCTACAAGAATAGGTTTATAGGTCTACGGTAAAGATACGGACTGTGATAAGTCGTTATCAGATTTGAAATATATAAAGAATTTTTGCTAAAGTAATGATATAAATGGGCAGATGGAATAAAATATTTATAAAACAAAACTTTAGCCTTAAATATTTATGCTGAAAATAAAAATAAAAAAAGTTGTCATCCTTACATTATTCCCCCTATTTCCTTAAACAACTAAACCAAACTCAAATTCTATTTCATCCAACGCTACGCTACAATACCAAACGAAATTGTTTAGAGTCTCCGTCATATTAGCCACAAATGGACACCATAATTTTGCCGGTAAAGCGGTCAAGTGACGTTTGATATTCAACCAGCTGGTGTGTACAGTGACCACGCTACATCGGCCGGGGACACGATTAATCTACGTTTAACTTTTATAATAGATCATAGTGTTTGATTTTTCAACGGATAGTTTAATTTATTTTTCCTATTTGCTATATGGAAATTAACTGTGGGATAATTTTATATTGATATTTATGAAAAAAAAAATAGATAGAGAGTAAGCGTTCGAATAAAAATGATTATTAATTATAAGTACGGTCAGCCAAGAAAGTGGTGTACCAGTTTTGATTTAGTTTCCCGGTCATCGAAAATTACAACAAGGTTCGTTATAAAAAGATATTACTGAAAGAGACAACATTATCATGACGTAAACCTATGTATTCATACGTCATATGTCACATATAAGTACATGACATTTTAACCTTTAGTATAAATGAAAAGGACATTAGTTTCTACAAAGCAATTGAAATGTTTCAATCTAATCTTTATCACCTATGAATCTGCAAGCGATATTCAAACTTAGGGTGGTACACCACTTTCTTGGCCGACTGTACCTACTTCTCTATTTAACATACTTCCAACACCAAAATCCACCAATATATCCCTAATCAAATCATTTATCAGTAAAAAATAGCCAAGTCAAGTTTCACCAACATCATAGTGTACAGAGCTATCTACAAGTTCACAATATTATTTCTCAAACTATTGTTAACTAATGCTAAAACATCGAGTTTAACAACTGTAAGTACTACAATAATAATTATGCATAGTTGAGTTTATCCCTTAAATTGTCACCCCTAGATAACTTGTGTTTATAATGTCCAAATTTGGAGGATGTATTGGAATTAGGATAGAAAAGAGGAAAATGAAAAAAAAATTAAAAATTTTAATTTTTTTTCTATTGTTTTCGCTATGTCACATAAAACGGACATTGCCAATTATATGTACATGTTCGAACCGTCACATATAACGGACATTGCACATTATTCCTGCAACCGTGGTACATGAATACAATGGACATTTTCAACTCTGTAATTCAAAATTATTATCAAATTATAATTATGGACGATCTAGAATAAGCTTTTCAAACATCTGTCTTAAAATGTTGGTTAAAACTTTAACGATATCGTTAAAAATAATGGATTTTAAAAAACGACACTACCAAAAATCACAGCCTAAGAATATGCTAAGAATTAGAATAGAAATAGTATTACATATCCTGCGAACTCATCTAATACACCAAGATAGCCCTCTTCCCATTTCTTATATTGTACAGATTGAAATGTGTTTGCTTCATCGTATGAAAAGGAGTGGTATACCATGCCTGAAGTACCAAAACGAACAGGAAATTTAAATCGCTTTTTTTGGATTCTTTGGCATATAATATATCCATTTGCTGCCAGTTTTTTTTTTAATTTGTAAGGTATTATTATTTAAATTTTCAAACATTGGGTGGTATTTCTGGTAAGTAACATGATGCTGTGACTGAAGAACTACTGAGAAGTAGGGAAGATTCATCTCGCACCTCATGTTAGGCTGTTCTGCAGCAATAATATTTTGTTGGTGGTAAAAATTCTGACTTTTTGGGTCTTCATTGTGTCTCAAATCAATATGTCGTATAATTCCGAAGGTATGTTGCTGGGGGTAAATGATTGACACTATTATCATATCCTGTAGGTCTACATTTCCTTCGAAATCGACATCTCAACTCAACGCCAGACTCTTCAACTTCCGCCAGATGTAGTTAGGGGATTTTTTATTGATTGCCAAGTCATGCTCCTGTAAAATATAATAAAAATAGAGAAAAATATATCAAAATGATTCCGTTGCAAATGGAGGGCCTTATTGGCAACGTCCGTTACATAGGACATGTGAAGAATACCCTAGTATATACTCCAAGTTGTCAACGTCCGTTTTATGGGACATCGTATATAAACTAATATTTTTATACCAAATATTGTAAAATATGTAAAAATTATGTCAAAATACTGTACTTACAATCGTATTCTAACTAATAATATAACATTATAAGCAAAATAGCCAAAATACTTACAGTTATTATCAATTTTATCAGAAGAGTCAAGAGATCCGTTTTTTGCAATTTTCAAATGGTCACCATCCGCGACTGTACATGGTTTTGGTAAAAAAACCTGCATGTACGCGAAGGACATAGCTAGTCCCTTCCCAATATACCAATTAGCGAAGCTTAGGTCTGCCATAACAGCGCCAGCATGTGTGTAAATACTATGTCCTTTAAAACGGACGAAATCAATTTAAGGGTTAAATCGGGCAGGTTCCACGAACAACGGAATAATACGCAACGTTATATTGAGTTATAATGGGATTTTCGAGAACTCATGGGTACACGAAACTTGTTTGTTAATTTTCATAATTTTACTAAAAGTGACCCTGTAGACATTTAAAACAAAAACTGCACAATAACTTCTCTTATAATGGCTAGTTCGTGTATATCCTTGCGGTTAAGATAACTAAACAGTTTTTTTTAACAGAACACTAAACCACGATGAAATACATATACATATTAAAAAATAAACCATATTTTAAATGGGACAACTTGGGAAGCATCAGCTCTCAAATAAATCCATCGGAATCAGTTCACCAGTTTCTCATCACATAGTAAATGTTATTTCAAGTTAAATACACACTCACGTAAAAGTCAGCTTCAGAACACGCCAACCAAAAAAAACTCGCAATAAAAATATACGAATGTTAATAGCCTGTGTTAAGCAAACCTAATTATAAACATAGTCTCCAAATGAATAATAAATCCATAAACCGCCATGTGCAAGCACGCCGAGTTAAATCTTTTTAGGTCAACGGGAAGCTGGGAAGTCACAGATTAAAAAAGGCTCTTATGAAAATTGTTCAGGCTTGTTCTTTCACTACTTTGACTTTAACAAGTTCACGGAAGTTCTAATGTTCAAGCGAGTTACAGTTTTATGGTTGCGATTTAAGTTATAAATCTGGTTGTTTTGATAAGTAATAAAAACATCACTGCGAATTAGTAGGAATAGATTAACAGTGTGGTAACGGTTCATTATGACATTTTATTAGGCTTTATAAATATCAATAGTTAATCGTTATGGTTTGAAGAATTTTGATGCATTTTTTATATTTCCTGAAAAATAACAAATGTGTTTATTTATTTATTCCTAACATTACGAAACTACTGTACAATCAAGGATTTTTCAAACGTATCTTAATGTAAATTCTCTAAAATTGCTTATGTTATATTATTATTTTGCTCTTCGCATATTTTTTATTGAGTGATTATTCCTGTTTCGGAAACAAAACAACGCCATGATAAGTATTTTTATACGTCATAAAATTTGAATTATGTATGAAATCCCCAGAAATATTCTTGTTTGACGGCAATTTGTAAATTTTACCGTTTATGAATTATTCCATGAAATTTATACGTTTCCCAAAAATGTATTCAGAAAGGGAAGAAGTACCTATGTGTTTTATTATAAGAGTAAACAGTTTTACATATTTCAGATTAAAACGATGAATGGGTATGATTTATTACTATAATATTATTTACAAAAATGCAAAACTGTCACAACTTGTTGGCGCCATATCATGTAAACTGAGTCAAGATGACGCCTTCGTGCGAATGCATAACATTGTATAAACTGTATATAAATAATATATACAAATAACTTTCTCAGTGATTATACTTAAGCAGAAATACAAACATAAACTCTTAGAAAAGGATGATTTATTCATCGTAGCATAGTTGTACAGAGTTGCGTAGCACTACGCTACGAAGACTGTAGGCGATGCTACGCGCTTCCACTTCCTTGTATTATATTATATTTGTTTAAGAAAGTAAATAAAATAAAAAAGTTTCCAAGTTTTATGTCGGGTTTTTATGATAGAGTAGCAGAATACAGTTGTCCGCAGTGATACTTTTAAAATGCACTTAAAATCCTTTGTTCAAATAAATTGTTGCATATGCATACTCTACAACATCTAAACAAAAAAAAAACTTTTTACAGTATCTTCATTAAATATTCCATTATTCATCATCTTATAAAGAAGACAATACAAAGAACCGGAGCCTATCGTATCTAACGATAAAAATGTTTCGTATCATAATATTCTCAACACCTTTGAAATAAGATCGAAAATCGCGTAGCAGGGGTTAAACGCATTAACATATAAACAAGGTGCGTTGTATTTTACAGTCTTAAAGCTAATGAAACTCGGTTCGGGAGTTCGTTATATTTTTATAAGCTTGATAAAGAAATTAAAGAGTGAAACGGCGGAACATTTTCCTCGATCGTACCAGCTGCGTGCGTACATATAAATTTTTAAAAAGGCACTCAAGTCATAATTCGGCAAGTGTCGGCGTTAATGTGAAGTGTCTAATCAACTAGAGAGTATGTACATTGTGCATGATTATAAATCTGGGAAAATACAAAATTTACATACCAACTTTTCGCTTTTGTAAAGCATACATTCGTATATGGGTCAAGGTTGTATAAAATCCAGGCTAGCTTTTGCAGAATTTAATTTTTCAAACAATCATTGATATTTCAAAGGCATGTAATATGAAAAAAAAAATTGGTTGTCTGTAAAGTCGGTTTACTGACGATAATTGAACGTGACAACGTCCGATTGTGCTTCTTTGTCGCTCGTTCCGCGCTCTCGCTCGCACTTCAAGCCTTAAGATGGAACGCCTCAGATGAGTCAGAGCGAGGTAACGCCGCATGAGTCATGTTTTTTCGTGCGTGCAGCCGGCTTTATCGAGTTATAAGACGTTGTCACGTCAAAAAAATTTACTGATAAAAGATAGAAATTCTTAAATTCACATTCTCCATTATTTATTGTACATATTTATTTATATCATAGAATTTATATATTAATAAAGTAAATTGCTATCCCCAACAAATTGTATTCGATCACAAGCATACGACTCAAAGTGAACTCCAAACTTAAGTTGCAGTAAGTAAAATATTCAAAACTAGCCAAACGTTAAAGGGGCCATCCATATAATATATTATATTATAATACTGCACAGTATAACTGTCCGCTGTACGTAGCATATTACAGCGGGAGAGGCACTTTATGAGGCCATGTTTCATTCCCTTTGTTTACGCACAATGCTTGTTAGAATTTACAGTTTTTACGAAGCATACACGGTGTTTATTGTTTTAAAGTCATTGTTGAAACTCTGTATTGTTTAACGAATTTACTAATTTTTTATTCTGTTTATGTTCTACATCACGAGGGGTATTGTGTTTTTCCTAATATTTGCTATTGGTATTTTTTTCAAGCTCGAGTCTAAATATTAATAAATTTTGGTACTGAAATCATCTTTGAAGGATATTATTAGTTGGTGTTTTAAACAAATTATATTCATGTGTTGACTCAAGTAACAAGTAGCAAAATAAGCCTGTCCGTCTGTTACGTTTTCAAGCCGAAGCAACTGACGTTGACAAATTGTTACATACGAAAAAGTGAGCATTTGAAAAGGAATTACGCTTAAACGTTGTGAAAAAATTTAAATGGCATAAAAAATCTTGTATGCATGTATTATGTTACACGCTATAATAAGTAAATGCGGGTGACATCACTGGAATATAACTACATAATAATAATGCTATGGCTGTAAGAAGAGAAAAAACGTTTCTTATGAAAATTCTGTTTTAATTTGCGACGCAGAAAGTCATAATTTCGTTATATATTCATAACGATGATAGATGAAACAGGAAAATGAAACGGGGAAAATAATTAATTGTTTAATTTATACTTTTATTTGAATTTCTCTGACGATGATATTTCAAAACGGACGTGAACGACTTAATTTATAATGAAATAAAAATACTAATGAGCTGTTGTTTTATTGAATAAGTTTTATACAATCAGTTATGTAGTAACATCCAAAGAGATGTTACTACATAACTAAAGAGTTGTGAGAAGTTTTTTTAAGCAAATCCTTTGCTGGACCATGTAGCAAATGTTTCGAAGGAAGCCCTCAGGCACTACGAGTTTGACATTACAGACTTGCCTTTTATATATTTATAAGATACGATTTCGTAAAAGAATTTGAATTTCTAAATTGTTTAAGATTTTCAAATACATTCTCATAAATAGTTTAAGTAAATATGTGCAAATAAAATAATACAAATGCAATTAAAACCTTTTATTTCTATAATTTACATGGCTAATATTTTGTTTGGTTAGTAATTTATTAATGAACTTTCATTATTTATTTTATATTGGGTGAAAGCTTGTTCCATCACTTTATCATGTAAGAACATTTCAGATTACCATTTTCATATATTCTTAACCAAGTCAAAAGAAGTAACATGTATAAAACACTTGACGAACCAAAATGTTTAGAGTATCAGGATCGTGTATCGTTTAGATTTACATTTTAATTGACTGGAGCTGAAAAACCGAGCTCGTTAGAACAAAACATAAACAAAAGCAATTTGGCTTCTATTCAATCAAATGAAATGCCAAGCGTTTGTTGTTTATTATATTATTGGCTGAATGTATAACTGTTTGTTGTGTAACTTTGCGACGAATTTACAAATATGATGTGTGTCTAATTCTGTATATAGCAGTTTACGTTAAGAGCATTAATTTCACCTATGTTGTAAATTAAAAAGAATCCTTCGAATTTTCAAATTTGTACAATGTGACTATCCATACTAATATTATAAATGCGAAAGTAACTCTGTCTGTCTGTCTGTTACTCAATCACGCCTTAACTACTGAACCAATTCATAAGAAATTTGGTATAGAGATATTTTGATACCCGAGAAAGGATATAGGCTACTTTTTACCCCGGGAAATGGGATAGGTTTTATCCCGGAAATCCCACGGGAACGGGAACTATGCGGGTTTTTCTTTGACTGCGCGGGCGAAGCTGCGAGTGGAAAGCTAGTTAAAATATATTTTTAATTAACAGGATAAACATAATTTCCATTAAGCTATAAAATTCGAGCCTTCATACAAATATCATTTTACTTTAAAATAAAGCTTTTATCCTAAAAACTAGTATTTTCAATACATTTTACACGTTTTAAAATGTTTTAGGGACGTCTCTTACATTTATAATATGTGAAAAAGTGAGGTGAAAATACGACGAGTGCTTTAAACTGACGTAATCTCCTTGTTCGTGTACTGCTTTTGTAAAAAGTATCTGCAAAAGGAATACACTAAATTGTCGTGTTTATTTTTTCTGTTTGTTTAAAAAAATCGTCTTGATAACGCTCTACATCATATATTTTTTTAATGAGTAGGTATTTCTTATTCGTATATTAAACATACACACTTCGTTATAAAAGCCCGCAAACCACTTTGTATTTCGGTGAATTTATTAACAAACGGTTTAGTATACGAGATATACGTATATACGAGAAAATCATAGTGTATATGTTATATTCTTTGGCGTTAATTGGGTCTGATACATACCACATTCATATTTTTATGAATCCTTCGTCATAAGCGAAGAATGTTTTGTTTTCGAAAAGAAAAATAAATAAATATTTCCATAAGAAGTAACCCGACGCTCTGGCGACATTTTCAGGCTTGTGACGATAGACTATTTTGTTTTTCTCTTCAATAATGGGCATTCGTATTCATAATATTTTTGTAGCAATACTATTATGGATAGTTCAAGGTTGTTCTTTGTAATAGAAACTATAATATATCCGAAGTATTATCACAAGTATTATCAAAAGTGATTGGAATACGAAGATATTATTATATAATATACTAGCTTTCCGCTCGCGGCTTCGCCCGCGTTTTCAAAGAAAAACCCGTTCCCGTAGGATTTCCGGGATAAAACCTATCGTATGTCCTTTCTCGGGTATCAAAATATCTCTATACCAAATTTCATGCAAATTGATATAGTAGTTAAGGCGTGATTGAGTAACAGACAGACAGACAGAGTTACTTTCGCATTTATAATATTAGTATGGTTTATGGGATATATTTTCATAGCAAAGATGTGTTTTTTTTATTTAACTTGCAGAGTAGGTACCAATGAAAATAATTCTTAAAGTTTTCAATTATATATCTTATAAATAAGGACTAACTTATTAATCATTCCTTAATACAATAGATAGAGAAAATATTCTGTAAATTTAAATCTGCTGAATCACACCAAAATATACATTAATAATTTAAGTCTTAAATAACATAATAAATACAGTACTTACCCATGATAAATAAAACAATAACTGACACAACCCACGAGACCATCTTGTCGCTTTCGTCTCACATCGCTGGCTCAATGTTTGACGAGCTGGAACAAAAGAGTCTCCTTATTCATTCGTACATAAAGACGGAAACTAAACATATAAAATAATAAAATATCTAGGGAAAAGAGGCCTTCAATGAAACTGGAAGAAAGTTATGTAGAGTGTGGACTATTTTTTGCTGGGCATAAAATATGTTGTCTAAAACTGCGATTCAAACGGTAAATATAGGGTAATAATTACAAATACAAGTATCTAATTTGTATGAATATGTACAAAATTAAAACGGATGTCTTGCATGTTTTAGAGCTTCACGTAGACTTTATATTTAGTGATATAAATATTCCGTTCTCATAGGTATAAATACATAAGGCAATGTTCTACGAAAATAATTACAGAGTAGTTAATAGTCTCTTAGTATTAGACCAATGTTCCAATGTTTGAATTATCTAAGTCCAACAGACATCGTATATAAATAAAAGACAAAGAATCATGAAAAACCTCACAAGTGCGACGTTATCCGATAAAAGTGACCTTCGCAAAATCAATAAAGCTCCGAGATAAAAACAATTAAAATCGCCATAAATCCACATCACCGAGTTCTCGACGACTTGTACTGAGTTGATAAACTCGAGTGGCCGGATAAGGCGGCTTAATTACACTTCTACTTTTTACGACTTCGGAATTTATAGAGTCGCTGAAAACACGCAATGTAACGCGAACTTGGAGATTGCGTAGTTTATTCAGATGGGATTTTTATGTATCAGGGCTTCTCCGATATAGATGGCAATAAATTATTATTATTAGCATATTGTTATTTTCATTTAAAAATATAATTTTATAATGTTTGGCTGTTTGAACAGATAGGTAAAATGTCAGCTTTCAACATGGAAAAGTTAACCAACAATAATTATAACTTACGTGTAAACATAATATTTTAACTTTATAATGTGAAAAATAATAATTTAATTGTAATTAAAAAATGTCATCTGAAATTTTGCAAACAATGACAAGAGACAACAATACAGTAGTTAGAAAATGTAGCCTCTAAACCTTTAACCCATTGAGCCCCAAGCGGCCCGATCGGTCCCAGACACAATAGATTTTCTATTGTGTCTTTGGTTCCGACATAAAATTAACACTACAATCATTATGAAACTGGTGCACGTGGCATATAATGCGAGAATATGAATCACAAAGCAAATCTACTGTAAAATAAAACGAAGGCTCACTACCGCAGCTTAATGAGATCCCATTATATTTTTAAATTTCTATTAGTCCAGAGTCTAGGATACTTTCCAATTTTTTCTGCCATTGCTGCGTTTCAATCCGCGTTCTATTTTAAACCGTATTCGTACGGGTAAAGAGTAGATATTAGTTTGACGTGGGATTGTAAAGTTAAGGGTAGTTCGCAATCAATTATGCAATCCGTAACGAACGATAATAAAGGCAGGTGCTTGAAGCTTGACAAATCTAATTAGGGTCCTCCATTAGCCGAGTATCATCGGCATTTTACGATTACGAGAAATATAAGTTTAATTCGATTTATCGCTTTAAGAGGTTTTGTGAATTTTCTTTACGTCTGCAAATTGGCATCCACTTTGTATCAATTAATTATTTATCTCGATAATTTTCATGAACATTATTTCTAATTAAGTCGAAGAGTGCTTTTTAAGTTATCTTCCATTTATTTTATCCCATTACAGTTTGTATAGCAATATTCTGTTATTTCATGATACTACGAAAGTACCTGACATTAGCTTATATTTTTCAAGTATTTTTAACGTATCTATTTTTCAATTTGTTGCGTAGCTTAACAAATTTCGCTCTATTACTGCATTTTCATAAATAAATTATATTATCTACCTACATAAGATACTCTACTTAACAAAAAAAAAATATTTATTTCTGGTTCAATATCTGGGTCAATACATTGTATTATAATGTAAAATGGTAAGCATTCATCACAAACACTATTCATAAACACTGACCATTCTTATGAATGAGTTGTTTAGTGAAAATCGTTAAGAATGAATGCAAGAGAAAGAGTTTTCAGTTATGAATGTTACCCACAGAAAGTTCTTATACAAACTCAGACAGTTATTCATCCGTCTAAACCATTTAAAGCGCTTTAATCCATAACATATGATAATGAGACAGCATTCATCATTCATTAAGCAATTATTACTACAGATAAAAGCCGGTAAGAAACTTTCATAGTTCCTTTCATTTCAAATAAAAAGATATGCAACGTATTATTTTTATTTACACTTTCATAAAGTGACGTCAATAAAGTATTGAAATGCATTAAAAATAAGACACAATTGACTCTATAACATTGGACGTAAAGGCCAGATCAAAGAGATTCGTCTGAATGACGGTTAAACACCCGGAAGGATTATGTTCATGTTTCAACTGAATATACAATATTTTCCATTAATAATTTCCAGCAGGTGACTGATGAAAGGCTAACCGAACAGACAGAAGAGTGTTAAATGATATAAAAATGCTACCAAATAATTACCTTTCTGGGTTTTATTTAAGCGATAAGGCCTCCATTTTACTTTAAATTTCTTTATGCATTTATTGGTTCAATAAAGAAATATTAATGGAATAAAAAAATTAAAGTTAACTCACTCTCCATTGATTATTTTGGAATCAATGAAAAAAGTAATTATAATAAAAATAACTTTTACCTAAATATTGGCTTAATAATTCGAAGTATCTTTAGTGAAGCTAAAATACAGAGTTGTTGAATATAAATTATTGATGGTTTATTTTCGTAACCGAAAGCTTTTTAGAAGTTCTCAATACGATAACAATAACTCAACAAAAACAGAACTGTATGAAAAGTATCGGATTTTTTGTTATTCCTGTGCGTAACTTCTTTGTTGAATATACGGACTATGTACTAGTTTTGCACACAGCTTTGCTCCTATTTTTTTAAGTAAGAAATTTTTGCGAGTGTAGGTATACAATAATAATTTTAGGTAAGCTTACAATATTAATTTTGCTAAAGGTATAGGTAAATTAGTACATTTATTAAATGAATTAAATTTTGAGAAATAAATTAATTCCAAAACATATTAACCGAAGGTATTTGAAATTTTTTTTAAACTACTTGTATTTTCTGCTGAGACGCCAAATCTCAAATCTGCGTCATTCTTAACTTTCATATAATACTAGCTGCTCCGCGCGGTTTCACCCCCGTGGCTCCGCTCCTGTTGGTTGTAGCGTGATGATATATAGCCTATAACCTTCCTTGATAAATGGGCTATCTAACACCGAAAGAATGTTTAAAATCGGACCAGTAGTTCCCGAGATTAGCGCGTTCAAACAAACAAACAAACTCTTCAGCTTTATTATATTAGTATAGATAGTAATATAGTGAGTGAAAGACTGTGAAAATTTAAACGGGATATGCGTTACTTGCATAATAAAATTATTTAAAGCACGCATGCCAAGCATGTGAGAATATACAGAAGAAAATATAGGTAGAGAGCTAGTTTAGAATATAACATAAACAAAACGATGAAAATTTAACATTTGAATACAATAAACTAAAAAGGTGAAGTTCTTCGTACACAACATCGAAGAACCCTCGTAAAAGCTTCGTTATAACAATTGTCACGTAAGAGCTCGAATATGAACATTTCTACAATAACAATAAATGTATATAATAACTGCTTATATATTATGGTGCCCAAAATTTATACCTATTCCTAAGTACATTGTTAACCTCTGACTGTAAAGTTTTCTTATCGTGAGGTTTTCTAACCTACATTTTATGCACACTAATTCACTAAGTATTCAATCCCACCAAAAACATAAATGTAAAAATTGGAGCCGAGTTCAATCGTTGACTTAATTTGCCAAAAAAAGAAATGAGATCTAAATGTGTGCCAAGTTCTGCAGACAGTCCAGAAATTTATTTACAAAGATGTATTAAGTTCTTAGGTTGACTGAAAACTCAATTGTTTTATTTTCCCTTAGAGAACAATGTTTATTCCAAAATATAACTTTTTTAATTTGAATAATATAATTATTTTCACAAAGCAAACAACTAATGACCTATTGAACCCCATAATTTGATGAGGCTAGTTTTTAGAACCTCACAAAATATAAACAGTACCTATGTAAAACTAGCCTCATCAAATTATGGGGTTCAATAGGTCATTAGTTGTTTGCTTTGTGAAAATAATTATATTATTCAAATTAAAAAAGTTATATTTTGGAATAAACATTGTTCTCTAAGGGAAAATAAAACAATTGAGTTTTCAGTCAACCTAAGAACTTAATACATCTTTGTAAATAAATTTCTGGACTGTCTGCAGAACTTGGCACACATTTAGATCTCATTTCTTTTTTTGGCAAATTAAGTCAACGATTGAACTCGGCTCCAATTTTTACATTTATGTTTTTGGTGGGATATCATTACTTTTTGTACAGAAAATTACTCTGCAAATTTGATTTACTTTATAAAATATATAATACTTTTTATATACGATTTTTTTTCTTGCGGTTTCTCTGTATGGTTTGTTTAGTATTATTTTCTATATTTTCTTGTATGTTATGAATGTCAGCGCACATTGCCCCGTCATTATCTGCAATTTTTTAAACTCGTTTTCTGTTTAAAAGATTACATGATTTTCTAAACATCCAGCGTGAATTTGTACACACACTATTACCAAGATGCGAAGATCGTTGTAGAAGAATCGTCGCCTTACTCCATGACGTTACGGTATTGCCATGACGCGATCTTGAAATTTTACTCTAAACGCGCCTAAAGATGTTTCACTCATATTAATATTACGCAAATGAAATCATTTCGACCTTCGACGAAGCCTTCTTCCATTACACCATTTATGGTAATTATTTTTGCATGCTTGTATAATTGGCTAAACATGTTTGTGCTTTATTAATATAATTGTATCACCATTGAATACCATGTTTAAAGCAAAATAAAGATTTTATTTATTTATTTACACTGAAATTAAAACTAAACTAAACACTCATAAATAAAGAATAAATAAATGTGAATATGTAAAATTATATATTACTAGCGGTCCGCCCCGGCTTCGCCCGTGGTACATGTTTACGTTTTCTCTACATAAGAACCATCCTCGTACTTCAAGGAATATAATAAAAAAAGAATTATCGAAATCGGTTCAGCCGTTCTCGAGTTATGGAATTACAACGAAAAGTGGCATTGATTTTTATATATTAGATTTTTAACTGTATGAGCAATAAAGGCAATATTTTTATTACAATTGTCTTTTATTTTACGTTTAATAACAGTTTTGAATAAAGAAATCATGCAATCGAAGTAATCCGCCCTAGCGATACTAGCGCGAGTGAGTGTGATGTCAGAGGCGCTTCGAATCTACAGATGTTTCGTCCTCAAATATGTAAACTTCAATAATCTATATCTCAGTCATTTATTGATGGATTTCAAAATTTTTTTCGGCCACTGATTAGTTTTGATCTATTTTTTAAGACTAGTAAGGTGAATACTGAATATACTATTTTCTTTTTTTTTAAACTTTTCCATTTTTCCATACAAACAAAATTTATGTCATTGAAAAAAAAATTAAATACAAATAAATTCAGTATTTTCTGATTTTTTCCTTTGTACACTCACTATTACCTAGTTGATTACAAAATTTGAACTTTCTAGGTCATCTGGAAGTGGGTTAGGTTTTGTATATGTCTATAAGTCAGTCAGTCTTAAAAATTGCGATTTTTGGATATTAATATCTACGCAACTGTTTAATCTGTATTTATGAATTTTAAGTTTCTTGTTTATCTTGAGGTCCTCTTGATATGTACCAAATTTGGTTTATATAACTTAAATAGTTTTCGAGTTATAAGGGGGTGAAAAGTGGCTCGAAATGGTTCGTGTAAATATACACACGGCTGCTGCTCGCCAGTTCTCTTCGCTTGAACTCGGCTTGACACGCTACCGCGTGTCTAGATATGTATTGTTTCAATTAAAATTTATAGGTTCAATGGTAGAATATAAAGTTTCATATTTTTTAAATATTACTCATAATATTTAAATCATAGATATTCAATTGTGAAGGTTAAAACTATTTGTTAAAAAGCTAATCCTTTAGTTTATTTTTGTCAATCAAAAGCTTTTGAACTAAGTTTTAAACAATATGATATTAATTACTATATAATACTAGATATTATACATCTTTTGTAACGAATTAATACATTGCTATGATCTTCTAAAATTATCAAATATGATGTATTCTGACTTTTACATGATATTATATACTAAAAGTGATTATTAATTTGGATCATAAGTACTTATTGAGAATCATTAAATCTCAATGACAATATTCGACTCACACTTGACTCTTAACGTCCAATTTTTAATTTCGGTAATGCGACTTTTGATCATATTGCAATTGGTATGAAACATAAATTGGAATTATTCACTGATATTGTATTGCTTTATCCAATTTTGAATTTTCAATACATACATGATTACTAAAATGAGCTCTATTTTAAGCTCTACCTACGTTACTTTTATTTTTAAACAATAAATTAATAAATACGAAAATGTGAATATTGTTGTGTAATTATGTACCTATATTTAAATTATACATGTTTATTCTTTCAGGATAAATTAATAATTTAAAATAGTAATTATATATTAACATGAATTAATTTTAAACGTAATTAACATATTGTGCTTGGTGATATAAATAATAAAAATTTATAAAATATAATATATTATATTCCCGTGTTTCTTTTTTTGATATTTAAATATAATACACACATATTATGGGATAAATAATATTATTACAGATTAATCACGTTAATGAGTTCACGTTTATTCTTATTTCTAGAACTAAATGTATTCAATAGTATTCTCTTACAATAATTCTCACTTTCATTAAGGTTGTCTAGAAGAGATTCATTTTTAACCGACTTCAAAAAAAGGAGGAGGTTATCAATTCAGCCGGTATATTTTCTAACACAAGGATTGAATAGAATATACCTGCCTCTTACCGTTTATATTTTTAACTGTACTACATATATATACTGTAAAATAACTGAATCTAATGCAACAATTAGTTCTCCAGTAGGAAGTTACATCGGTCGTGGTCGACGAAGACGAATTGAGCAAATATTTCGTTGTATTTTTCTCGGGTCAATCCAAATGAAACCAGTATAGTTAATTATTTATATAAAAAACTAATTTCTGCGAAGTGTTTACTATTATTATGAAGAGCAAGAATATTTTTTATTGTTCGTTTCTCACGAATAAACTAAAAAAGTACTAGATTAATTTTTAAGAATTATTTTTGCATTAGAAATCTACCTACATCTTTACCGAGCGATAAGCTTTCGGTCAAACAGCGGCGAAGCCGGGGTTAATGGCTAGCTGAAAAACCAGTAATCAATCTGTGTTCATGATAAAAACTGCTAGGTAATAAGTATTTTATTTCTCTTTATCTTCCATTTTTTACATTAAACGTGAATAAAATGCGATATAACCAAACGAGAGAGCATTATAAACATTATGTTATCATGAATCCACGTGGATCAGAAATCGGTCCGTCATCTGATTTTTATGTAAAATATATCTCATTTCATAAATAGGTCACTCGCAGAAGGTTAGCACCTCATATTTATCCTACATACAGTAATTACTGTCAACTCCATACCGTCTCACAAATATTTATTCGAGTTCTGAAAACTTCACTCAAGCTCCACTCAAAGCTTCGCATCAGCTGATCGGGAGCACATTGAATACGCAACTCGAAAACTTAACAGGCACTCGTGGAGACCTCAACCCCGCAACTCGCAAGGATGCTACGTACCTAGTTTTATTTTTCTATTTTCCTAGAGGACGGTTTGACGCGGACGCGGGACCGCCTGGCGCGGCGGCTACAGCCTGACTAAATCTCTGCGTGGAAGCCAGGTCAGGTCATCTATTGAGCTGAGTTCAGATAAATTTTGATAAATGTTTGTGGGTTCTGTGGCTTGTGACTGTGATTTTCTTAGGTTGTGGCTTAAGTAGTGATTTCTATATAGTATTGTAATGTAGAGTTTAGTATTATAGTCATGTAAGTCTCCACAAAAATACAAATTATTTTTGGTGAGCTCTATATTTTGTTGAAAATATGTAAAAATTGCATGCCATATTATAATAACATAAAAATTGTTATTAAAAATATATTTTGAACGTTAACATATTATCAACATTGTTCTTTTATTGCATAGCAATGAAGGTAGGGAATCTAGTGTGAAAAATCATTATAATGTATTTAAAAAATGTAAATAATTATTAAATTTAATTAAACTGTAACTTATTATATAACATAAAACTTCATATACAAACATATCATATCCAAAGCTTGGATACATTATTACATGATTTTCCATCTTCCTTAAAAATACAAGACACAGATATCAAATTCAAGTACATTGTAGTCAAGACTTTACTCAGCATCCCTCACACACAAAACAAACGCACGCACACAGCCGCAAGCAAATTTGATACATTTTTTGTGTGTGTATTATTCAAACGTAACTCCTCTATCACATGTCTATGTGTGTGTTTTTGAAAATGGCTGCCTTGATTTCAGCGCATGCGTGAAATCGTACAAAAATCTTTGCAATCACCGATCGAATTTTGAGTCTTGAATATATGCGTTTACAGTTGCATTTCTCGTGCTGAGTACAAGTTTCAACTTTGTCAGGAAATGCGCGCTTTTGAAGTTCTTGGGTAAGGTAAAGGACTCTTACTGCATGTAGAGAAAGGAAATAAGTCGTGTTTTGAGCAGTATGAGTGTGTGGAGCCCTTATGTTCGTGCTGGGCCTTTGAAAACGCCTTAATTAATAAAGATGAAGGAAAATATTACGTTTTGTGGACATCTTCAAGTTTCAGCATTATATTTGCATAAAATACAAATCAAACGGGTCTTAATAAATTATACTAATGAAATTTGTTGCGATTCGCTCAGTACATTTCAAAGTAATCATCATATTATGCATGTATTTTAAACGTGAAATACGTAAACGTACGAGTAACTTTAAATAAATGGGAGTTATAAAATATATATATATAATCCAATTAAATCAGTTGTAAAAAAATATTATTAAATGAGTCCTCAAATTTTTTTTACAAGTATTGAAGTTTTCAGCCTCAAAGTTTCTCCTACATTATACTTTAATATACTTACCACACTTTTCTTCACAAGAGATTATCCAGTCATGCTTTGTCCTTTGTTAAAAAGGGTCCTAAATTATGTGTGATGTCTTTTGTCGTGGGAATGGAGCATCATGTTCTACACTCGATTACTTTATAATTAAGTCTACTATAAAAACAATTATTTTTATCACATACGTAAGACATTAACTACTTGTTAGGCATTTTCCAATGTTATTACCTTCTAATTCGTAAGTGGCCGCATTTCTCACATTGTATCATCCTCACGTTGATATAACACATATCTAATAGCTTATATTATCTTTACTTCATGGGTGTCTTTTTTATTAAAACATGAATATTATCAATATAATAAAATGTGAATCAAAAAATGTACAAAATATGATCTAAAGATAACTATAGCATGATGATATTGAAAGTTAAACTCTTGATTAGATTCGATTGAATGATTCAATTCGATTCTATTTGTGTACATCAGATTTTTTGCGAGTTCAACCTATTTTGCGGATAAAATCTAACCTTAAAACTAATTTATATCTGTGCTACTAAGTTATATCTTATATCTGTGCTTATTTTTACTTAAACCTATCATTATTTATATTTGTAAAATTTTACAAACTGTTGCCCACGATTGTAAGAGATAGTAAAAATGAACTGTTAATAAAAAAAAAATAATCAATCTGAGTCCTATGTGTATTTTACTCATAGTCATTTTAACGAAAAAATCTGACTTGTAGGTCGGTACATATTGCATCAAATTTAATAAACGGTCTTATATACTCAAATTGTGTACTTAAAATTATTAAAAATAGGTGAGGAATTACAAGTGTTAAATGTTGTACTAACTTTTTGTATAAACTGGATGGTATAGGGATGATATATTTTAGGATAAATAATGGAACAACTGTTCTCATTATAGCCAAAACATAAATACAATGAAATAGTAGTCACAAAGAAGGTAAACCTTGATCAAGTTTCCAGAAAATCATTGAACAACTAAGTCTTATTACAAAGGGTCAAGCAAATTCCAACTCCAACTAACCTGGATTCTGGATAACTCAAAACTTTTCCGTTCAACACAATGAAAGGGTAGTCTTCTTTACTAAGTTTTAGCGATAGTACCTTATAATAGGCTATATTTTTCCCTTCTAAAATTATGTGCAAATGAGAGTTAGTAATTGTTAAAGTTATTACAGGATGTTGCAGCTGAAAACATTTATATAAAAGTTTTCAGTCCCTTTGTGCCTTTTTATTCACTCCAAGTTACAACGTGACAATTAAGACATGGGAAATTTCAAGAAAATGATAAAAGGAACTCTCATGAGTTGGCGAGTTGGGTAATGATAACAATAAAGGTAATTTATTCAAGCAATCAAACAGGAAATGCCCTTATTTTGTTTACCTATTCTTTTTTTGTGAATTGTTTTATTGTATGTTCCAGTTTGGAACTTTGTTTAATCAAATTTTAAAATCATAAAAAAAAAACTTTTTAAAACCATCCATGTCAATTAATTATAATTATTGTATGATAGGTAGTTACAGTAAAAACATGAATGTTCTTTAATTTTGATCTTAATATCTTTGTATGTACCATGTTTTTATACAATAAATTATTTATTTTATTTATTTATTTAATAATTTCGAAAATAATATAAACTTTAACAAAACAAAATACCCGTTGCAAGTATACTTTCTTTGAAAATCTGCAATATAAAGACATAGTTAAAACACATAAATGTAGGGGTAACAACGTCACCGGAGTGCCGATCCGAGGGACAAAGAGAGTTGACCTCCGCTGCCAATGACGACCTGGCAGCTTTGTTTGGTAATTTATTGGAGCTATTCAAATATTTTACGTATAAATTGAATAATTCTAGAGTGAATTTTAGTTTAGATGATTAAATTTTCAGTGGTTATTTTTATAATAAAAAACGGCATGTAAAGTATACGTGAAGACCTTGTGAAGACATTATTGTTCTTTTTTACCTGGTACCTTTATTAATGGTCTGTAAATCAAGATTTAAAACAAAAGCTATGAGCGAATTTCTCTACGCTACAAGGAATGTTATAATGTTCAGTATAAGTATTTAAATTTCCTAGCAATCAATATTTACATCATGTATGGGAGATTTTCCTTTACCTCAAAAATTACATCATTGCCATTCGGCACAGCTAGGACATTGATAGAGCGGGTCCCAGTGTCCAATTAGGCTGGCCCTCGACTCGCTCTCAGCTCTCAGAGCCAAAGCACAACACTCCTTTCTGTCTGTTACACTTTCGAGATTGGCGGTAACGGGATGGAATTGCTAAGTATGACTGTGTTTTTGCTGTTTTGTAACCTAGCTTGACGTTTTACCGATGAACTAGCTCACTGCCCGTGGTGTGGCGATTCGTGTGTTTATGTTATAGCTTAAAAAATCGACACTCGTATAATAATAACTGTCAATTAGTCTGTGATGTACAATTTATTCTATTAATTCTTTGGTAAAATGTATCGAAATCGGTTCAGTTGTTTTGATGTACAAATGGAGCACGCTTTAATATAAGTGTCGTGATCATATTCAAATATGCTTGTACCTTGTTCAAGATAATGCCATATTCAGATTTTGATTTCTTTTAATTTTCCTTATCGATGTGGACAGCCAATAATAAAAGAAGTCTGATAACCTTGTAACGTAAAGGAAAGGTGTTTGCACGTTTTCACTTCAGACACATTAATTATTTAGTACCGGCTAGTGTGCCTTTTATGTTTTATAAGTTACAAACTTTTGTGAATCTCTATCGGGAATATAACCTAACAATTATTATGCTGTGTGATGGTCGATGGGTGTGTGACGGTCGTATGGAAACTCTTATCACATTCTTTTTATAGTATTGTAAAACTCAAAAAACTTATATTGTGTACGAACTATAACCTAATAATTCTGAAGCGATGTGTATGTGGGTTTGAGATTAGTGAAATAAAAGACACAAATGAATCTTAAAACTTTATTATTATCTAAACAGATATTTACAGGGTCGGCAGTGTAATTTGGCGTAATTAACATAATAAGTACCTTATAAAACATTGAGCAAACATACGAAACTTGCTAATTATATAACTAAATTATATAATATTATAGCTTAAAAATTCTTAACATTAATAATAATTATTATACAAACGTTCACAAAATAAACAGTAAAAAAGTCAGTGGTATATTTGACTAGTAGTATTGTTCAGTACTTTTTTTGAAGTGAAAACTTCTTTAGCGGCGTTGGGTATAAAATCTTAAACTCGCGTCAGTACACGTGGCCTGATCGAAAAAGCGTAAGACGGATGTTTTTTTTTTTTAGCCCTTATAGTCCATGCGTAAGACAGATACCATTCCAAAATATCAAACATGCTGAACGTTAATAATCAAGTTTTCACTTCTGCCGGCACTCCCGGAGTGCAACCCGTCTTTTTTTTAATATAGCTAAGAACTATAGAAAGTCCAACGTAACTCGATATAAAATTATTACAATGCCTTCTCTCATATTTGTAGTTTATCCTTAAATATACAGTAACAAACCTATTCAGTACCTATTACGTATCAAAAAAATATTTCGAAATTTACAATTTTGTCCATTTTTGTCGATGGTAGATACATCTCTATATAATATCCAAATAGGCCGCGAATAATTCGAGTTAATTACAAAATTAGAAACTTTGTTACAAATAAACCAACAAATCGTTTATATTAATCTACTAACAGTAATAATTATTTCTAGTCGCTTATAGCAGTCTTTATTGTCGTTCTTCAAACGTGTATCGTAAAATCTCGCCTCTCCTGTTCCTGACGCTGCGGGTATCTGCGGATATAATAAAACACCATTAAAAAAATACGCCATCCAGCAGAAAATTCCAAAACTCTTATAATTCGGAAATCACAGTTTTATAAGCCATGCTAGTATTTATGAAAGATGCAAAAAGATGGCGTTGAACGCAAGAACGTACTAGACTATTTGTTTTTCTAACCCCTGTGTAGAGGGCGTCTAAATCAATCAAATTTTCGTTCTTTCTGACGATTCGGACGGTTGTAACGTAGGCAGTTATAAGTGCCATATCACACTAGCGGATTGCGAGCGGTTTCAAAGCGGAGCGGGTGCGCAACGAACACGCCGCGGATGCGCAGCGAACACGCCGCGGATGCGCAGCAAACACGCCGCGGACGCGCAACGGTTTCGCTGCGAATAGAAGCGTCAACGTCATTTTGTATACTCTCGCACAAAAGCCAGCCCTTGCCTAACTTCCATTCAATATTTCCATCGTTTCTGTAGCACTCCATTTTTTAACCGTACTGTGGAAATGCACTTACTTAACTAAATATGTAATAACAACTGAAGTTGTTGTAAAAGGTGCTATAAAATTGAATTACTAGGACTTAAGAATGTAACATACATTCCAAAAGTATGTAACGACTGACCACTTGACCAGTATAATCTCTCCCATAGCAACGTATTTTATAAAGAGATTTTGTGAACCTAATTATGAGCAAAGTGATAGTGAGTTGCTGGTTGCTTGATAAAATTTTCTATTCACTGCTATTTATCTAATAATAAGATAGTCCTGTTTAAGTTAAGGAGCTTTAAAATTTATTTCGCTAGTGAACTTTCATAATGAGCAATTAAGTTATCTGATTGCATTTCGACCAAGATTTAATAGATAAAACAATACCCTAAACATTAACATGTTATGAAACTCGTAAAAAATAATGATCTCATAATTATTATACTATAACAAGTTATAAGAAACAACCAGCACGGATTCCATTTTGTTAATGAGTGTACATGACCGCGACGTAAACGTTGCGCATCTGCCACGCGTCCGCAACGAATTCGCTGCGCATCCGCGGCGTGTTCGTTGCGCGCCCGCAACGTATTCGCAGCGCACCCGCTCCGCTTTGAAACCGCTCGCAATCCGCTAGTGTGATATGTCACTAATACGATTGACGGTGCGGCGTGCACGATGCTGACAACCGCAATGATTTACAGGATTTACATCATGTTGTTATTTTTGAAACTTCTTTAGAAGGCGCGTCAAGATTAAAATTTCAAATTCACGTCATGGCAACACAATCACGTCATGGAGTAAGGTGACGATTTTGGTATTTTTGAAATTTTCCAAAAGCTTGACTTGTCGCACCTTGGCTCGATACTATATTGTAGTGTGCAGTGTATACCTGTGTGCGCTGGGCGCGTGTCGGCGCGGGCGGCGGCGCGCGGGGAGGCGCGCGGCGGACGCGCACGACTCCGCGCTCGAGTCCGTCACGCCGCGGAACGACTCCTCCGGGAACGCGCCGTAGCTCTCCGCTTTTAAGCTGACATCTAATGAAGATAATATTAAAGCTTATCATTTTCTTTCTTCTAATAATTGAACTTGAAGTAATCACCAAAGAAAAAAAAAGGCGAGTTGCACTCCGGGTGTGCCGGCAGAAGTGAAAACTTGATTATTAACGTTCAGCATGTTTGATATTTTGTAATGGTATCCGTCTTACGCATGGAAATATAAGGGCTAAAAAAAAAAAAAAACATCCGTCTTACGCTTTTTCGATGGCCACGTGTCCTGACGCGAGTTTAAGATTTTATACCCAACGCCGCTAAAGAAGTTTTCACTTCAAAAAAAAAAGTCCGTCTTACGCTTTTTCGATCAGGCCACGTGTCCTGTCGCGAGTTTAAGATTTTATACCCAACGCCGCTAAAGAAGTTTTCACTTCAAAAACATTAAAAAGTATCTTAGTATAACAGCAGTACATCTAGACACGCGGCAGCGTGTCAAGCCGAGTTCAAGCGAAGAGAACTGGCGAACAGCAGCCGTGTGTATATTTACACGAACCATTTCGAGCCACTTTTCACCCCCTTATAACTCGAAAACAATTTAAGTTAAATAAACCAAATTTGGTACATATCAAGAGGACCTCAAGATAAACAAGAACCTTAAATTTCATAAATACAGATTAAACAGTTGCATAGATATTAATATCCAAAAATCGCAATTTTTAAGACTGACTGACTTATAGACATATACAAAACCTAACCCACTTCCAGATGACCTAGAAAGTTCAAATTTTGTAATCAACTAGGTAATAGTGAGTGTACAAAGGAAAAAATCAGAAAATACTGAATTTATCTGTATTTAAATTTTTTTTCAATGATATTAATTTTGTTTGTATGGAAAAATGGAAAAGTTTATAAAAATAGAAAATATTATATTCACCTTACTAGTCTTAAAAAATAGATCAAAACTAATCAGTGGCCGAAAAAAATTTGAAATCCATCAATAAATGACTGAGATATTATATAGATTATTGAAGTTTACATAGTTTAGTACGAAACATCTGTAGATTCGATGCGCCTCTGACATCACACTCACTCGCGCTAGTATCGCTAGGGCGGATTACTTCGAAGTTCGATTTCATGATTTCTTTATTCAAAACTGATATTAAACGTTTTAATTTCAGCGTAATGGAAGAAGGCTTCGTCGAAGGTCGAAATGATTTAATTTGCGTAATATTAATATAAGTGAAATATCTTTAGGCGCGTTTAGAGTAAAATTTCAAGATCGCGTCATGGCAATACCGTAACGTCATGGAGTAAGGCGACGATTCTTCTACAACGATCTTTGCATCTTGGTAATAGTGTGTGTACAAATTCACGCTGGATGTTTAGAAAATCATGTAATCTTTTAAACAGAAAACGAGTTTAAAAAATTGCAGATAATGACGGGGCAATGTGCGCTGACCACAGAACAGTAAGAACATAATAGAAGTGCTATAATGTCATCATTAGTATGAAAACCAGTGTCGCCAAACCCACACATTTAAACCGATAGTTATACAGTACACTACAAGTAAACTATGCCTTTGATTGGACAGCTTAATTTGAGTAAAAACTGACTTAGGTTATAAATTCAGCATTTCAATTATGTACCCTAACGAACCAAGTTACGGTTTATTTTAGTATAACATCCCTAGGTATATTAGCTGTTTGTTTCTCTTTGCTCAGAAATTCCAAATTCGAAAACATTCAGCTATTCCACAACAGATGGCGTTGGTTTTCAATACATATAACTTTGAACCTCTACACATAAAGATAAGGTTGAAATTTGTGTCACTCTAAATTAATGACATTAACTTGACATTAACCTGATGCTATGCTCTAAGGGATGTCAGCCTTGTTATCGATAATTCACAAATAAATATATTTTTGTGCATTTTTTTTTCTTTCTATTATATGAGTATAGGATAATGTGTCACATTTTGGAGTATGTTTATTACTACTAAGTACGTCTTTTCATATTATTATATTTAAATAAAAAACGGAATAGAATAGTATAAATCTATATTTACAAAACAAACAGAAAATATGCATTATTTTAAATCTTGGAACTGCCGTAGGTTTGATGTATCGGTGGCCTTTGTTAGACTGCTTATTGCTGTTCGGCATCCAGTTAACTCGTCACGTTGCATTTATTACCCATTTCTCTTTTAAATTAGGCTCTTTCGAAAATCTATAAATAAATAGGACAAATGAAAGCTAAGGAAAAATAGAATAAAATTTAATATTTAAAATGTTTGTCTTTTCTAAAGTATCTATACTGTCGATATGCGCCACATGCATCACTAATCCGACATTCGTTTGTTTATTTCAATAATATTCCAGAAAGTCTTATTTGCTGTTCAATCTATATTAGTACTTATTAATTCTTATGGATTAAGGTTCATTTTGACTTAATATTTTTATAAATTTTTGACAAATTACGACAAGCGAAGTTGTAACATAATATAAATAAGACTTACCGATGGTATGAAATGCCTCGATTGCTGATATTATTTCGTCTGCTATCATTTTTCCACTCTAATACCGAACAACACGCTCTAAATAATGAATAAATATGGAAAAAAGGTTTGACAGTTGACAACCGACTCGAATATTTTTCTGCGCACAACTGAGAGCGAGTTAGGTGATCTTACCTTACTAGTGACACGTGGGCCACGCCCACATAGCACTTCTATTATGTTCTTACTGTTCTGTGGCGCTGACATTCATAACATATAAGAAAATATAGAAAAAAATACAAACCATACAGAGAAACCGCAAGAAAAAATAAAAAAATCGTATATAAAAAGTAGGTATTATATTCATAAAGTAAATCAAATTTGCAGAGTAATTTTCTGTACAAAAAGTAATGATATCCCACCAAAAACATAAATGTAAAATTTGGAGCCGAGTTCAATCGTTGACTTAATTTGCCAAAAAAAGAAATGACATCCAAATGTGTGCCAAGTTCTGCAGACAGTCCAGAAATTTATTTACAAAGATGTATTAAGTTCTTAGGTTGACTGAAAACTCAATTGTTTTATTTTCCCTTAGAGAACAATGTTTATTCCAAAATATAACTTTTTTAATTTGAATTATATAATTATTTTCACAAAGCAAACAACTAATGACCTATTGAACCCCATAATTTGATGAGGCTAGTTTTTAGAACCTCACAAAATATAAACAGTATGGAAAACTAGCCTCATCAAATTATTGTGTTCATAGGTCATTAGGTCATTAGTTGTTTGCTTTGTGAAAATAATTATATAATTCAAATTAAAAAAGTTATATTTTGGAATTAATATTGTTCTCTAAGGGAAAATAAAACAATTGAGTTTTCAGTCAACCTAAGAACTTAATACATCTTTGTAAATAAATTTCTGGTCTGTCTGCAGAACTTGGCACACATTTGGATGTCATTTCTTTTTTTGGCAAATTAAGTCAACGATTGAACTCGGCTCCAAATTTTACATTTATGTTTTTGGTGGGATTATCTTCTCCTCCTAAATCTTACTAGACCAATAATAATAATTATAATTCAATGCAGTTCACCGGTCACGTACCCTTGGCGGGCTGATAGCCAGCGGCGCTACACTCAGCGCAGGGCGAGCCGCTGGATTCGGAGTCGGACTCGCCACGCCGCACCATCAACGTCATCGCGCGCGACAACGTGTACTCATCTGGGAACAGAATGAAAGAAACATTTATTTATATACACACAACCATCAGGATTAATAATAGTAAATAAATTTAAATAAAAAAAAAATAGAGTCATGACCACCCAAACAAAAAGGAAACAGCTCAGCTAGTGCAATTTTAGAAAATTTTACAGGGTTGATTTTCAGTAACTTATACCCACCTGAGTCAGCTGGATCATGGTGGTGGTGCCGTGGCGGCGCGGCGCTGAGCGGCGCGGGCTCGGCGCGCCCGAACGTGCGCAGCGTGCCGCTGGCCGCCGTGGCCCCGCCCACACTGCCCCCCGCAGTGCCGCTCCCCCCCACACCCCCCACACCCGCGCCCCCCACACCTGCACCCGCGCCCTCGTTGCACACGGCGCCGCTCGACATGCTGAACGTTGCGTACGGACTTATCTCGTACATCTCTGCAAAGTTGCGGAAAATAAATTTCTGTATATTGTCGTGTCAATAACGTAGGTTACAACGTTTTCACACATTTTCAAAAAAATTTATTGTCTGTAAAGTCGGTTTACTGACGATAGTTGAACGTGACAACGATTGTCCTTCTTTGTCGCTCATTCCGCGCTCTCGCTTGCACTGGAACGCCTCAGAGCGAGGTAACGCCGCATGAGTCATGTTTTTTCGGGCGTGCAGCCGGCTCTATCGAATTATAAGACGTTGTTACGTCAAAAGGTAGATATTTTCAACGGTCCTTTTTAAGTTTTTATACTTCAGTTCTGATCATTCATGACGATAGCTGCTACTATTATGTATTCTGTAACGATGCACGATGGTTTAGATTTACCTATGTTAAAAAAAATATTGTTTTTAGGATTGCGTTAATAAAAAATAAAAATATAGATTTATTTTTACTATGAATGGCACAAAGCATACCTTTTTTATTTTATTTTCATTATTTTGTGAACTTATGCTTACCCTGTTGTTCCTTTTTACTAGACTTGATAGGTGACGAAGTGTACACCTGCTGGCAGTTTCTCCTGTTATCTCTCTTCTCCACCGACTTGTCTTCTTCTGACACGCTGCTCGGCTCGTAGCCCTTCCTAAAGCATTTCGCTGTGCTGCTGAAGTAAAACACAGCAATTAAAATGAAATTTATATCAATTGCGCCTGCTGATGATTCAAGTTCAAATTGGCATGGCAATTATAGTTCATGATAAATGTAATTCAATTTGTTTATATTATATCCACGCTCACTACTTCTACTATGCCACTGACCTCCTTTTGTACACAATAACAGCGAGCAGCAGCAGCGCGGTGGCGAGCGCGGCGGCGGCGGCGAGCAGCGCCAGCGCGCCCGCACCCGCCCCGCCCGCCCCGCCCGCCGGCCCGTGCGCCGGGAACTGCGCCGGAGCTGGGATGCGCTCTGCAATATACGTGGAAATATACAATACACCTTTGTTTTTTTTTAAGTGAAACTTTTATTACATCGTCTCAAACTTTTTGGTCTATGAAGCGCATGTCGCGTGTATCGCGGCTGCCGAGTAGGTATACCTACTCGGCACGCGACATGCGCTACACAAAGCAGTGTTCGGAACCGTTCGAACAGTTTCACTTTTACCATGGTTTCATAAAACCACACAACATTTTTTTAAAATTTAGTTTATAAAAAACTGACAAATAAGGATAATGAGAACAGATAGCAAAATAACGGTACGAGCCAAAAAAGGGAGATTGTTATAAAATAAATGCAACAATAGATTTTTTTATTAGACGATTTTATGATTCTGCAGATCCGGCTCGAAGGACCAATGAAGGTACGTGTTGAGTATCAAATGAGTATCAAATCAGAATACAAATTGCTACAACTTAATAGTAGGTACCAACTGATGTTATTAATCAAAATAGTAAAATTATCATACCACCAGTTTCTGTGAGCGTTGAAAAGTAATATGTAGCTGTTGTCACGCCAGCGGTGGTGGTTGCGACTATCCTCAAATGGTACCACATGGCCGGCTGCAGATCGCAAAAGACGAACGGATGAGGTTCCAACTCTGCTGTTTCAGACCTCCACGAAAATTCTTCGAATCCTTTGATAGAGATGATAAAGTGGATCAAGGGACATCCGTTGCAGTCCCACGTGAGGAGGTTGAGTCGCACGCAACTACTGTTGGTGGATATAAGGTGTTTCTCCAGCGCCGCTTTTGATACTACAACATAATATTTAAAAAATGTTATTGAAGCGACATGGTAGGCAAAAGTAAGTAAACTAAAAATGCATATTTTTGTTGTATTTCAAAATTTTCGGTCAAGTTATCTCAGAAGTATAAAAACTTCTTCGACTGACAGTTGATTTAGAATCAAATCAATCAAGTATAACCAGTCAAGTATATAGAAGTGTATAGAGAAGATCGGTGATTAGAAGCGCTTTCACTGGAGTGGTGCGGTGTCGCTGCGTCATCTTACATAAAGTTGCAGTGTGTTTTGCAGCAGATCGTTCCTGTGTTTTGGTGCGGTGCTGTAACGCATTTTGAGCTCCCGCTCTGATGAGAACTGGTGGCTCGTTAGCCGCAAACAATGACCTATTATACTAGTAGACGCGGCATACGCCAACATCATTGCACTAAAAAACAGCGTAATTAATACATACCTACTTACTAACGCATTATCACCAATACAGTTGTTCTCTCTTTCACTCTCACGCACGAGACATAATTTTTTTTTTTTTTTTATTTATTTGGTTCACAAATTGAAATTGACACTTAAACAGCCTTAAAAACTATTTACCAAAACAAACATTTGCGGTGCAATTCCTAAACTAGTGAGCACATCGTGCTTAGTGAAACTACATAAACTCACTGACAATGTACACGCTACACTTTAAATTTTAAACTTTAAACTTCTATAGTAATTCAAGCAACACTACAATTATTTTCAACACAACGCAGAGTAAATGTTACTCCTGGCTGAGGATAGAGAACTCGAGAAAATATCGAAATTATACCTAACACCATTATAGTACGAACAGCACCTGTTTATAGGAGAGTTTTGACCTACGTTAGTACGACAATAGGGTAATTCTCTCACGCGTCCTACTATAAAATACAGATTTAGTTACGCGCGAATAACGTGCGTAGGACGTGCGAAGGTTTAAAGCACTTCCTATTTTCCAAACGGCTAGCAGGACGTGGAACTTCTATTTTAATGCGCGAAAGGAGTTCAGGGCAATCCACCAGACCATGTATCAGTTTGTACAGAAACAGTATATCCAAACACTTACAGCGTACACTTAGAGGCCTCATTTTGTAAAAACTCAATCTTTTTTCGTATGATACCAATGTTTTGCATTGATTATTAATGTAGGACAGTTGATACACAAATCTTTTCTGAATTCTCTCCAATCTGCTGGAATGCACGGCATAGCTGGGAGACCAAACACAACTGTTATATTCCAAGACGCTTTTTACAATGCAATTGTAAATAGGAATCACAACGCGAGGGTCCTTAAAATATTTTAATTGCCTAGAAATGAATCCGGAAAGACTGGACGATTTACTTATTATGTGATCCATGTGATCTTTGAAATTTAGTGAACTGTCTACTATGACTCCTAAGTCTCTAATACTGTATACTGCTTTAAGATTGTTACTTTTTAAAATATATGAAAGAGGCAACGTGTTCTTCTTTTTTGTGAAGTTCATGCAATAACATTTATTTTCATTTAATGGCATTCTGTTCCTGAGACACCAATCTTCAACGTGATATAATTCTTTTTGCAGCATTATCCTATCGTCCTCGCATTTAACTCGCATATACAACTTCAAATCATCCGCGTACATCTTAAAATTACACTTTAGACCATTGGCCAGATCGTTCACAAATAAGAGGAAAAAAAGGGGACCCAGGTGGGATCCCTGAGGCACGCCCGTTGGGATTACATTAGCTCGTGATGTATATCCACGAATCTTGACTAATTGAGTCCGGTTACTTAAGTACGATTCGCACCATCGGTACAAGGACCCATGAATACCCAATTCATAAATCTTTCTTAATAATAAATTATGATCAATTAAATCGAACGCCTTACTAAAGTCCGTGTAAATAGCGTGGATTTCCTGTCCTTCATCGATCACGCCCGCAACATCCTCAATGAAACTGACTAAATTTGTGGTGGTAGATTTCTTTGGTAAAAAACCATGTTGTTCTGGGTGCAGTTTATGTTTAACATGTCAGTAAATTTTCTGTTGAACCAGCGATTCTAAAACTTTACCAGGTGCCGGAAGAACAGACACAGGTCGGTAATTCGATACAGCGTTTCTATCACCATTTTTATGTATTGGTGTTAACCGCGCCCTTTTCCAGTGCAGTGGAAAATCTTTTAAGGATCTATTGTATAATTCACACAAAGGCCCAGACAAATTATCCGCGCAGTTTTTAAGAAAAATGTTCGGTATATTGTCCAAGCCGGATCCTTTATTTGGGTCAAGTTTTTTTAAAGCTGCACGTACCTCACATTCACTTAAACAAATATTACTTATTGAGTTCAAACAATCAGGTAACACAGATGGTGGGCTATTTTGTGGTTGGGATATTATAGAAGATGGAAGTAATTCATATACCGACTGAAAATATTCCGAAAATAACTCGCATATTTCTCCTCCACCGGAGGCCGTTTTAGTACCTAAGATCAGCTGGTTAGGAATAGAACCACTGTTGCGTTTTAAATTATTCACAAAGGACCATATATGTTTGGGGTTGGTTTTCAGTGTATTCCCAGCATTTTCTTTAAATTTTATACATAATACATGTCTCACTCATGTACTTCGTAATAACAACTGCCGATTAAAATATAAAAAGAACGTCCAGCCACGACGCTGAATGGTGCGTGACTAAGTGAAACTCGGGCACTTAGCTGAGTTTTTTCTTGCCAAAATAGAGAGCGGGTAACGTATCTAGCTTTTTTATATATCATAGGCCGCAAACACAATGTTAGCGCGGTGTACTCACGCGCGCCGAGTGTGGCGGCGTGCAGCGCGTCGCTGCGCGGCGAGGCGCCGGCCGGGCCGCGCGCGCGCGCCCACACGCGGTAGCGCGCGCCGCACGCCAGCCCGCGCAGCGCCGCGCTGCGTGCCGACCCCGCCTCCTCGCGCGACTGCCGCGGGCCCTCGCCGCGGGACCACTCCAGCGTGTAGCCTGCCACGTAACGAAACGATTTGTACAATTATTGTTAACGTTTTAGCAGATAACGTGTGCCAGCGATGTGGGTGCCATTCTAAAAGTTAATTTCTAAATAATTATTTTATTATAATATACTTTAGTCAAGATTGTCTAGGCTAAATGACTGTTTTAATCTGTGCGTTGTTTAACATAATCTGTAAAAAGCTGCGGCGAGCCACTGCTGCAACAGTGACTCGTCCAGTTCTTCGGCCTCCTTGCACCTGAGCGCATGTACGTAACAAAAATTCTGTTTGTACTTTTTTCATTACCAAATCTGCAATAAACCCTCCATTTGTTCATCTACGCGACTGGTCTTTTTTATTTTTACATCACCACCAACAACTAAGATTTAAGAAATTGAACTTCAAAAGGTCTACAGCTGCTATGGCTAGGTTTTCACAACTCCCTAAATTCACATAATCTTAATATATGTAGGTATAATATAAATCTCGTGTCACAATGTTTGTCCTAAATGGACTCCTAAACCACATAACCGATTATAATAAAATTCGCACACCATGTGCAGTTCGATCCAACTTGAGAGAAAGGATAAGTTTTATTCCGGAAATCCCTCGGGAACGGGAACTATGCGGGTTTTTCTTTGAAAACGCGGGTGAAGCCGCGGGCGGAAAGCTAGTATTCTATAAAAAATGTGACTCACTATCAGCTCCCGTGGTATCCCACGCCACCACGAGTGCAGTGGGCGAGGCGCTGGCGAGGCGCAGGCGCGGTGCGGGCGGCGCGCTCAGCACCGCCAGCTCCCACGTGGCGTGCTCCTCGCCCCAGCGGTTGCGCACCGTGCACGTGTAGTTGTCTGCCAGGGACGGCTCCGCTTCTGGAAACGATTAATTATAATATACTACTCTGTCAAGAAAGTACCGGGAAAATATCAATAATACACAAAAATTTTGTTATTCATCCAAATTTATTTTATCGCCTTCAAAGTATGCTCCTTCAGAAACTATACACTTACGCCAACGAATAATCCAATCATCAAAACATTTTTTAAACGCTGTTTCCGAAATGGAGTTCAGTTCTCGCCGCGAATTCTCCTTTATGTCTTCTACCGATTGAAAACGGGTGCCACGAAGTGGTAATTTGAGTTTAGGAAAAAGAAAGTAGTCGGCTGGAGCCATATCTGGTGAATACGGTGGTTGCTCGATGGTATTTGTTGAGTGTTTGGACCAAAATTCGTTCACAATGATGGCCTTGTGCGAAGGCGCATTGTCGTGATGCAATATCCAAGAATTTTCTTTCCACAAAACTGGCCTTTTTCGTCTAATTTGTTCTCTTAAACGCCGCATAACGCTCAAATAATATACTTTATTTACCGTTTGACCTTCTGGCAAGAATTCCGAGTGCACAACACCGCGATAGTCAAAGAAAACAGTCAACATGACCTTGACTTGTGATCGACTTTGACGTGGTTTTTTTGGTTTTGGTTCAGATGGAAGACGCCATTCCGAAGCTTGTTGACTAGTTTGCATGTCAAACTCGTAAACCCACGTCTCGTCACCAGTAACAATGCGTTTCATGAATGTTGGGTCGGTATTGACTCGTTCTAGCATGTCCTCAGCGACTCTCATGCGATTGAGTTTTTGAAGAAAATTCAGGTCTTTTGGACTAGCCGGGTGGCAACACGTTTCATACCCAAATGATTACTTAAAATGGTACGGATCGACTCGTGAGATACAGAAAGATCGGCGGCCATCTCTCTCAAACTTGCATGAGGATTTTCAGTCACTATTTCCTTCACTTTTGCAATGTTAACTTCAGTTGCAGATGTTGATGGCCTACCAGAGCGAGGCAAATCTTCCATCACATCTCGACCATTTTTGAACGCTTTGTACCACTCATAAGCACGTGTTTTTGATAAAGTCGATTCACCATATGCCTTCTGTAACATTTTCAGTGTCTCCGAACACGAAATTCCATTGGCGATGCAAAATTTAAGACAAACTCTTTGTTCGATGTTTTTGTCCATTATGAAATTCGCAATACACGCTAGATATTATCAAACTAAAAACAGCACTGTTTTTAATTTAAATGACAGATGCTACTCAAACTCCGCGCCAAAATGGAAAACAGTTGTACCAACCTAACAACAACGAAAAAAACAAAAATTTGAATTTGGAACCATAAACAAATCATTCATTCCCGATACTTTGTTGACTGAATGTATAACCATGTTATAAATATATTAACTACTAGGTCCGCCCGCTGCTTCGCTCGCGCAGTCAAAGAAAAACCCGCATAGTTCCCGTTCCCGTAGGATTTCCGGGATTGCGTCATTTTCCCGGGATAAAAAGTAGCCTAGGTATGTCCTTTCTCGGGTATCAAACTATCTCCATACCAAATTTCATGAAAATTGACAGACAGACAGAGTTACTTTCGCATTTATAATATTAAGTATGGATGCCTTATATTAATTAGCCAGAGAGTGTGAATTCGTGTGAGCATTAAAAAAATTGGTTGCAGTAAAGTCGGTTTACTGACGATAGTTGAACGTGACAACGATTGTGCTTCTTTGTCGCTCATTCCGCGCTCTCGCTCGCACTTCAAGCCTTACGGAACGCCTCAGAGCGAGGTAACGCCGCATGAGTCATGTTTTTTCGTGCGTGCAGCCGGCTATATCGAGTTATAAGACGTTGTCACGTCAAAAATTGACTAGTTCATAAGCATGGCAATTGTCAAAAACAATTTAAAAGTAAGTTCTTTTTATTTAGTCGATTAAAACAAATACATATAACCATATTTTGCAATCGTCATAAAAAATTGTTAATTTCTGAGATTCAAAAACTTGTATCACTCACTGAGTATGACAAGCGCATCGCCATCCATCCTCACACGCGGGTCGCTGTGCGGCGGCGGCGGGCGGCGCCGCGCCCAGCCGCGCGTCCCCGCCTGCCCCGCCGCCGCACAGCGCACGGCGACCGACCCGCCCATGGGGACCACTACACGACGCGGGAATGACGCTATCTTGGCGCCCGCTACAAAATACACAAACAGTGACAATTTTTGTCTATTAATATTTAAGAAAAATAATAAAAGTTTTGAACTAAATATTGATATTATGAATTACGCCAACGAAACATTAAAAAATTATCATGAACATTTCTAGTGAAATTTTTTTTGTAACAGCTAATTTTAGGCAATACCAAACTTTGTTGCATTGAAAACGCACCCGTAGCGCTGGGCGTGGCGGCGACGACGGTGCTCATGTCGCCCTCCCCGGCGGCGGTGCTGGCGGCGACCCACAGCTCGTAGCGGCGCGGCGCCAGCCCCGCCAGCACCAGCGCCTGCTCGCCGCGCTGCTGCCGCTCGCCCACTAGCACCACCTCGCTCGAGTGACGACCTATCCTGGAATCCATTTTTTCACTTCAACTTCTCAGCTCATGAGATGCCAATCTAATCATTAGTTAAAAATGATTTCATTTAGTTTGCAATAAAGCAAAACTTAAAAATATAATTTCAAATCGTAAATTAAATTGACATTGACAAAAAATTAGCAAAGTCAATAGTCTAGTCAGTCTGTATTTATCTGGATCAAATTTAAATTTTTCTTTTTTTTTTTTACTTACCTCTGCGGTCGAGTGTACACCCTGTAGTGTCGTATCAGTCCGTTGGGTTGCAGGGGCGGAAGCCAGCTCAACATGACCGAGTCATCAGAGTGGGGAAACACTTTCACGTCTGCAGGTGGACCTGGAACTGGAAGAGAAATTATTCATTAGCAGTGGCTTATATATATGTATTTGTACTTTTAATATTAAAATGGTTCCATGGTAAAAACATGAGAAAATAAATAAAAACGTATTGTCGTTTTCTTTTGTATTATCGTAGTCGATGCGCACGTTCGAAGCGGTGAGTGAGATGTTTCGAAGGTATACCTACTGTGCTGTAGTAAGTGTAATATCCCATACAGATGGTAGTTCAGGATACATCGCCCATTTTTGCAAGTGACTACTATCAAGCTGATTTTCCGTTTGTAGCTTTATTTTGATGAGACACCGAATAATTTCGTGTACGAAACTCTCGATTGTGGTAGCTAACAGAGATAACAAGGATAAAAATTTTTGATTTGATGGTTCTCAAATATTTATTACGCAATTTGTAGGACAATATGTCTGTTGAATTATATAAACATTAATTAAGTGAAAACAAAAAAATCAGCTTGTTAGTAATCATTTATGATGACCTCGTTATCGATACACTTTGGAAAGGGGGACTCTTTGAACCAACCATAGATTTTGTAGGACAAATATTTTTTCGAATAATTTAGGTAATTATCTTGAGATTGAACAAAAAAAAAATCAGTTAATAATAAATATTTGAGAACCATCAAATCAAAATTTTTTTACCTTATTATCTCTGTTAGCTACCACAATCGAGACTTTCGTACACGAAATTATTGGGCGTCTCATCAAAATAAAGCTACAAACGGAAAATTAGCTTGATAGTAAGTAGTCACTTTCAAAAATGGGCGATGTATCCTGAAGTATGGTGTGTGCGTAGTGCGTACCGTCGTCGAGCGTGTTGCAGTACCGCGCGGCGCGGGGCCCGAGGCCGGCGGCGGTGCGCGCGGCGACGCGCAGCGAGTAGTTCCCCGCGCGCGCCGCCACCGCCGCGCCGCCGCCGCCCGCCGCCACGCGCTCCCACGGCGCCAGCGCGTCCGCCTCCACCGCCTGACACAACACACAACGAGCAGATCATGTTACCAATTCATTTAATATACAATAATTATTGTATAAGCAGTGGTGAGACCTCGGACTTCGAATCGATAAGTCCGTGGTTCGAGACCAGGCGAGCGCGCAGGAAATAAATTGATTTTTCAATTTATCTGCGCATGTTGTAACATCACCACTGCTCGAACGGTGAAGGAAAACATCGTGAGGAAACCGACATGTCGAAGAATTAAAAAGTTCGACGACATGTGTCATCCGCCAACCCGCACTTGGCCAGCGTGGTGGATTATGGCCTGTACCCTCATAGGAGGCCCGTGTCCCAGCAGTGGGAACGTATATGGGCTGATGATGATGATGATGATGATTGTATTTACCCCGTCGCCGGAATTACCCCAATGCACTTTAGGTTCATTTAGGTCAAAGAAGTCAGCACCGAACTTTTAAAGCGAAGGTGTTATAAACTGTTCTTTCGCAATTATCACCGAATTGTTGAGTTTAATCATAAAATCACTTCATAAAAAAATGACACACAAAAAAATTAATAATTAATGATAATTTCAACGCTAGTTAAATTACACATAACATTTTCTCATAACTATAAGAGGCTCAAGATATTTATTTACCCGATAAGATATTTCGTATCCAATGATGAGTCCCCCGCGCAGGAGAGGCGGCGGTGGCTCCCACCACACGCGGAACGACTGTGATGACAGCGGCTCGCAGCGCACGTGCTGTGGAGGAGCCTCTGGAACTGGAATTGATCAACAATCCAGGTTCATTTATTTATTATTATTTTATGGAACAAATAAGTAGATATTATTTTTTTAAAAACGTTTTTTAGTTACAAATTAAAGCTTTTTAACAAGTTTGACCTACAGACGTAAAGTACATGAGTACATGATTATTGTGTATTGTGTAGTAAGGAATCAGTCTTCAACTACTTAAGGTGACTAGCAGAGCAAAACGCGAATTTGCTGCTAAATTATAATGCTTTAAAGTATATGATTAACTGCAGTAAAAAATCTCAGATAAATATATGATATTCTTCAGGAGATAAACTAGTTGGATAGTGTGTTGAAAACATAATACAACTTATTTTACTCGATAGAAAAAAATCTCAAAGGTACCTCTAAAAAAATCTTTTGATGCTTAAAAACCATACTAAACTACATGCAATCATTCTGTTTTTTCGGCAAATAATTCTACAAGCAACATACTAATATAATACTGTGTTATTTTTTTAGTCCAATCAATAGATTTCGTGTAAATCGCAAATTCTTATTCCCAAACCAAAAACGTACGCATGTGTGCGTGAACGCCTGTGTACCGACACTACCGGCCGAGGCCCGTTCGTAATGATTCGCGTATGGCGATTGGCGTCGGGCTGCAGCTGTGGCGCGGCGTGTGTGTGTGAGTGGAATGAAATGCTTGCTCAGGGCAGCGCCTTAAAGACAATTTGAATATATACTGTAGAGATAGCAAAAGTAGCACTGACCGTCCTCGAGCGTGGTGGCGAGCAGCGGCGCGGCAGCGGGCCCGGCGCCGAGCGCGTTGAGCGCGCGCACGCGGAGCTCGTAGCGCGCGGCGGGGCGCAGCGCCCCGAGCCGCGCCGCGCGCGCCGCCCCGCCCGCCACGCCCAGCGCCAGCGACGCGTTGGCGCCGCGGCACCACACCGCGTACCCCACCAGCTCGCCGTTCCACGACTCCTGCGGCGGCGGCTGACACACACCAGTACACACGATCATAATTAAACGCAATAAAAACTTAGAAAACTGCAAACAAGGTGAAGCAAACATTAGAACTGTTCAATTTTAATTTGATACTAACCGTAACAACAGTCAAAAGCAATATTAAGTGGATTTCACACAATTATACCCGTTTACTTTAATTTAATCCTCATTATGTTATAATCGATAACGAAAATTAGATTACCCTTCCCAAATTACAGTATAACTTCTAAAATAATGAATTTCTAAATTTATTACCTGCCACTTAACAAGCAGTTCTCCCGGTGCATCTGCTAATACTTCGACACTGCGAGGAGGTTCTGAAGGTGCTGGAAATGGTAAGTTTTCAAAGAAACATTTGCAAATACTATTAATAAGAAATGCTTTGAATAAAATATGAAAGATATAGTAATGTAAAGATAAATCGGTAATTACTGTTTAGTAATATAAAAACGTTACACATAAATCTAATAAAAACAAAATTGCATACCTTCTTCCAGAGTATTTAGTATGACTGAATCAGAATAATCACTATCCCCGATGTCGTTAACAGCGGCGACTCTCACCGCGTAAGCCGTCGCGGGTCTGAGTCCATCCAGTCGATACTCCAGTATCACATCTGAATCAGGATCTGATGATTCTTGTCTGATAAAATAAATAAATTTCCTATTGAGAAGGAACAAACTGAGACACATAAAACAGAAAGAATGGAATAAATTCGATTGCTCTGGCAGTCACGGGTGGCCGGTCAGGCCCAGCATTGGCGTGAAAGAATGCGGGTTTGAATCTCGCCTCGTGATCGAATTTTTTCAATTCTTTATCCATACTTTATATACTTTATACTTTATTAATCCATACTAATATTATAAATGCGAAAGTAACTCTGTCTGTCTGTCTGTTACTCAATCACGCCTTAACTACTGAACCAATTTGCATGAAATTTGGTATAGAGACATTTTGATGCCCGAGAAAGGACATAGGCTACTTTTTATCCCGGGAAATAGGATAGGTTTTATCCCGGAAATCCCACGGGAACGGGAACTACGCGGGTTTTTCTTTGACTGCGCGGGCAAAGCTGCGCGTGGAAAGCTAGTAAATTTATATAATATTTATAAAGTATTTGAATGTCATAAAATCAAAAATGTCAAATTCAAGGAACAAGCCAAGAACAAGCTATTCGATAAAATATTTTCTAGATTTGTCTATGGTTTGAAAGAGTTTATATTTGGAAGTTTAAGGTGATGCAATGTTGCTGTATATGTAGTACCCACCGTTGAGCGAGTGCGTGCGCGGGCAGGTCGCGCGCGGGCGCCAGGCGCCAGTCGGCGGGCGCGGCGCGCGGCGCGACGGCGCGCAGCTGCAGGCGGAAGGCGCGCAGCGGCGCGTTGCCGTCGAACCCGCGGCGCCACGCCAGCAGCGCCGCGCGCGCCTCGCGCCGCACCACCGCCAGCCCGCGCGGCGCCTCCGGGAGCTCTGCCCAACACACCACACACGAATTTACACGCGAGAGAACATCAATCTTGTATAACGACGCAAGTAAAACAAAAGAGTACATGTGTGCCGGGTTCACGTGTCAGAAGTGAACTTTCTTTGGCAAAATTCAAAGGTACCAAAATCGTAGCCTTACGAGGGACGTGTCAGTATGACCATGACGCGACCTTCAAATTTTATTCATAACGCGCCTAAAGAAGCTTACTTCAAAAAAAATCTCTATCGATGAAGGACAAGAAATCATCGCTTTTTACATGGAATTTCAGTAAAGCGTTCCATTTAATTGAACATAATTTATTCGATGGCCAACTTAATTAATCATACTTTAGCAACTGGACTCAATTTGTCAAGGTTCGTGGATATGTTTTTTTAGTAAATACTGTTTTTAAGCCTGTTTGTGTCAATTGCAAGTTATGAACTAAAAAAAAAAGAAAAAAAGACGGGTTGCACTCTGGGAGTGCCGGCAGAAGTGAAAACTTGATTATTAACGTTCAGCATGTTTGATATTTTGAAATGGTATCCGTCTTACGCATGGAATATAAGGGCTAAAAAAAAAAACATCCGTCTTACGCTTTTTCGATCAGGCCACGTGTCCTGACGTAAGTTTAAGATTTAATACCCAACGCCGCTAAAGAAGTTTTCACTTCAAAAAAAATAGCCTGTCATATTAAATTTTTTCCTCAGTCAAACGAAAATATTATGCAAAAAAATCCTACCTTGTACAGCTAGGTAAATTAGCAATTCGTCCCGCCCGTACGCGTTCTCGGCGCGACACCGGTATACTCCGGAATCTCTCCGCTGCGCATGAGCTATGTTTAGTTCGGAACTGGCGCCATTTTCAGACCTTTTCTCTGATACTGATATCCTGAAATTCAAACACGTTTCTTATTATAATCCCTTGATTAAAGAAACACATACTATCGTCGAAAAAGAAAAATGTTTTACATCAACATTTATTTAATTTTTCGCACAAATATATCAGTCAAACAAGAATCACCCGTAACTTGCCAACCCATGTTACCTATAAGTGTTGAGGTCTAGCGGGCGCATGTTGTGCGTCCAGTGCAGCTGCAGCGGCGGGTCGCCCCGCGCGGCGCACTGCAGCACCGCCGCCGCCGCGCGACGCACCGACATGTTGCGCGATGAGTACTCGAACTGCGCCGGCTCTGCAATACACAAAATTTTTAATCACAACTGAAATTTTACTTTTCATTTAGCTACTAGTAGGCGTCTAATTTTTATTACTTTTATAGGGACAGTTAAAAAAAATAAACACTTATTGGAACAAAAAAAAAGTAAAATAAACCATAAAAATCATAAAAACTATATGGCATAAAAAAAGGAAAGTTGGAAAAATGTACCCAATAAATGGCCGCAAAATAAACTAATGATAATCACTGATATGCTACAACACAATTTTAACGCTCGAAACATCAAGTTAACGTCATGTCACTCACCATTAACTGCGACAGAGACGATCTTACTCAGCCCCCGCCCCACCCCGTTATCAGCACGGCACATGTAGCGGCCCTCCAACGTGCGCGCCGCTGAACCCGCGCTCAGCGACCCGTTGCTCAGCATTACTGCAGAGCCCTCCGCCACTGAGAGTGGACGGAAGTCGGAAGGACTCGAACCTGGAATAACAATTTGTGCTTCAAAAGGTCTAATATTTAAAAAAGTTTAATGGTCCAAAAGCTTCTTTCACAGTAAACAAATATCTCGACGATAGAAGCGCATGGAATGTACAACACAAATCCACAACAGGGCCTCTAAACAATTAGCAGAAACGCGTATTTGCTTTCGCGATTTTCATCGAAACGATACGTTAAACTATATCTATATCTATATCGCTTGACAGCTGTCAAGTCGTTAACATCAGCTCCGCGTATTAAAATTGTTTAAAAATATAAAAAATCAAAGAAATTAAAGTAATTGTGTAGTAAAGTATAAGTTACGAGCTAATAAACCAGTGAAAACGTTTGCAAGGCGATACCTGGTGTGTGAATATACAAATAAACCTCAGTGATTAGTGCAGTGTATGAAAAACAATATATGACTAATAAGTGATATAAACAGTATAATAAAGTGTCCTTCCCTGTAGACAATACATACAAAAACAAAAAGAACAGGTGACTTACTAATAAAAACATTACAATTGTACCGAAATCAAAACATAAACAAGTCCTTTGTTAAAATCAGCTGACAGTTCTAAACAACACAAACTGTAACGGCTAAAACCGACTCCCGTGATTGGCTTACGCTTCTCTGAGGTCATTTACCTATCTGATGTCATAACGGAATTAACATCTACGATACAAGGCTTATTTTAGAGAGCACAAGTAACGTAGAATAGCACTTGAGCTACTACGTCGGACGAACGGAGTTGCGCTTCAGGGAGTCAGGGTTCAAATCATCGTGGACTCTGTGGAAGAATTAATATTTATAAATTTATTATTTTTTCATTTGAAGATAATTTGTTACAAATACAATGGATAAAATTATGAAATGTATAATCTGCAAAAATACAATAAATTCAAGAGAATTCATAAAATGTTGTTCCTGCCACGCCATCTATGACTTAAGTTGTACAACGATTTCAACAAAACGATTCTACTTGATGACAGTTGAAGATAAACAAAACTGGAAATGCAAACATTGTTTAAATAAGAATTTACATAATAATAATAAACCACATCTTGGAATAATGACAACAGATTGTCAAGAAGCGGCGGAATGCACTAAACTATCATCGCCAATTGGGAGCCCGACTAGATACGTAACGATCAGAAAAAAAACTACAACTGGAAATAGTGACACCTTAGAACAATTGGATGATTCTTTTATATCCCTGGATTCGCACTCAAAAATGAATTTATCCGACATGTCGGTAATCCAAAGATCTGAAATTGACGAATTGAAACAATTAATAATTGAAATGAAGTCTAAACTTGATGCCGCTCTCTCGGAAATAAAAGAACTAAAATTGAAATTAAATAACACAGAAACAAATCATAATCCTTCTCTACCACAAACGACCGAAATAATAAATAGATATGAAGATGCTAAAAACATTCAACCACCAAATAAACAGCAAGATACACAAAATATATCCCTCAACCCACCTAAATTAAACTATAATAATGTAATGGATAAACCTAAAATAAATATATTTGGAACTCAATGCTGCTCCAGTATGGCGTCCCAGCTTAGACAACGGTTAACTACGTCCGAGAACTATTTAATAAGGGGCAACATTAAACCACACGCACCGTGCGATGAAATTCTGAAAGACTGTTATCGACTTTATACAAATGATTCCGATATTGTAATAATATGCGTAGGTGAGAATGACGAGAGCCCAGAAAAAATCATGTCAGAACTCAATACAACTATTAGCAGACTAAATAACGGTAGAATCATAGTAACCAGTGTGCCCAGAAATAAGTATAACTTAAATGTTAATTACTTAAATAGATGTATATCCCGCGTCTGTTCACGTTTTAAAAATTGTCATTTTGTTAATGTTTTTCACAGCTTTAGATCAATGTATGAATTGTGTAGAAAAATAATTTTTAACATTAATTGTATAGAATATGAACGTACTTACCTAAATTGTAAAGCGTTAAAAAATCTCATAAACAGGCACAGCAAAGTTGAAACGGGTATTAAAAATATAATTACAACAAATACATGCAATTCCCCATGTTTGAATATAACTGTCGAAAATGCTGTCTTAACATTCAACACACCAAACATTCAAAGAAAGAAACACTCAAAATTTTTTCGTACCTAAATTAAACAAAAAGTTATTTACAGTATTGCATCAAAATATTGCTGGCATATTATCAAAACTAGAATTAATTGAAATAACATTACTGGAATTGCGCGATAATAATATTCATCCGAATGTACTATGCTTTTCAGAGACATTTGTCAAGGAGGGCCATGAACAATACTTAAAACTTAATAACTATTATATGGCAGTAAGTTATAGTCGTGATATATCAAGAGGGGGAGTGTGTATTTTTCTTAAAAATGATCTTAAATTTAAGGATGTCATTTTCATTAAAAGCTTCAGTACTGATAAAAAATTTGAATGCTGTGGCTTATGCCCGGTTCCTATATTCAACGGATCGTCATAGTATCAAAGCTACTATCCGTTTTTCTAGAACTAACTACGAGTCGTTATTACCGTTCCACAATTTTATTTCTTGACGTGCTATCGACGGACATCCGTTGGTCATAAAAATACCGAGCCCTCTGCACTCACAGATGTGCGTTTCGTTATAAGCCAATTTGAAATTAAAATAACACAAAATTCAGGACAAAATAAGTTAAATATACAGCCGAATTATAAACTTTAAGAATAAAGTTTCTTATTAATAAAGAACTAATACTAAAGAACTATATATTTGTAGACATCTGCGTGATAATTTTCCTTCTAAACAACCTAATGCGTTACACAGAAAGCAAAAACGGAACGTTTTTCTCGCGCACGCGTGCATTGCTTGTCAGTAATTGTCAAATTATTGTCATTCATTGTTGATTGATGATTCATTGTCAAGTTTTATAAATAAAGAATAACAATACAACGACCACTGTTTATATATTTATTAAAAATGGATATTACGCCGGTAACGCCTTTATATTTCTTCTTTAAAATCGTCTGCCGCTTACTTTTTGCTTCGGACACTTTTAAAGTCAAACATATCGCACCTTCGGTAGAACAAGGGCACAATTACAGTTTTTGCAATTTTACAGGAGAGCCATTTTAAGATATTTGTAGTACTTAATGTGGTCTAGCTATGATAATAATTTTTTTATGGTTGTTCTGCTTTGTATGACATAAACTATATACTATATTCTTTTAGGTGTATCGTTTACAAATATTAAAAACTGCTAGTTTTTTTTTAATAATATTTTTTTCTTAAGTAGGTGTACATTTGTGCCCTTGTTCCACCAACAAGAAAATTAATTTGTAAATATGGCCATATCTAAAGCTTTAAGTTAATAATTTTGGAATGATAATAACGTGTTTTTTTGTATAAATGTTTTATTTTCTTAAACACTTTAGAAAGCCGCAGTACTTTATCACAAAAATAGAGATCAAAACTTACTAATCAGCCATTACACATCTTCAACAATCTGAAACTATTATGTTTCCTAGCAAAATTCTTTGGAATCGCTTTAAAAATTGGAATAATATTATATTAAGATAACAGAACAAGAAAGAATCATGATTCAATTCCTTGACATTAAATAATTCCTCCTTTTTCGTGGCATTTTTTATAAGGCTTATGTATTCTGCCGGAGTGCATATTGATATTGGGCCAGCTTTTTTTGCACGTTTTACATTCCAGAATGGACGGCATCGGCTTTATGCTGGGTCCCCTAATTTATGTATGATCGATTTTATAGGCAATGTGTTCACAGCAAAATAATACATTCCAAAAACAAATTTGAAAAAGAAAAATAATTATTTACGAATAAATATCTTACTAATATTATTATTTATTATGTAAACTCGAAAGTTTTTGAGGATAGATTTGTGGGTGTGAGGGTATGTTTGTTGTATTTTGATTGGCAGTCCTGTCGTTTAAATTTCTAAAAAACTAACTTGTTTTTTTGCTCTCTACAGCAATTATCGGAATAAAATGTTACTTTTAAGACCATGGAGTATAACAAATCTTGGACAGACAAGGGCACAATTGTCGGAACGACTTTGTCCTCCCAATTTTTAAATCGTAAACTAGGCATAAGTGTGACAGATATGGCCTTGTCGTTCCAGAAATCAAAAACATTATAGGGCATATTTACATAAACGACGTTAGCGCTCCAAGTGACAGCTAGCTCAGTCCCCGCCGATGGCACAACTAACCAATGAGACTTTGTCTCGCCAAGAGAGAAACAAAATAGCGCCAAAATGACAACGCCACTATTTCAATCTGACTGTTTTTTGTAGGAATTAAACGAATGTCTTTGTCCCTCCAGTTGAAAGGGCCTTTTTAAAGCATTTCTGCATATTTAAGTCATTTTGGCAATTTATGACAATTATGCCCTTGTTCTACCGAAGGTGCGTTATATTTCTGTTACAGAAATCGAAGAAGGCTATGAGTAAAGACGAGATTGCTCAATTATTATAACCAGTAAGGAGACTAATGCTTCTACGAATAAATTAAAGGATGAATGTTGGACTTCGTTGACCAACACATTTAATGCAAAAATTGGTCAAATACCTACCAGGAAAACTTTTTATTTTCAGCCAAAAAATTCAAACATAATAAGGATAATGGACAAATATTATGAAGAAATAATTGAAACACACAATAATTGAAATACTGAACACACAATAACTAATTAATTTTTGTATATTATTAAGCAATATAGGTATCTAGACATATGGTAGAAAAAGAATTTGTTAGGTAGTGCTAAATGTAAATCTTATGTAAAAAATGTATTTAGTTCAGAGAGCCTATTACAGCGTTAAGGAATATAATATAGAAGATGATAATCGATGGAGGGTTGTCGTGTAAGAATCACAGGACAGTTCTTTGGCATATATTATGTAGTTACATATTACTATGTAAAATTAAACTGTAATAAAGAAATAAAACTTTTATTCCATTTTATTATGTACTTTTATTTATTTTTATTATTTACAATACAATGTTTAAAAAATTGATTTCTACATTGCAAACATAGACATACATATAAATATACTAGTGGTCCGCCCCGGCTTCGCCCTTGAAATACTGAACACACAATAACTAATTAATTTTTGTATATTATTAAGCAATATATCTAGACACACGGTAGAAAAATAATTTGTTAGTGCTAAATGTAAATCTTATGTAAAAAATGTATTTAGTTCAGAGAGCCTATTACAGCGTTAAGGAATATATTATAGGAGATGATAATCGATGGAGGGTTGTCGCGTAAGAATCACAGGACAGTTCTTTGGCATATATTATGTAGTTACATATTACTATTTAAAATTAAACATAGTTAAAAAGAAATAAAACTTTTATTCCATTTTATTATGTACTTTTATTTATTTTTTATTATTTACAATACAATGTTTAAAAAATTGATTTCTACATTGCAAACATAGACACATATACAGGGTGGCCCGTTTTCAGTGGTCCAAAAATTTTTTTCAGCTTGAGAGCATCATGAGTAATCATTTAAAACAAACTTTAGTTAAGCGAAAAGTTATGGTTTAGAAATTATGATTTTTTTTTTAAATAATCCGAAGTTTCAATGTTTTTGACACAAAACTACTCTGTTTTAAAAACTACTGGACCGAATTGAATGAAATTTGGTATAAGTATAGCGCAATAACCTACCTATCGCGCTATAGGCTCATCTTGTGTAAATAATTACACTGAATTTTTTTAATTTAACTTTTTCTGTAGTTTTTTGAATTTCTCGGCAAAATGTCGATTTTTCGAAAAAATCCTGTGAAAAAAAAAATGTACCACCAAGGTTTTGCTGGTACTGCTAAAAACTTCCTTAACATAAGGTTATTCTTTACACAAAAAATCATAGTTGTCCTTCGATTGTAACATCTTCAAAAACAATATCATGTGCATTAACACATGAAAATCGAAAAATTACGAAATTTACCATAATTCAATTTTAATCATTTGGAACGGCCAATTTTTGTTTAAAGAACCATTTATTGCCATAAAAGTCGTTACAAATCAGTATTCACATGGCTATAAAAGTTAAAATGAATGAAATAAATTTTTTACCTGCTAGCCAAGATAACTTTACTTTATTCTAATGTCAATTTATAGAGTTTTTTTTTTGTTATTTAGTTTTTAGGTTTAAATCTTAATAAAAGGTTTGGAGAATCAATAAAACATATTGTTTATTTTTTACAAAAGGTTTTCGAAATGCCGTCCGCCTTTCGCTAAACATAATCTGTATCTGCGTAAGAAAATTTCTTCGCAGCCTATTAAATGGCTGCCGGCTTTCTTTAATGGCTGTTATAGCCATTTGAATTTATTCCTATAAATAACCATAAATTCATTATACATAGGTACATTTGTATACCAGTTAATGGTATTATACCATTTAATACCATACGTTCATACCTACCCGGAGAGGAGGATCGGTCGCGGTGGCACCATCCACTGGCCAGCCTGTTCACCCGACTTGAACCCCGTTGATTTTTTCATTTGGGGATACATTAAGGAGATTGTGTACGCACGGGAGAGCACATCGGAGCAAGAATTGGAGGAAAATTCAAGTGGCTATAACAGCTACTAAAGAAAGCCGGCAGCCATTTAATAGGCTGCGAATAAATTTTCTTACGCAGATGCAGATTATGTTTAGCGAAAGGCGGACGGCATTTCGAAAACCTTTTGTTAAAAATAAACAATATGTTAATTAATATTTATGTTGTTTTATTGATTCTCCAAACCTTTTATTAAGATTTAAACCTAAAAACTAAATAACAAAAAAAAAACTCTATAAATTGACATTAGAATAAAGTAAAGTTATCTTGGCTAGCAGGTTAAAATTTTATTTCATTCATTTTAACTTTTAAAGCCATGTGAATACTGATTTGTAACGACTTTTATGGCAATAAATGGTTCTTTAACCAAAAATTGGCCGTTCCAAATGATTAAAATTGAATTATTGTAAATTTCGTAATTTTTGACTTTCATGTGTTAATGCACATGATATTGTTTTTGAAGATGTTACAATCGAAGGACAACTATGATTTTTTGTGTAAAGAATAACCTTATGTTAAGGAAGTTTTTAGCAGTACCAGCAAAACCTTGGTGGTACATTTTTTTTTCACAGGATTTTTTCGAAAAATCGACATTTTGCCGAGAAATTCAAAAAACTACAGAAAAAGTTAAATTAAAAAAATTCAGTGTAATTATTTACACAAGATGAGCCTATAGCGCGATAGGTAGGTTATTGCGCTATATCTATACCAAATTTCATATAATTCGGTCCAGTAGTTTTCATAACAGAGTAGTTTTGTGTCAAAAACATTGAAACTTCGGATTATTTAAAAAAAAATTCATAATTTCTAAACCATAAGTTTTCGCTTAACTAAAGTTTGTTTTAAATGATTACTCATGATGCTCTCAAGCTGAAAAAAATTTTTGGACCACTGTAAACGGGCCACCCTGTATATATACTAGTGGTCCGCCCCGGCTTCGCCCTTGGTACATGTTTATGTTTTCTTTCCATAATAACCATCCTCATACTTCAAGGAACATTATAAAAAAATAATTATCGAAATCGGTCCACCCGTTCACGCGTGATGCCGTGACCAAGGGAAATAGGTCTGCCACTGATATCGATATTGTGCTAGCATAGAACCTCAGCGTCAACAGTAATTGATGTTATGGAGATACCCCATGATTCCTGAAATGACAACATAAATTAGGTATGTAATAAGGTTAGACGTGTTTGGTATAATATTAATGCCTCCATTAAACTAACCTGGCTCCTTTTATTCGTACGTCTGGATAAATTTTGAAGTGGGAGTCGAGCACTGCTTCGGCACGAAATGGGTCAAGCTCGCACCGGGGAAGTTACCACACCCTCACAGGAAACCGGCGTGAAGTGGTGGCATATTAACAGTATGCCACCGCGTTTCGTACGGTGAGTGAGGGGTCCGGAGGCCCAAAAACAACAACCCCCAAATATGAACGCGGCATTATTAGGCAGAATACCCCAGGAGGGTACCGGCACCTGCGGTGCAGGAGAATCCCTCCCGCAGCGCCTGCGCTGCGGCAGCCCGTCGTATTCTGGGGCGGGCATAATTCCGCTCGGTCATGTGCCAAGGGGTTCGCAGAGCAAGCAAAAAAAATCACCCCCCTCCACTCTCACGGTGGACTTTTGTAACATACGGGGGCTGCACACTAACTTAAACGCCGTCCACTACCATCTTGAGACGGCTAAGCCGGCCTTGCTCTTCCTGACTGAGACTCAGATATCAACTCCGGCCGACGTATCTTATCTCACATACCCTGGTTTTAAGCTGGAGCATACTTTTGCACCGCGTGCCGGGGTATGCGCATATGTTAGGGAGGATATCTGTTGTCGACGTCTTGGCACCCTTGAAGGTGAGGATCTGTCTATTATCTGGCTGCATATTGACTGCGGCGACCACCCTCGCGTCTATGCTTGCCTGTACAGATCCCACAGCGGGAATACTGGTACCGACCGATTATTTGAGCACATCCAAGAGATGATCGACACCTTGCTTGTACAGTTCCCTTCTGCAGAGCTCGTGGTTTTAGGCGATTTCAATGCCCACCACGTTGAATGGCTCGGGTCGCGTACAACTGACCACGCGGGACGAACTGTACACGATTTTGCTCTAGCCTATGGCCTAACACAGCTGGTCTCATCGCCTACGCGAATACCGGATGTGGAGGGCCATACTCCCTCTCTTTTGGATCTTCTGCTGACCACACATCCCGAGAACTATCAGGTCTCCGTCGTGGCCCCACTGGGGTCATCAGACCATTGCCTGATACGGAGTATGGTGCCACTTATGGGCTCGAAACAGCAGACACCTGCAGCTCGACGCCGTGTGTGGCACTACAAGTCGGCAGACTGGGACGGAATGCGTGGTTTTTTCGCTTCCTACCCATGGGGGCCTGTTTGCTTCTCCTCGGAGGATCCCAACGCTTGTGCTGAGTCTATCACTGACGTGGTACTGCAGGGTATGGAACTATTTGTGCCATACTCTGTTGTGCCCGTTGGTGGTAGATCTAAGCCTTGGTTTGGACGTTCCTGTAACATGGCGTCTCGTCAGAAACAGGAACTTTTTCAAGCCTGGGTTGCAGCAACGGTGTGTCGCGATCCAAGCGTTGGTCTCATCAGGAAGAAGTACAACTCTGCCTCCAGATTCTACAAGAGAGAAATCGCTAGGGCTAAATCCAGTTATATTGGTGCACTTGGCGATAGACTAGCGCGACTTCCTTCGGGAACACGGGCGTTTTGGTCCCTCGCCAAGGCCATCCAAGGTAACTTCTGTCGTTCATCCTTTCCTCCTTTGCACAAGGACGAAGACTCTCTGGCCCATTCCGCTAAAGAGAAAGCCGAACTCCTGGGCGCTCTCTTTGCTAGGAACTCGACTCTTGATGACAGGGGAAAGACACCGCCTACCATCCCGCGGTGCAACCATTCAATGGCGGATATACGTTTCACACAACGTGCCGTTCGAAACGCTCTCTTTTCCCTTGACATCCATAAGTCGACAGGGCCGGATGGAGTCTCCCCTATTGTGCTTAGGACATGTGCTCCTGAGTTGGCACCGGTTGTAACGCGTCTTTTTCGGCTCTCTTACGCCAAAGGAATCGTTCCGAACTCGTGGAAGACTGCTGTTGTCCACCCAATCCCTAAAAAAGGCGATCGCTCAAATCCGTCTAACTACAGACCGATCGCCATCACCTCTTTACTCTCCAAAATAATGGAATCCATTATTAACTGCCAGCTCATGAGGTACCTGGAGGAGAACCAGCTGTTAAGCGACCGGCAATACGGTTTCCGTAGTGGTCGCTCGACTGGTGATCTTTTGGTGTACCTTACCCACAGATGGGCGGAGGCGGTTGAGAGTAAAGGGGAGGCATTGGCTGTAAGTTTGGATGTAGCGAAAGCCTTCGATCGGGTCTGGCACAAGGCACTTCTAGCGAAATTACCATCTTTCGGACTTCCTGCGAGGTTATGCGATTGGGTTGCCAGCTTCCTGGAAGAGAGGAGCATTAAGGTCGTTATCGACGGTTCCTGCTCTAAGCCTCTTTATGTGAATGCTGGTGTCCCACAAGGCTGCGTGCTATCTCCTACACTGTTTCTTCTGCATATCAATGATTTGTTACAAATCAGTAACATCCATTGCTATGCAGACGACAGTACGGGGGATGCTCTTTATCCCGGCCGTGCGAACACCTCAAAGGAAAGCCTCAATGAGAGCCGAAACAAACTTGTGTCTGAAGTCGAGTCTTCCCTTCAAGAAGTCTCGGATTGGGGCGAACTTAATCTTGTTGAGTTCAATCCCCAAAAGACACAGGTTTGCGCGTTCACCGCTAAAAAGACCCCATTTGTCGTAGAACCTCGGTTTAAGAGTACTCCCCTTAGTATATCGCCGAAAATCGGAATCCTCGGAGTTGAAATCTCGAGTGACGTTCAATTCCGCAGTCATTTGGAAGCGAAGGCTAAATTAGCCTCGAAAAAGCTTGGTGTGCTCAGCAGATCGAGACAGTACTTCAAGCCGGCCCACCGACTTCAGCTGTACAAGGCTCAGGTGCGACCGCATATGGAGTACTGTTCTCATCTCTGGGCCGGAGCCCCACAGTATCAACTCCTTCCTCTTGACCGCATCCAACGTCGAGCAGCTCGAATTGTCGATGACCGTAGGCTTTCCGATAGGCTTGAATCTCACAACACTGCGTAGCGCCTGCGTTAGGGCCAGGCGCCGATACAGCCGGTTACGTCGACGCCGCTTCCGTGATAGGGAGTTGGAGAATCAGCGCTATGCAGAATATCGCGAGGCGATTAACGAATTGAAGAGAGCCATTGAGAGGGCAAAGGCAAAAGCCCGGGAAGATTTCTTAGAATCTCTTTCTAGGGATCCATGGGGCAGGCCGTACAGGTTGGCGCTGTGCAAGTTGCGCCCCAGGGGTCCACCATTGACGAGGACGTTGGAGCCTGAGTTCCTGGATAGAGTAGTGGGGACCCTGTTTCCAATCGGGGATGCTGCAGTTGTGCCGCCTGTAATGGCTCAGCCGTTGTCAGCGCAACATCTTACCGATGTGCCAACTGTTACGGAAACAGAGTTTCATAAGGCACTGATACGACTTCGGGGTAAGAATACAGCCCCTGGTCCTGACGGTGTACCCGGAAGAGTACTGGTAATGACAATGGATTGGTTGGGTGGAAGACTGAAGAAACTCTTTACTCAATGTCTTCTTGACGGTACTTTCCCACGCCAATGGAAGATAGGAAGGCTTGTGTTGCTACGAAAAGAAGGCCGTCCAATGGACTCTCCTTCGGCATACAGGCCAATAGTCTTATTGGACGAAGTAAGCAAGCTTTTCGAGCGAGTAATTGCTGGTCGGCTGATTCAGCACTTGGAGGGTGTTGGTCCCGATCTAGCCGACTGCCAGTTTGGTTTCAGGAGGCGGCGCTCGACTCTCCACGCAATATTGCGTGTTAAGAATATAGTGGAGCAAGCAGTTTGCCGTGGCAAGTTCGTCATCGCGGTGTCTTTGGATATAGCAAACGCATTCAACACCCTTCCCTGGGCTACGATCAGGGAAGCATTACGGTTTCACGGGGTGCCTCCTTACCTGTGCCATATCGTGGAATCGTACTTATCTGAGAGGTGGGTTGAATATCCTGGGAGGCTTGGCTGGCAGCGCCGAGCAATCACATGTGGTGTTCCACAGGGGTCGGTTTTGGGACCACTTCTGTGGAACATTGGTTATGATTGGGTGCTGCGAGGTACCAATGTCGAGGGTACTGAGGTGACATGTTATGCCGACGACACTCTGATAACTGCTGGAGCGAAGACTTTTGCTGAGGCAGTCTTGCTGGCTGAGACTGGAACAGCCCAGGTAATCGCACGGATCCGTCAAATAGGTCTAGAGGTTGCTCCATCTAAATCGGAAGCCATATGTTTCCGTGGTTCACGACGAGGTCCTCCACCTGGGTCTTGTTTAAATGTGGGAGGAGTGTCCATTGCCATCCAGCCGTCGATGAGGTATCTCGGACTCATGTTGGATGGCAAATGGACCTTCTATCCGCATTTTAAGTGTCTGGCGCCCAAACTTCTTAGAGTAGCGGGCGCTCTCAGTGGTTTACTGCCGAATATTAGGGGACTGAATGAATCATGTCGCAAGCTGTATGAGGGGATTGTGCGGTCGATGGCTCTTTATGGAGCTCCTGTCTGGGCTGATTCGCTGACGAGCCGAAATATCAGCCTCTTACGTAAGCCTCAGAGGATGATGGCGATCAGAGTCGCCCGGGCATACCGTACAGTCTCTTATGACGCAGCCTGCTTACTTGCTAGATGTCTCCCCTGGGACTTGGAAGCGGAGATTCTTTCAGCCATGTTCCACTGGCGAGAAGAAGTAGGCATGCATCGGAGCATATCTCCAAGAGACATGGACAGGCGTAGGGCCAGACTCCGAAGACAGGCAACGGAGGCATGGGCCAGACGGCTAGCGAACGCGCAATATGGCATGATGTCTATCCATGCCATTTTGCCTGTATTTCAGGAATGGATGACTAGGCGCCACGGCTCGCTCTCATTCCGCACGACACAGATTCTGACGGGGCATGGTTGCTTCGGTAAGTATCTGTGTCGAATAGGAAAACAGCCAAATGCTGCTTGTCACCATTGTGACTGTGAGGAGGACACGGCTCAGCACACCTTAGAGTCGTGTCCAGCGTGGACAGCGGAACGCGATGCACTACGTGCTATGGTTGGATCAGACCTTTCACTTCCGATCGTAGTTGGTGCCATGTGTGAAAGAGAGGACGTGTGGATGGCAGTGCTGTCTTTCTGTGATGCAGTGATGTCACAGAAAGAAAGTGCTGAGCGCGACCGGGAGCGTAGGAATCCCGTGCGTCGCAGAGCACGCCGCAGGGGACGTCGGGTCACTTAGTAGACCCGACGAGCTCTTGCCTTTATCGTTGCAGAGTGTGTGCGGCGGGGGCTGCGCACATTCAATAGGCAACGTGAGGAGGGCGACAGACTGTTGTGGCTGCAGTCTGTCGTAGTGTTAGGCATGCGCGTAGGGTAGTCCGCGACTACATGCGAGTGGATTGCCAATGGCAGGCGCGCGAGGGGTACCGTGAGCGTTCCTACCGGAGATCCCGGGATCCCCTCTTTACCTGCGCGAAAGTAGGCCACCGTGAGGTTTTAGTCAGTAGAAGTCTGACATAACCGTGCTGCTGCCCCCGAAGCAGCCGGTATTCATGAAGAATTTCCTCACGTAAAAAAAAAAAAAAAAAAAAAAAAAAAAAAAAAAGGCTTTCCGATAGGCTCGATCCTCTGTCAGTGCGAAGAGACGTTGCGTCTCTCTGTATACTGTACAGAATCTACTATGGGGAGTGCTCTGAGGAATTGTTCCACCTACTACCAGCCGCACAGTTCCACCACCGGACCACACGCCGTAAAAACCAGTTCCATCCGCACCATCTGGATGGTTGGCGCTCCACCACTGTCCGCTTCACCCGCAACTTCCTTCCGCGTACGGTGAAACTGTGGAACGATTTGCCACCTGCGGTGTTCCCGAACAACTACGACATTGGGGCCTTCAAGAAAAGAGCTTATTTGTCCATAAAAGGTCGGCAAAGCACCTGCAACACTTCTAGTGTTGCAAGTGTTTATGGGCGGTGGTGACCACTTACCATCAGGTGGCCCACCTGCCCCTTTGCTTGCTCTGACATAAAAAAAAAAAAAAAAAAAAAAAATTTCAAGAAGTAATTGTTCAACAGATTCTTTATCAAGTCGAAATCTCAATTGAAATTCGTGAGAATCCAGGGTCGCAAAAAAATCCACTCCTTCTCTATAATATATACTCTTTCACGCCCACTATCTTCTTCCGAAATTCGATATAATATTAAACACTTCTCTATCACTATCTGAACTCCACATTTCGATATTGAAGCGGAAACAATGAAATAGTAAGAATTTAACCGCCCGAAATCGACGGGTAAACAAAATGCTATACGAATAGTAACTTTGACAGCATAATGACATTAAAAATATTTATAGGAACGCGATAAACTGTCTTCTCCATACAATATGCTTACCGTTCGTTAATAGTAACCCTCCCATCCGTCAGTAGGAAGCCGTCGGTAAGTTGCTTGACGAGACGTTTTTTATAGGAACGATTTTCGCTTACGCTTGGTTAATTATACTACTATTCGTAACTAAAACGGATCGTTTTTCAAATATAGGAACCGGGCATTAGAAGTATTAGAGAAAGATATAATAATTATATGTATTTACCGTACACCTGACTCTGATGTAAATTTCTTTTTAACCCAATTAAATCTACTGCTATTTAAAGTAACTGAAAAATATGATAAAAAGAAAATTATTATTGTTGGAGACTTCAACATTAATATACTTAAAATAAATAAAAATTGTTCTGACTACAAGAATTTAATTAACACATATAATTTTAAGCTCCATATAAATCAACCTACAAGGGGAAATTCTTGTATTGATCACATTCTAAGTAATATTCACAAAGCGAATGGAAGTATTATTCCCCTATGTCTATCTGACCATAACACTGCTCAATTACTGAAATTTCAAATAAATTATAATCATAGACAACAGCACATGTCTAGACTGACTATTTATAAAAGAGACTATAACACAGAATACATAAGCAAATTCAAAGATTACCTTAAGAGTTTAACATTTTGTGATATTTACATGGAAAATAATCTAAATACAGCCTTTCAAAGTTTTCATGACCTTTTTTGTCTTTTATATAAATTGTGTTTTCCTCTTATAAAAATTAATTTGGGTAAAATTAATAATACAAAATGGATTAGTGAAGGATTGAAGATAAGCTGTAGAAAAAAAAGAAATCTAAGATATTGCTATTATAACAATAAATCAAATATAAATTATAAATCTAAATACTTAACTTATTCTAAAATTTTACGCAAGTGCATATATAAAGCTCAAAAGCTTTCTAATATTGCTTATATGTCTAACAGCCAAAACAAATGCAAATCGTCATGGAAACTTATAAAGAATGAACTGAATTCCCATAATAAGTCATCTGACATAGATAATATAGATATAGGATCCGAAACAATCTCTGACCCGGCCATAATATCGACAAAATTTAATAGTTTTTTTGTTAATATTGGTAAGCCCACACCAAATTCTTGCCATGGTTCCAAAATAAAAAACACACACAAAAATCCATCCTCAATGTTTCTTAGACCCATGAATGAAAATGAAGTTATGAAACAAATATTAGCCTTAAATAACACAAACTCTGTAGGTTACGATGAGGTTTGTACGAAAATTATAAAAAAATGCGCTGTAGAAATAGTTCATATTTTAACGCATTTGATAAACATGTCTTTTTTAAGTGGATGTTATCCAAATGCCCTCAAAATCTCCATAGTTCGACCCTTATTTAAGAAGGGAGATAAACGTGTGATGGAAAATTACCGACCAATCACACTTATATCAATGTTCGCAAAAATTTTTGAGAAATGCATGAGTCTTCGCCTTAATGAATTTTTTAATAAACATAATACAATTAAAAGTGATCAATACGCATTTCAGAAAAATAAATCTACGAACAATGCATTATATTCTCTGACTCATTGTCTTAGATTACAAAATAAAGTACAGATGGAGCATGACAACCGCCCGTCGCCCTTGTCAAAGAAAATACGAAATCAAAAACAAATACGTCGCTGCACCAGTGCTATAGCGCATAAAGTGTCATGCAATACGTCAAAAAGGGTTTGCAATTTTAGTAAAAAAATGCCGTCTTGTGATAATAAAACGCTGTAAAATTTGTTCCCGAAAACAAAAAAAAAGATAAAACATCGTTTCACAGGTTTTCTGTAGATTATTTGGCTGATTTATTTCTTTAATACGAATAATAATTTTACAGATATGAAGGAATACAAAACTTCAACGTATGTTGCCAGTATTTTGAAAATGAATTTGCCATTTTTATTGGTAAAACGGTGAAATGGTTAAAAGATCTTCAGGGTAATGCTGTTGGATTTTTCGATCGTGAATGTGATTATTTGTATAGTGCACTAAAGGATCATGATAATTATTAGATTATTTTAATAAGCATAATACATTATTTTGTTACTTTTATAAAGCTTAAAAACGTCATAGTCGTTTTCGCTAGCGATTTAATTTATGTGAACTCCATGATGGATGTGATGAAAATAAAATGTACCGTATTCTCGACTAAAAACTACCGCTATTCGTATTCATATATTATGAAAAATAAAAAATAATATAATTATTATAGTTAATATTGAAACTTTTTTATGTAATTTATTTAATAAAAAATTGAATACAATTATTTTGTCCATATATAACTTTAGTAGGCAGGTACTTTATGTAATAAAAGAATTTAAATAAAAATTAAAACTTGACTTCTCATTTATGTATGCCTACGTCACTACCGCCACTAACATAATAATTCAGATCATTGCAATGAAACCTCACAACTCAAAATCGGTCCAACGGTTTATACTGCAGGGCGTGTCAAAGAAATATTATACATACATCCATAAACTCGAAAAACATAACCCTCTTTTTTCCGTAGTCGGGGAAAAATTTGGGAAATTTTTCAATATCTGGCAACATTACACGCACACAGAAGCACCGTGTACGTACAGTGCAGCGGCGAAATGACAGCACACATAGCTTTATTGAAAATGACGATAAATTATTCGGTTTAGTTCGGCAACGCTCCATCTGTCTTTTATTTTGTAATCTAAGCTCATTGTATTATTAAAAATATTGACTTAAAATTTATGACAACTACTATATTTTTTGACATGTCCAAAGCTTTTGACAGAGTGTGTCACAACATATTATTAGAAAAGCTGGAAATATATGGTATACGTGGTATTGTGTTAGAGTGGTTTCGTACTTACCTTGAAAATAGAAAACAATGTGTTGTAATCACAAAAACAAATAAAAACAAAGAACAACAGTCGTACCAATCTAATCTCATTTGCAACGAATATGGAGTACCGCAAGGTTCTGTACTAGGGCCAATTCTATTTCTTGTTTATATAAATGACTTAATCGATGTTTCGGACAATAAGATAATCTTATTTGCTGACGATATATCCATAATCTTTAAAACTGACATTAAAAATTTTGACCATATAAATTACCAACGTGACATAAATTATAATATTGACTATTTAATTAATTGGCTGACATTGAACAATCTCAAATTTAACCTAAATAAAACAAATTTTATTCAATTCTTAAATAAACCTGGATCTGACTTAAAACTAGAACATAACAATACAATAATAAATAAAACTCATGAAACACAATTCTTAGGCATAACAATAGACATGAATTTAAACTGGACATCTCATATTGAAAAAGTATGTAATAGAATAAATAAGTATATATATGTACTCAGACGTCTTCGTAAAATAACTGACATAAAGACAGCAATATCGGCATACCACGCATACGTAGTATCAATTTTAAGATATGGACTTATAGTATGGGGAAATGGAGTAAATATAAAGAAAGCTTTTGTATCACAAAAAAAATGCATCCGAGCTATATGTGGTGTAGGGCCTTTCGAATCATGCAAACCCCTTTTTATAAAACTTAAATTATTAACTTTGCCGTGCCTTTACATTTTTGAAATTTGCAAATTTGTTAAAAATAATCAAAGATTATTTACCACGGCTCAAGAAATGTACGGGAATTTACGTCATCCTAATAGATTGATACTTGACCATAAACCTAGAACATCTTTGTACTCAAAAAACTGTCATGCTATGTGTGTTAAAATTTATAATAATATTCCAGACGATTTAAAGAAATTGGACGCAAAACAGTTTAAGACAAAACTTTATATGTGGCTATTAAGCAAAAATTTTTATAATGTAAGGGAATTTTTGGATTATAAACATAAATATTGACATGTATAATAATAAATAAGTATTTGAACTTAACTATAATAATGTTTATGTAATAAAATTGTATTTTTTTTTTCTGATTATGCGGAGCTGTGAAATTATGTTTGCATGCCAGTATAACTGGCGAATGTGCTGTACTTTCCATAAAGTAATAACTTGTGAACCACATTTGAGCAAATAAAGATTTATTTATTTATTTATTTAACTAGTATAGGTAAATAATAATTTTTGTTTGAGTTAATACCCAGTCTAAGTGTAGCTTCAATCAGCCAAAGCATATAGTTGATAAACACAGAGACAAAAATTAATAAGGTTCTCAGCCCAAAATATTCCGATCCACACGTCACTACTATATTTTATTGATGTTATTTACAGTTAAATTAATTACAATAATAATTTTGAAATATTTTCAAAAAACTGTATCTTTACATTACTAATAATTATTTAGAAAATACGATTGACTTACCGTGTCCTTTCAACCAGGTAATTTTAGGTTCCGGGTATCCTTTAGTTGCGCAGTGTACCATTATCGGAGTTCCCAGCAACACTGATACGTCTTGTGGCTCGTAGACCCAAGATGGCGCCACTGATGAATTCAAAATGTTATGTAATGAACTTAATATTATAATGGCAACTGGGCGCTAGATGATATGGTAGTGAAATATCTTTAAACTGAGATAATCCGATCTTGATTATACGATCCAAACTTGTATTACATAAAAAAACTGATAAATGACAATTTCAAGATCTTTTGGAAACTAAAAAGTGTATGGGTTGGGTCTATGTTGGGTCATAAGACGTCGAAGTAGAAGTCTATAACAACAAATCCTGTCAATATAATATTCATTACCTTTGACAGCAAGTCTGGCTGTGTGGTTGACTTCAGCAGCAGAGTTGCTGGCCACGCAAGTGTACTCGCCGCTGTGTTTCGACGTCACGTGAGAGAATATCAGGAAACTAAACTCGTCCAGAGATTTTTCTTGCACCTTGGAGACAATTATTTCTCATTGATAAAAACCTTTTCATCTATTTAGAGGCTCAATTATTATTAGCTAACATGAATAATTAAAGGTTATTGTTAAATTTTTTATGATAATAATATAAAGATTGATGAAAAATTATGTTAAAGATTGAAGACTACCTGTAAGTCAGAAGGAATCGTTTGGCCATCTTTTAGCCAGGAGAAATAGACAGGTTTGTCTCCAGATGTTATTCCACAAAGCACTTGAATAGAACTGCCTTCTACTAAATCTGAGGGGAAAGTGAATCCCGCAATTTTTGGAGGATCTGAAAAATAAAGTAATATTTATTTAGAGACTAAAAAGGCATAATATTGGTTATTTCATTTCAATTACCAGTTGTAAAAACTGACTTTAAAATTCCTAAAAAAATACTATTATTATGAAACAAAAATTACGAAATTGTTTGGCATTCAAAGCAGCGGCACTCACTGCGCACGAAGATCTGCACGTCCTTCTGCGCGTAGTGCCCGTCGGGCGCGAGCACGCGGCACGAGTACAGCCCCGCGTCCGCCGCGTCCGCCGGCCACAGCGCCAGCGCGCCGCCGCGCCGCAGGCTCGCCCGCCCCCCCCCACCCGCCTCGCCCGCGGGGATGTCCACCCCGCCGCGCTGCCAGCGGATCTCACTGTGGGACGCTCAGAATGTAGCCCACCTACCTGGCGATCTTTAACTTGACAAGTTTTCGTAAAGAAGTATCATTTTATACGAGAAGGCAAAACACGGCCGAGAAAAAATTACACGAAGAAGTCATAAATTTCCAAAGTGAGCGATTTAAGATAAATCAAGTAAAGTCACTCCTTATTCTTCGGTGACTATCAATTTAAATAATATTATTAACATTCAATTTTTTACGAATCATGCAAGTCTACGATCTACATAAAGGAACATAAAGAAAACTTATAATGTAACTAAACAAATGCACCTCCATCAACCTGATTGGAAATCCTGAGTAGGGGCAGTGCACGGTGGTGTTGGCGCCCGCCACCGCGCGCACCGGCGCGATGCTGCGGATCGACGGCGGCCCTGAGACACCGCACGAAATCATTATGTTTCGTCATTTTTTTACAATTGAAAAAAATTTTCATTTATAAAGCTTGACGGTGAAGTGGGATTCGAACTGTACCTACCAAAACATAGACTATACTATAATAATTGGTTTTTGTTGTATTTGGTTTCTCAATATTTTTTAACAAACCACAGCGAATGTTCTAAACAAAACTAATTAGACGTAGTAGTAGCGTAACAGAAAATGTATAATTGATATTTTTCTAATCATTTCTGTATTGTGTTTAAATTGATCACAGATTTTCAGTTATAAATACAATACAAATAGCAAGAGAAAACGGTAGCATTGTGTTTACCAAGTCCGGCTTCATCGTTTTAATCAAAAGCTTAATGATTCTACTAATTGCCGTTCGTTTGACTAATTGAACTAAATCAATTTGAATGATTGACGTTGCTACAAATTAATTCGTAGCATTCCAGATTTGAGATTGCAGGTAGGTATACCGTAGACTATTTATCTACTTATACTATATCTTATAATATTATGTTACACTAGCTGTGCCGCGCGGTTTCACCCGCGTGGCTCCGCTCCTGTTGGTCTTAACGTGATAATATACAGCCTATATTACTCGTGGATAATGTAGCTTTCGAATGGTGAAAGAATTTTTAAAATCGGTCCAGTAGTTTATGAACCCAAACAAACAAAGTTTTGCTCTTTAAAATACTAGTGTAGATAATTTTAATGTAGCGGAGAACATAACTTTAATGTTTTCATCTTAGTTTTGGTCACAATGTCTAATGATAATCAGATACAAATATTAAAAACACTTAAAAATAAAGCCTACAGAAATGTTTTATTTTAAAATCTTATTTAAGTAAACTAAAAAAAAATATGCTTAAAGATTTGGAAAATGATACAGATAAATGATACGTGTAATTTACAAAGACAAACAGAACCAATAAAGACCGTGAGAACAACAAATAAACGAATGTTCGCTTTTGATGCACATATTTCAGTTGCCCGATGGGAGTGTAAACAAAAGCAAACGTCTATTGTATTTATTTGATATTAATAAATATGTAATAGCTCAATTATGTGTTCCTTGTTGCTATAGCTCAATTATCTTGATCTTTTGAAGGAGAGATTGATAGGTTTCTCTCAGAAAAGCAAATCATCACCTTTACCATATTATTCTTATTAACTTCAAGTAGAAACAATGGTGAGAAATATAAACTTACCGTATACATTGAGTCGTGTAGAATGTTCGACCGATCCGCGCGAGTTGTGAGCGCGGCACGTGTAGCGGCCGCCGTCCTCCGCGCGCACCGACGTGAAGTTCAGGTAGCTCACCACCTCGCCGCTCGGGCTCAGGAACTGAGTTATGGTCCTGCAATGTGTGCATTATACACTCTTTATCAGCTCACGAAATTGATGAACAATTCTCAGTTTTACCATTCATTTTAAGAGATAATACACCTGTCAAAGACCACAGGGGAAGAAATTGTTGGGAACAAACGACTGGTATTTCAGTTATACCTTTGTGGAGTATTATGTTCCTCAATAGGTTGCATATCCAGGAGCCAAGTGAACCGAGGCGATGGAGACCCTGAAGCAGAACAGTGGAGAGCTACAGCCGGGCCTGGGTGTAAGGCCTGCTCTATGAACGTGTAGTGCAGCTCTGGTGCTGTATCTGGAAGATAATTAAGGTGTTATTTTATTACACGGGTTTAACAACCGTCCCAGAAAAACAAAAATGTTATTAGACCTTTTGTTGCCCATTTGTATTAGCTTACAAAATATATTTTGAAGCAGATGTTTTGTCCAAAAATTATTCACATTAATATTCATACGATAATCATATTAAATTTACTCAGCTTCATCCTTTACCTGATTTTCAACGGATGGAATATAACAATCATTCCTATGAATATTAAAAACGCATTATCCCTCCTTAACAAATGGGAATTCTTATACGTAAAATGACATCAACGTAATAGATGTGTCCAGATTTGACATTTAATAGTTGCAAATGGCCTAAAACTCCTAACGAAGAGTATAAAGATCCTGCTCCACAAACAGCGGACGATAAATCACGAATGTCACAACAGAATCCAATCATAGCTCCAGTAAACAAAGAAATGGACTGGATTCAATGGATATCATTCATCATCGCTTTTGGAAGTGATGACTTCAATGAATTTTCAGTGAACAAAGCTACAGAATGTTAAGTTAAATTTCGAATTTGAGTATTTATTATTAGCTAGAAGACAAAGGGAAATTTTGTATTGAGAGTGTACATCGTAAAGTATATTGTACTTTACAATGGGGTTGGATATCTATACATTGTTGATGCTGTAGATATAAATTAATAATAATTAATGTACTGGATTCGCTAATTAGGTTCAAATTCTAGAGATTTCCAGTTATATAATTTCAAATTAATTTTATTTATTATTTCCAATTTTAATAAAATGAGATGTTAAAATGTAATGTCCATTTGAACATCAATTTACCTGGTCTACGTGAGAAGTGTATTTGTATAACACTGAGAAATTTACGCTTTGATTAAAAGGCTTCAATTCCCGTAATAGGACCTATATACCGGCAAACATCTACGAAGCGGTCAAAAGCCTTTGTAAAATAAAGGTCGGTCACGATTAGCCAGCGCGTAGTTAACAGGCTATTAGAAATTCACAGAATCATTTCGCCACAGTGGCTGGGGCAGTGAACAAATGAGCTATAATTTAGTGACATTACAATCGGCGCACAGTGGCGGTGACAACCGAGTTATGAGCTTGTATATCACGTCCGTGCGCTCTTTATTGCGACTCGCCTTTGGTGTAAGTTACAGGAATTTATTGGATTCTTCGTTTATTTTGTTGTTGCAATGTTTAGACACAGTTTTGTCGATTGTCATTTTTTGTTGGAATATCTGCGAGTGAAGCTGGGTTACATTTTTTCGAGTGGATATTGCTTGGGCGTGTTTTGTAACTGTTTTTCAATTTTTATATATTACTAGCGGTCCGCCCCGGCTTCGCCCGTGGTACATGTTTACGTTTTCTCTACATAAGATCCATCCTCGTACTTCAAGAAATAAAATAAAAAAAGAATTATCGAAATCGGTTCAGCCGTTCTCGAGTTATGCGCTTACCAACACATTTTGCGATTCATTTTTATATATAAAGATTTAGTGACGGGGTACTACGACGCGATATTAAAACGACGAAATTGAAAAGATGTTTAAAAATTATGAATTATTCACGGATTTTTTTGTTGTTAATTATTAATTTTTACAATGTACTTAAAATCAGAATTTTTTTTTTGTTTGTCAGGCGCAATAAGTGATAGCATAGTTTTGAAACAATCGTTTTTTGTTCAAACGATTGTTTTTAACCGTACATCGATTTTTATCACATTTAATTTAGTTTACCAGACAAAAAGACTCGCACCCCAACTTTTCTACCTGGCAAAATATCCTGGCTAATAAATACAAATGCAAACCTAATATATCCCGACATAATCGCCATAATATATTACATGATACATGTATAAGCTTTGTACATACAACATCTACTTGTATAAGCGCTTTATCTAGACACGCGGCAGCGTGTCAAGCCGAGTTCAAGCGAAGAGAACTGGCGAGCAGCAGCCGTGTGTATATTTACACGAACCATTTCGAGCCACTTTTCACCCCCTTATAACTCGAAAACTATTTAAGTTATATAAACCAAATTTGGTACATATCAAGAGGACCTCAAGATAAACAAGAACCTTAAATTTCATAAATACAGATTAAACAGTTGCGTAGATATTAATATCCAAAAATCGCAATTTTTAAGACTGACTGACATATAGACATATACAAAACCTAACCCACTTCCAGATGACCTAGAAAGTTCAAATTTTGTAATCAACTAGGTAATACTGAGTGTACAAAGGAAAAAATCAGAAAATACTGAATTTATTTGTATTTAATTTTTTTTTCAATGACATAAATTTTGTTTGTATGGAAAAATGGAAAAGTTTAAAAAAAAAGAAAATAGTATATTCACCTTACTAGTCTTAAAAACTAGATCAAAACTAATCAGTGGCCGAAAAAAATTTTGAAATCCATCAATAAATGACTGAGATATAGATTATTGAAGTTTACATATTTTAGGACGAAACATCTGTAGATTCGAAGCGCCTCTGACATCACACTCACTCGCGCTAGTATCGCTAGGGCGGATTACTTCGATTGCATGATTTCTTTATTCAAAACTGTTATTAAACGTAAAATAAAAGAAAATTGTAATAAAAATATTGCCTTTATTGCTCATACAGTTAAAAATAATATATAATTTTACATATTCACATTTATTTATTCTTTATTTATGAGTGTTTAATTTAGTTTTAATTTCAGTGTAAATAAATCTATATATATAAAAGAAAGTCGTGTTAGTTACTCCACTTATAACTCAAGAACGGCTGAACCGATTTAGCTGAAAATTGGCAGGGAGGTAGTTTAGAGCCAGGAGAAGGATATAGGATACTAAATACGTACCACGGGCGAAGCCGGGGCGGACCACTAGTAAATAAATAAATAAAATCTTTATTTTGCTTTAAACATGGTATTCAATGGTGATACAATTATATTAATAAAGCACAAACATGTTTAGCCAATACAAGCATGCAAAAATAATTACCAAATGGTGTAATGGAAGAAGGCTTCGTCGAAGGTCGAAATGATTTAGTTTGCGTAATATTAATATGAGTGAAACATCTTTAGACGCGTTTAGAGTAAAATTTCAAGATCGCGTCATGGCAATACCGTAACGTCATGGAGTAAGGCGACGATTCTTCTACAACGATCTTTGCATCTTGGTAATAGTGTGTGTACAAATTCACGCTGGATGTTTAGAAAATCATGTAATCTTTTAAACAGAAAACGAGTTTAAAAAATTGCAGATAATGACGGGGCAATGTGCGCTGACATTCATAACATATAAGAAAATATAGAAAATAATACTAAACAAACCATACAGAGAAACCGCAAGAAAAAATAAAAAAAATCGTATATAAAAAGTATTATATTCATAAAGTAAATCAAATTTGCAGAGTAATTTTCTGTACAAAAAGTAATGATATCCCACCAAAAACATAAATGTAAAATTTGGAGCCGAGTTCAATCGTTGACTTAATTTGCCAAAAAAAGAAATGAGATCTAAATGTGTGCCAAGTTCTGCAGACAGTCCAGAAATTTATTAACAAAGATGTATTAAGTTCTTAGGTTGACTGAAAACTCAATTGTTTTATTTTCCCTTAGAGAACAATGTTTATTCCAAAATATAACTTTTTTAATTTGAATAATATAATTATTTTCACAAAGCAAACAACTAATGACCTATTGAACCCCATAATTTGATGAGGCTAGTTTTACATACTGTTTATATTTTGTGAGGTTCTAAAAACTAGCCTCATTAAATTATGGGGTTCAATAGGTAATTAGTTGTTTGCTTTGTGAAAATAATTATATTATTCAAATTAAAAAAGTTATATTTTGGAATAAACATTGTTCTCTAAGGGAAAATAAAACAATTGAGTTTTCAGTCAACCTAAGAACTTAATACATCTTTGTTAATAAATTTCTGGACTGTCTGCAGAACTTGGCACACATTTAGATCTCATTTCTTTTTTTGGCAAATTAAGTCAACGATTGAACTCGGCTCCAAATTTTACATTTATGTTTTTGGTGGGATCATAATATAACATTGGCCAGTGTGATGGCCGATCATTTTGATGTTTGGTGTAAGCTACAGAAGGTAAAGTTTGAATTGCAAATGTACCTACATTCAAATCAAAGTTAATGTTTGCTTCAGTAACAACAATGTAATTGAAACGTGTACGATTAAAAATATTGTTTAATATCATTTTACTTAAGTAGGTAGTCAAAGTCATGTTTTTATTTTTTAAGTAAACTCTGCTCTTTTCAGTTTAATTCACGGTCACTTTTCACATAAATGCTTTTTTTTTAGATTTTTATTTGTTTCAAAAACGTATTGTATAAGTAGTTAACTGTAATTAAAATCGATGCCCTAGAAAATTTTTATCGTATTAAAACTTAATTTTTCAGATATTGAAGAAAATATTATCTGCGGTTAACTAAAATGCCATTTGTACTTCCAAATAGGTTGGGTGTCAAACAGATTCACAAAAATTAAGACATGAACAACATTATGAATATTATAAAACATAATAAAATATAAATAATTAAGTACAGATAAAATAAATTAGTGATCTTAAACTGAATCGCGAACTATTTAGGAGACCTGTATAATACAATAATCTTCAGTGTATTATTGTTCCAATTGTACTTGCCATAATCATCTTATCAGAAGCCTCGCTAGCCAAGTATTGGATGACAGATATCATTGAACTATAGAATTCTGCTGAGTGTCTATTTCCATAGATTAATTAGCAAGGTTGATAATATATATTATCATGATCTTTGGAGAATCATGAACACAAAAATTAACTATAGATAGTATTAAAAACAATGCACATTTGTCTTTTGAAGTTTGATAGCCCATCAAAGAGATGTTAAACTTCCCCGAATTTATTTATTTCGAATTGTAACCATGATTCTATGAAGCGATGTTTACCTGTTTCTCGGTAAATCGTGTCTTCGTCTCACTAGCGATGGAAGAGCAGCACACAGGAGCGTATATCTGCAGTTATCGGAATAGGATATCATAAAGCGGAGGAAACCATCCATTATTCCATTATCCGCGTCCATAATCCGACCCCCAATTTATTTCGCTCTTTGTACTCTCGACTATCATTTCTGTGAGCTTTTGTATTGATATCATTAAGTTTAATCTATACATATAATAAATCTGTAGAAGGGTCAATTCTGTACATTGAAAATATTGAAAAAATAAATAGCAAGGGATGTTACTGGATCGATACCAAACCCAAATATGTGATTAAAAAAATTTTTGTCTGTCTGTCTGTATGTGAAGACATCACGTGAAAACTACCGGTTCGATTTCGATGAAATTTGGTATAATTATACCTTATTATCCTGGGCGTAAAATAGGATACTTTTTATCCTGGAAAAATACGTAGACAAAAATTAATCTTATTTTTTCAGTTTTATCCATAGACGTTGTTCTGTAGAACCGCGAACACACATTGCGTATTATTATTATAGGCCTAGCCGTATTTGGGTCCAATAGATATTTATAAGATGTCATTGTCAGAGTTACTCAAAATGGAGAAATAAACCATCCACGCGAAGACCGACATCCGCGCGGACGGAGTCGCGGGCGGACGCTAGTCTATCATAAATTGTTTTTTGCAACCGTTCGTGCCAAATCTTCAGCTGATATTTTCCGCTTGTACTATTTTCTGTAATAAATTTGAGTTTCGCAATCATTGTTTGTGTTTTGAGATAGGTAGTGGTTTAAATAAATCAATGCTTATTTTTCTCTTATTATTTTCTTTTAGATAAAAACATAGTGCAGGTGAACTAACTAATGGTATCAATTTATATTTTAAATACGATTGTACTATTATTCATGAGCCATTATTTTTCTTTCACAATATTGGCATAATGGGGCAGGGATAATTTACATACCTACATTTTATCACGAGCTTTAGGTAAATTTATTTTAATCCAATTAACTCTTAACGTTACGTTATTTGTAACAGAATTTTTATAAGTATTTCATGATAATATCAGTGTCAGCTTTCATCTACTTTGATTGTAATCAAGCAACATGAACAATTTTCATTCATGCTAAATACTTACTTAATTACAAATAAAATAAATGTTTATTGCTAACAAACAGAGGTCAACACATTTAATGATAGCCGTTTTATATCGGGTTTTAAATATAATTGAAATTAGTGTTTATCCTCGCTGACCTATTAAATCACGTAGAGTGAATATCAAGTGCTATTAAAAACTTATTCGTATTATTTATACTGCAATATCAATGCGAATACAACTTATAATGTAAAGTGATATAATCTGAGTGATTTTATTTTTATTTTAATACTATTATTACTGGAATAGTTGCCTTATTTTATTGTTACCTGCATGCATTGGAGCAAAAGCGGTTTAAGCGGGAGGTTGACGGTTCCAACAATAGCTGAAAATCATTTTTATCCAGGAGAGTACTGAATGTATGGTTCTTATAACAACATCATGAATGCTGGATTAGAACAAACATTCAATGTTTTGTTCCTATGATGTTATACAGAAATCAAACCTCTAAAGTATTTTGTCCATGCAGGAATAATGGGATAAGTATAAAATATTTTTTCCGGAATCTACAAGATTATTTTGGAACCAACAATGGCAATTGGAATTTATTTCGGCGCGTGACGCATGACCCGTCCATTACTGCAGCCTCTAATCAATAACCAGCCAATGGGCTCGACGCAATCCGATATAAATTCAATTGATTATTACGCATAACGTATTTTAAAGTTTCATGAAGTTACGGTTTTTCGGAGAGTTAGAGAAACTTTGAGAAGAGATCTTTTGAGATTTTTGTAATGCAGGATCAAAATAAATCGGATGAAACGCCAGTAGAGTGTAGACCCGTTCAGAATAAAACATTATAAGTTGTCTTATGTCTTATTAATAACATTTTTATTTCCTAGTAAAATTGTGGATCATTTAAAAAACAATAGATTCGCGATAGTGTGAAAATCATAATCACAGTTATCTCGTATTGTTTCCAATATATTCACCTAAATCACAGGTGCTTATAAAATGCAATAAAACCAAGAAGCAATCGAGCAATTTATCGTCCTAATTGTAAAATTAATGCGTCTGCCATACATCCTCGTGAGTGCACTCTGAGTTATGGCGACGTTCTTGCATATTAACATGCTCGTGTAGGTACTTATACCTGTGATGAATGGAACAGAATTATGGATAGCATTATGTCCTATGGAATTCTGCTATGGGGCAGGGCTGCAGATATAGAAACTATATTTATATTACAGAAAAGAGCCATACGCTCTATATATAATTTACGTGCTAGGGACTCACTAAGAGATCTCTTTAAGAATACTGGTATCCTCACAGTACCATCACAGTATATATTTAATAATATTTTATATGTACACAAAAACGCAGACTTACACACAAGAGTAGGAGATAGACACCGTTATGGCACAAGGAACCGAAATAAAATTGAAATGCCATTTTACCGGTTAGCTAAAGTTAAAAATTCATTTATGGGCCAAGGTATACTTTTTTACAACAGAATTCCTCATAGTATTAAAGAGTTTAGTAGTGCTAAATTTAAAAATTATGTAAAAAACGTATTAGTTCAGAGAGCCTATTACAGCATTAAGGAATATATGGAAGATAAAAACCCATGGAGGGTTGTCGCGTAAAAACCACAGGACAGTTCTTTGGCATATTATGATATATACGTACAGTTACTTACATATTTTGTAAAATTAAATTGTAATACTGAAATGATTTAAAAGAGCAACTATGGAGTTTCTTGCCGATTCTTCTCCATAGATACTGCTTTCCGAATCGGTGGTAAATGTTAAAAATATGTATTGACGTTTCAAAAGTGCTTCTCGAAGAAGTCTAATTGAATAAATAAATCCCACCAAAAACATTTTCATGTAAAATGTTGCCAACACGAGCCCATATGACTCGCACTGTCAAAAAGTTATCAGATCTCATGTAGAGCCAAGCTTCTAACACTACTCGCCCTAACTCTACAAGGTCTAACTTCACAAACTCTACACCTTAGTCAAAATATGTGGCTTGGCCGTTCGTTACTACAAGAACTTCGGCCGGATTCACATCGGCGTAAGGTGAAAAATTAATTCACTGTTCATTACTTTTGTGTTATACAATAGTTCTTGTAGTAACGAATGGCCAAGCCACATATTTTGACTAAGGTGTAGAGTTTGTGAAGTTAGACCTTGTAGAGTTAGGGCGAGTAGTGTTAGAAGCTTGGCTCTACATGAGATCTGATAACTTTTTGACAGTGCGAGTCATATGGGCTCGTGTTGGCAACATTTTACATGAAAATGTTTTTGGTGGGATTTCATTTCTTTTTGTAAGTTGTTTGTAACAAAATTTTATACTTATGTCGATTATTTTTTTTTTAACAAGGAGTACATATACATATATATATATATATATCTAGGGGAACCAAGTTTTATTATATTAGACCTCTAGCGTCATCAAAATTTAATTTAAAATTACAGGTCTCATACAAACTCCCATCCCCTAGTTTAAGGGGTTGGGGGATGAAAGTTACAAGTTTTATAATTTTTTTGTTGTTTATGTGCTAATACTAGCTTACATACAAAATTTCAGCTTTCTAGGACATTAGGAAATACCTTAAGAATTTTGATGATCATCAGTGAGTCAGTGACGAAATTAGCGTTTTTTAAATATAAATAAAATCTGAAGTATAAAAGCTAATGTAATTAAAACAACATATGTTTAATAAGTCCGCTATTGACAATATATCCCGAAAATTTTGTTGATCTAGCATAATCCAAACCCAAGTTATGAGGGTTCAAAAAAACGTCGAAGCGCTTCGAGAAAAGGTAGGTAGTGCCCGTGCGCTTCGCTTGTTCGCTTGGCTCGTCTTGGCGGGGGCACTACCGTGCCCCCAGATGTTTGAGTTTGAGTTTGAGTTTGGATCTTCCTCCTTCTGTTCACGTAATATAACATTTGTATATATAGCATATTGTCTGTTCATATATAGAAGTCAAAAATTCTTGTAGATCTTTTTTTATGTTACCTGGTAAATGCAGTTTTTCTTAATATAACTGAAAAGTCATCGCCAAGTCGTAAGTAAGCAAGGAAATTTATTTTGAAGCTATCAGCATTATTTTATTAATTACGGTTTTGGAAAATAATTAATATAATTAAAATATACCAAACTACAGAAGTAGAAGAGAAAACATAAAACTTTTGCTAAACAAAACAAACATACATCACTCAGCGTGAGACACCAATGAATGTTTCCATAAAAGTGCAATAAACAATTTTATACCCTCTTATCTACGCCATTAAAGTTTAAAATGTTTCATTACGGCCTTCAGTTAACTCCAGTCATCGCGACAAGGCAGTCGTGTAGCTAATTGTTTTCCGATAAATGGGTATTTAGTTTGCTATCGCTAAATTGAGTACGAGTCTTATCGTCTGGAACCGTAATTAGCCTTATTTAATTGGACCTGCTTGTAAATATAACAATTTGTATGGTATGGTGTATACCTGCTTCCCTCCCTCTTACATTTTGCATAATGCTACAATAGCCGTTCTCTACGATTTTCCATTCCCCATTTCGTCTACTTTCCTTTTCATATAAAAATCTGTCATAGGTCACGGACCAAATGAAAAAGATTCATGTCAAAACTTATTTAAACTTGTTTTGTGGTTCAGGAATGAAAACCTGAGTACAGACAGTTGCTCTTGATAGAAATATTACTGACACGATTACAAAAGCTCATAAGATCATAATATAGAAAGTGATTGAAACTGGTGTGGAGTGTGGAAAAGTAACCTTTAAGTTAAAAAGTTAAATATTCCTTCAGATTAAAGAAATTATTATTCAAAAGCTTTTTAAAAACTAGTTTCTATAAATTATTTAGAGACAAATAACTAGCACTTGTATTATAAACTAGCTTCCGCCCGCGACTCCGTCCGCGCGGAGTCTTCACGTGGATGGTTTATTTCTCCATTTTGAGTAACTCTGACAATGACATCTTATAAATATCTATTGGACCCAAATACGGCTAGGCCTATAATAATACGCAACGTATGTTTGCGGTTCTACAGAACAACGTCTATGGATAAAACTGAAAAATTAAGATTAATTTTTTTCTACGTATTTTTCCAGGATAAAAAGTATCCTATTTTACTCCCAGGATAATAAGGTATAATTATACTAAGTTTCATCGAAATCGAACCGTTAGTTTTCACGTGATGCCTTCACATACAGACAGACAGACAGACAGACAGACAGACAGACAGACAGACAGACAGACAAAAATTTTTTTAATCACATATTTGGGTTTGGTATCGATCCAGTAACACCCCCTGGTATTTATTTTTTCAATATTTTCTATGTACAGAATTGACCCTTCTACAGATTTATTATATGTATAGATTGTAATTACGTTCATTTACCTTTTGAATTAATACTAATAATGTTAATTAAAATTGAAAACGAATTATGTAAACCTTTACGCCCAAAAATGTGTAATAATCCAATGAGAATTTTGAGGCTTAATGAAATTATCACGTTAATCATGGATTAAATAAAACACACGAGACGCGGGAAATCAATTAAATTTTAACTAGGGACTGACGAGATTTCGGCTCAAGGCAATAAGTAGCTTAGTTTTAATGTTCCCGTTTTTTCAGCTGAATAAATTTGAATACTTGATTCGTGGAGCAGCTCAGACGGAACCTTTGTTAAACTATGCAATCAGGAACACTATTACAATTTTAAAGTGGCTTTATAGGCTTAATTCTTCGTCCAGGATGCGATGGATTACCGATTCTTTCATGATTGTTTAAATATTGTTTGTAATTCAAAGCATAGCAGCTGTTGTTGTTTTGTTTGTTTACTTTTAGATTATAGTTGTCTGTATCAATGTTCTTGAAAACAATTGAATTGGTTGTATTGAGTTGAACAATTCTCATAATCATCAGCTTGTACGCTACTCGTAAATGAAATGCTGGAGTATCCGGTCGAGACAATCATATCAGCCACGCGGAATCTGATGACGTCATCAGAATTAATCTACGATTCTGTCGTTTTTGCAGATTTGGACAAGTGATTGAGTGAGAAATAAAATTAATTTTCGGTCGTTCCGCATAAGTGTGCACCTTTATCCTTCCACATTTTATTTACATGTTGTGAAATGTCCAATCAAATAAGTGTCGTATGCTCGTAGTCTGGTCGCTTGAAGCTGAACGCGCCTGGAGTTGACATGCTAGAAGTATTAAAGTGGTCAGCTAGTGGGCTGTGGGGCTCACCTCCCAGGCGCAGCTCGGCGGCGGCCTGCGCCACGGTGCGGCCGCGCTCGGCCACGCACTGGTACATGCCGCGGTGCGCGCGCCGCACGCCGCGCACGCGCAGCAGCGGCTCGGCGCCGCCCACCGGCGCGCCGTCGTGCAGCCAGCGCACGCGCGCGCCGCCCCCCTCCACCGAGCAGTTGAACGTCACCGTGCTGCCCGAGTTCGCTATCTGGGGACGCGCGTTACGATCAGTGACATGAACAAGCTAAACAACCATTGGGCTGCCCCAAGGATCGGTTCTTAGTCCTCCTTTTAAAAAGCGCCAGCGATGTTCATGATGCAACATTTCTCGCCTTTAATACAATACAAAGAAAGGAAGAAAACTACTCCACTGGCCGTAGCTTCACCAACACAGTCAGTAAGTAATATACTTACTGACTGTGTTGCAACTGTTGCAACTCACTTGCTTGTAGTTTATAAATTTTACTACAACTACTTAATTAATAATAAATAATATATATTTAGGTATAAAAAGTAATAAATATCGGAATAAAATCGCAGCAGAAACAAATATTTTCACAATAAAAGCCGCCCAAATAAATACCAAAAGAAAAACTCGATAAAACCGCTTGCAACTCTCGTAACAATAACACAGCTTCAAATGAACTAGAAACAGTTATGGCAAAGTAATTTAAAACATCGTAAGATGAACTTCCCAAAAGACAGTTTGATTTGTTAAGTAAATGTTTCGCTTGTAACTTGGCTCCAACTTTTACAACGACTCTTAGTAGATGCTGTTTTAATGTGTTTAGACAGAATTTTGATGAACTTTTACGGCCGGAACTTTTTTTAAAACATAACAAGTGTGCGTAGAGAAGAAATTAACTTCTATAGTCAATAATTGTTACCAATAAAAAGACGGTTATAGATATCTACTTATTTATAAGTCACAAAGTATTTCAAATAATTTTGTAATATTATTTAATTGTAAGATTGTAACCGTGTAATCGAAAGGCGGTGATGTTTGTATACTTCTAGTTACTTCATTAATCGACCTACTTACAGAATGCGTATTACCATGGACCGATATACTCAAGGTATTACTGATCTTTTTAATGTGATTCGTGATTTTTTTCCCATCGAACTCATTCCGAAAGCTAGTTATTCCCACCGTTAATCCGATCGGGTCGAGCAGTGGATGTCAACGCAAACTGACACTACTGAATTATTTATAAGAGCGTGATATTGACTTGCAACGTGTGATCAGAATAGTTTTTCTTAGCTAGAATCTCGAACACGGTTAGAGTTTTGAACTTTATTATATTATGCAAAAGTTTTGGAATATTAATTGTTATGAAAACCTCCTTTGTATTATGGTAAGTGCCATGATATTCATGATAACGATTCAGTTTGAAATTTTTAGAAAATCAACTAAGATTATAGTTGCGTAATGCAACTTTTTTTTGCAGTTTGCCTTTAGTTTATTTTTAAAATTGTTATATGGCTTTCGTGCTCAGAAACTTTGTTATAGCTACCTTTTTTGTTTACCAAATATAGAGCTTTTTAATGTAGGTAATACTCAGATAAATCTTCCAAGAGACCATCTTAAAACTTATTACGAATTTGAAGCTTTAAGGTTAATTAAAGTTATCTACAGCTAAACTCACAAGGAAAATTCGAGTTATCTTCAAGAAATTCGCAAAAGATTAATAATAATCGTGGTGAGCGAACACTGTTTCCAATAATCTGTTTACATGATTAACTACCTCTATTTAATCGTAAAAGTTAGTTTTATGGCAAAGGTCTATCGTCTTGATAACGTGATCGAAAGTTTTATTTATCTTTTTGACAATGAAAGCAACTGAACTTTATTGCAAATGAAAGTTCCATTTGCAATAAAGTTCAGACGCTTTTAAAAATTTTTTCAGTTCAATAGTTTTCTTAAGTACTATTAACAGTGAGGTTATAATTCTAAGAACTCTGTACGATTTGTGAAACTTTTCATATTTGTTAACACTTAAAATAAAGGCAATATTCAAGTTCGGATTTCGTTTACTTATTCCAGGTGCTCTTAGAATACCTTCTTCGATATATACAGGTCTATAACAGTAGAAATATGCCGTCAATATTCCGGTCGCATCTCAGTTATTCTGAATAATGTACGAGTGTGGTGAATGCTTATTTTTCAATTTGCAGACGGCTGAGCGCGAGCGGAATGTTAGCGAGTGTCACGCAACGCGTCAATCTGCTCGAGATGTGATATCGTACACATAGTGAGTAGGCTTGCTCTTTCTGTGTTCTTTTCACGTTTGTGTTTAGTTAGAGGTATTTTCAATTTACTTTTATTTAATGTTTTATTTACAATGAGCAGGAGCGCAAATTTCGCTCGCAGTACTTTTTTCATTTCCGTTTACGTTTTATTGACTCGTTTTTGTTGGTCGTTGAACGCCCAAATGTGAAGGCGCTCTTATTAAATAACTAAAAATTTGACGACACGTAACAAGCTATTTCTTACTTTCGGATATTACATATGCTTAAGCTGTAAGAAGAGTGCGGGGCCAGCTCGCCTGCCTGCCGCAGCGCTCCGTGCACCAGCGGGACGTCACCCTCACACCCCCCGAGCTGAACGTCTACCGAAGGTGAGCAGTTGCAGCACGTAGCGGTTACCTGCAGCTGCGGGTGCACAGTGACGAGCAGGCGCGCGCGCACGCCGAGCGCGGCGTCGCGGCGCTGCTCGCCCAGCGCGTTGTGCGCGCGGCACGTCCACGCGCCGCTGTCGCCCGCTTGTGCTCGCCGTATGGACAGCACCGCGCCCGCTGCTGATACGCGGCCGCCGGCCGGCCGGTCCGCGCCGCCCACCGGGTTCGCGCGCCCCGCGCTCCAGCGGAACCAGCTGCAAGACATTGGAGCTAGTATATAGCAGATCTTAAATATTAAACAAACATAACAATGTTCACCGAATACAATCTTCTTTGGTTGAAAAAAATAGGAGAGACGGTATAAAGACTTTTATAGAATATTTTCCATACAAATGTAGAATGATGATGATGATGATTGGTTCTCGTTTTACAATTTCTATTTACATTTATTGATTTTATTAAAAAATGATAGCATAAAAATACTGACAAATTATTGTAAGTTAAAAATCCGAAAATTTAATGGTCGAAAAAAATTTTTAAGATTGATTACATCTATTAGCTGTTATTTGTTCAGTTGTTGTAGTAGTTGTAGTTGTTGCTTCATTTGTTTCATGATTAACATCATTGGTCTCGGTTAAGTTTTGTGTGTTTGCCTTGTGTTTACTATTGATTTTATTTTTATTGGTTTAACTACTCTATTTACATTGTCATATACATTATTTACACTGTTAATAACTGTTAATAATTGGTTTTTAATTGTAGTTGAAATTTACGTTTTATTGTTTAGACTAATGGATTAATGTACATATTAGTCAGATTATAATTAATTACCTACCTGCTTATTGTATTAAATGTAAATCTATTTATTTTGCTGTGATATTAATTTTTTAAATGTGGATTAAGTTATATTTTATATTATATATATTTTATATTCCCTACTGATTTTTATGAATTTAAATGTTTATATTTTAATGAATTTTATTTTTAATGTAGTCTGCAGTTGTATTAAAATTAAATATGTATTTTTTTTAACTAAGATTTATTTTGTTAATTATCAAAATAGTCATTTAGTTATTTGAATAAATTGTATATTTTTCTTTTATTTTTGTCCGTTAACAAGCCGTGGCAACTTTTAAGTAAAACAACACTTAGCTATATATATTTGTATCTTGTATATCTGTTATTTTATTAGTGTATGTTTTGTAAGTGGCCCTGAATAAATAAATAAATAAATAAATAAATAAATAAATTTCTATCATATTCTTATGAATCAATTCATGAATCTTATAACGACTATTTATCTGTTTAATTTCAAATACAAAAATCAAGGCATGTGTCAAGTCGAGGTTTAAACGAAGATGTATTCACCATCCATTTCACTTACCGATTTCTTTGCAAGAAAAACTTCAAAGAGATACGTTGGTGACGGGTGACCCAAGATTTATCTAAATTAAATCTACCTGAGGTGTAAAATACTAAAACTATAATATATTTGGCAAAAATAAAACCCTTGATGAAATCGCTTTTAGAGTGATAAGTAGCGTTTTTTCATGGTGTCGTCGAAAATACACATCTACACTAATATTATAAAGAGGAAAACTTTGTTTGTTTGATTGTAAAGAATAGGCTAATAAACTACTGGACCGATTTTAAAAATTCGTTCACCATTCGAAAGCTATATTATCCACGAGTAATATAGGATAGGTTTTATCCCGGAAATTCCACGAGAACGGGAACTATGCGAGTTTTCTTTGAAACCGCGGGTGGAGCCGCCGGTGGAAAGCTACTATTATATAACAATATACTTCCCCTATACCTTTCGAATATATCTTCAAGGCAAACATAAATATAATATGTCCATAATATGAACTTTCATATAATGAACAAACATTAAAGAGCGAAATAAATACCTTTACCGTGTATCTTGAACAAATAAATATTTAATATTATATTATTTTCTTATTTTACTGTAAAAGTACCTATGATATCAGCAGATCTCACCTGTATGTGGGCGGCGGGTTGCCGATGGCGCAGCACACGAGGCGGATGTCTCCGCCCGCCGGCACGCTCTCGTCCTCCGATATCGACAGTATGCGAGGCGCCATGCTGCCCGTGCTCTCTGTATACACATATTATTCAAATTGACAAAATTGACTTTTTTCATGGGTCATGATAGATTTTTTGCCTAACTCTTTTATTAACACCAACTTACGAAACGACTAAGCTGAACTTTTTCTTGACAAATAAAACATGACTGTGTTATCTTTGTCCACTTCTATTTGTTTTGGAGAATAAGTTGGCTGCACGTACCATATAATATTATAATTAAAATTGGCAACAACTTTAGCTCCCATCCTTTTTCTAAAACTTTATTGATATCGGTAGGATATAATATAATTATATTAAATTTTCGTTTTCCAAATCTAATACACAATTATTCGAAAATACGGAATATAACTTCAGAAAATGCATTAGACGTCTGGATCAAACTAGTGCTTCGGAACACGGATTACTCAAATGAATACCCATTGAAACTCGTCTCAATTTAATTGAATAGGTATCGTTTCCAATTACAAGTGAAATTGTAGTAATTATTTTAATTGAGACTTACTAAACTTTAGGTAAAGCTTTACCTCTAGGTACATGAAGCTATCGAATAAGCGCAGAAGTTGTCGTTTATAAACCATAAACTCGAACTGTTATATAAATAACAAAATATACGATAGGTACTCTAAAACAAAAACTTATTTTTAAACATTCAAATCGTTTAAAGACTATTAATCTTGCAAGAGATGGAGTTTGAATATTATACAGAATCTTATTCTCATAACAATAGGAGATAAAAGCTAAATATTTACGTGAAACAGCAATCATGGCTGGTGGACTCCTCCGCTTCTCTCCAGTGAGCTGATGCAGCGCCTCGCAGGAGTACGAGCTGGCGTCGTCGGGCCGCGCGTTCCTGATCACCAGGACGTCACCCCGTCCGCCTGCCACTACGTATGGACCTGTGAAAGATGATAAAGTGCAGAAATTGTTCTATGAAGTGTTTATAAGACGTTTTCTACAGCATAATAATATATGTACAAATATTTGAATAGTCAGTTCCTAAACATTACTTTCTAATAAATTACAATTTTTTAATAACTTTCGTTGATCCATCAGTGAACATGTGTCAGTTCTGTACCACAGGGATCTCCAAAGAAAATTTCTATTCATCGTTGAGGATAATAAAAGTAAGTACATAAATTTTATTATTCAAGACCCTTTTGCTGTCCTTTTCGTTTCAGTAAATATAAACATTAAACATACTCTTCAGGACAACAGAACCGTGTTGTCTGTCTGAACCCATAACAACGCGGGTGTTATATTATTTACAGAAATGAGTTAACATAAGAATATAAATTTTCTCTTAACACAACATTCTTTATCTAAGCTTCTCATTACAATGTCAAAACGAAAAATTTTTAGAAATGTAAAATCTCCACAATGCTTTTAGATTCGACGTAATTAGACTAGTACAAATTTGACTTAGCTACTACAAATAAAAAGGTCCTTACATAAAAATGCATAGCGAAAATTGCATTACGATGTCAGGTATCTCAAACACCTAACACGACAAATAGTTGCAGAAGCTGTGAAATTCTCATGACTTTGAAATTAGGAACCTTCCATTGAGTGCACTTAAGCATTTATAGAATTGGGGATGTCACCTCGCTGCGGTGTTTTATGCGCTCTTCAAATTCATGGCCATTTTAAGACTTAAAAATAGAGCTGAATAATAACTTCATTATTATAATAAGGTGAAAGGTAGGAGCTCCACGTTGTGTCTTGCTACATTGCATATTTTCAGTTGTAACTCATCCATACTAATATTATAAATGCGAAAGTAACTCTGTCTGTCTGTCTGTCTGTTACTCAATCACGCCTAAACTACTGAACCAATTTCCATGAAACTTGGTATGGAGATATTTTGATACCCGAGAAAGGACATAGGCTACCTTTTATTGCGAAATATGTACCACGGGCGAAGCCGGGGCGGACCACTAGTAAGGCTATAAGTGAAGAATATTATGTACATCTTTGCGTTTTAAATTCGGCGATGGGAAAATTTGGAATACATCTACCGATTATTCCAGATATTAAGTATGTTAAATATAAACAAAGAAAATATAATATTACCAACATAACCATTTCAAATTCCAAACAAACTAACCCTTAAAATAAAAGTTTTAAATTGGATTTTCTATGACAAACATTTGCAAGTCGTTTGCAAAAAATTAGTCTCGGAACAATTTATAAAGAATTTAGCGAGATTTTCTGTCCAGTTGGCGCGTCATCTTTTACGATCAGATAACTTTCAGCGCGGAGTTTTTCAATGAATTCTAAATGCGGGAATGTTTATTCGCCGTCCTGCTTCAGCTAACAGGGGGATAATCTGTCCGTCTCACTCGGCAAGCTTTTAGCAGATAGATCTGATAACATTGTTTTCTCGAGTGGGGTGTTTAGTAGAGCAGTCCTTCGGTTCACAAGTTTTATAGTATAATTTTGACCCTAAATGTATTTGCTTTAGAGAGGAGTTTGTTTATCCTTTAGAATGTGTCATTAAAATTTGCATACTTCGTATACAAAAGAAATTTATTTATTCATACATCACACAGTTTTCCAGCTTGTAGATAAAATATGGTTTTTGCTTAAAGAAATCTATTCAAACCATTAAGCCAATATTTTTAACAAAACCTCCCATTTTCATCAACCTTACAAACTGATATTATAATATCCAATATGGAGACAACAATGACCTATATTGTATATCAGCAACTATCTCCGGTGCGATCAGGCATAGCCCGGGACTCCCGATAAGTAGCCGGGACGATTTGCATAACTCTATCAGCAATCAGAGATTGCATCCGATCGAACTTTGTGCCTTGATTGTTACGTAATCTCTGTGTGATACATATTACGGCTCTGCTAGTGGCATCTTAAAACGATCTACATTTAAATGGTTTTAACATCAATGGGATGGACAAGAATACTTACACAGTGATTACATGCTTATTATAGTACAGTTTTATTTTATTTAGAATCCACTTCAGTATTATTTAACATTTATACACCACCACCACCCTGGCTACGCCCGGGTAAAACAATTTTTCTAAGATTTATTTCAAAATTTTAAAAGGATTATACAGTAATAGACATCAAATTCAAAGTAAAATTGACTGCTTAATTAAATGATTTGCACAATCGAAATCTAAATATAGATATTTATCTAACATTTGTAACATCGAATTGTTTTGTTTTAATAAACTGACGTAATTTTATATAAAAGCCCCTTTCCATTTGCGTAGGATGAAACGGGGTTAAAAAGTATCCCGTGTGTTATCCTAAGATATAAAATAAATTACATCTAAATTTGTTTGACCTTTTACGTAATTGAGTAACAAAATTTCTATGATCATTGATATTTTTCGGTAGTGAATATGAAAAAAACACCCTTTAATAAAATTGTTTTACCCTTGCGGACTTCCTACTAATATTAAAAACGCGAAAGTTTGTAAGAATGTATGAAGTTTTGTTACGCTTTAACACTAAACACTTTGTAGTTTAAGATAAAGTAAACATAGTGTATGAGTATAGGTAACTATCTACAAACGGATACCTCCATCATTATTGCTGTATAAACTGGCAACGCAAACTTCTCACTAACAACAAGTTAATTACTGAATGTTCAATTGTCAATTGAATGTACAATTCAAATCAATTCATTTATTCAAACGGAAACTAGACGAATCCTTATAAAACGCAATTGTCTTCACAAAGAAGTGAAAACTCAACAAACTGATAGTCAATATTGTCGACACATCATTATAACGTTCCGCTCCGACTCACCGCCACTAATTGGGTAATTAGTTGCCTTTGTCGCGAGCTTTATTTTCCTGGTGTATCTTCATTTAAATAAACGTTAGACTTTTGGCACAAATTAATAAGTTCCCCTGTTATTAGGATGTAACCCATTCGAACAAATTGCATAATGTCTCAATATTCCGTTAAACAATACGTGGGTCACTTGGAAGATTTTTCACATAATAAATTCAGCATAATAAACGATATGTAACAAGTTCTATATAAATTATTTATCAATACCTCTATATTGAAAGAAAATTATAACAAGCGATACAAACATTTGGCGCTCAAAATAATTTTTTTAACAAAATTCTTCAATTTTTATATTTTTTCTTATAGTCTGCCGTCTTCTAAAATGAGATCATTAAAGTAATTAAAATTTTATTTTGCTATTCGAAAGGTAAATGTCGAAAAATCTTTATCTCTTTTCGTTTCTTGCCCTTAAGACGCTCAGCTCCTTCAATAGAACTGAGAGCAGATTTAAAAGAAAATGTTTATCTCAAAAAAATGCTAATCTTCTAAATAAAAGTTCCGCCATTAATTAGTGTCATAACCCTGGACATCTTCCGAGTGGACATTAAACTTGCATTAACGTCTCTCCGTCGAAACTTTTAAATCTAATTCGTTCTGCATATTCTAAGTCTTGAAGCACATAAGGCAGGGTACACACTGAGTTACGGGCTTAAAGATTTAGATCATGAATATTATCGGATTTGGCCAATAGCGTCAGCACTATACAGCAAAATCACTTATATGTGTTTCTCACTAGTGGTCCGCCCCGGCTTCGCCCGTGGTGCATATTTCGCAATAAAAGGTAGCCTATGTCCTTTCTCGGGTATCAAAATATCTCCATACCAAGTTTCATGCAAATTGGTTCAGTAGTTTAGGCGTAATTGAGTAACTGACAGACAGACAGAGTTACTTTCGCATTTATAATATTAGTAGGGATAAAACATGGGTAAACTGTAATTTTGATGATAATCAGCTATTTTATTATAATATTATTATATATTCATTGGAAAGGGATTCATTATTTGTCTAGTAAAATCGGAGACTTCATTACTTCAGTAAACATTTTCGTGATTTAGAACTGTTATTCTGATTATTATTATAGTGGTAAGACAAAATATAAAAATACTTTAACATTTGACTTTATCGTGCCCAGTGTATAGTAAACTTATCTCGTTTTATTTTTACTGTCGTCTCGTAAACATAAGCTTTTCTCTCAAGAGTTTTCTATTTGATGCTTATTGGCAGTGAAACGAACGGGAAAATAAAATATATTCTCGCTAGATGTTGGGAGCTATGAAAGAGCGAGTAATTGAAGTAAAACTATGTCAATTCTTTCGTTTGAGACCATCAGTTGCTGTGATGAATATCGTTTTATTATCAAAGATTCATTTATTATTATTTTTTGATTATAAAGGAATTGAGAACCGAGAACGTGGGCCACCGGATGAGGCGATCAGCAGTGACCAAAGTATACACAGAGCTGCGGCATTCGAAGGTTTCAAATTAGTATGTGTACCGCATGCTATTAAATCAGTACAGTAAAACAGTATAGAATTATATTAGGTAGGTATCTTTAGTTATAATGCGATAAAAGTGAGAATAACATTTATAATTTCGTATGTATGGAATGGAACGAATAAAAGTAGGTACTTATAACAATGCACAAATTAAAAACATTACATTTAAAAACAACGTTCAAATTTAATTTAAAATTTCAACAATCGAAGCGAAACCAGTATTCAGAAAACTACAAAAATTATAGCCGTAATTAACGATTTCTTTTAAAGATGAGCAATTACAATATTATAACGGTGCAAAAGAAATTACTGCCACTGCGCTAATCGTGTCGACAATTAAACAAAATAAATAATTGTAGCATCTGAATTCAGATCACTAAAGCATTCATTCATCAACAGTTCAGTTGAAACTGAACATAATGGAAACCACTTCGCCAAAAATTATTATAGCCGATTTCTATTTGAGAAAAAAAGTATTTTCGACTAATTATTATATTAATAAAGACTATAAATAAACAGCGGATTTTATTCAATTACTAGCTGTTGCCCGCGACTTCGTCCGCGATTAGGTCGTTTTTCGTCATTCGTCGTTTAAAAAAAATACGTGACACTTTATTTTAAAATTTTCTTAATTACCTATTGTCTCTTATAAAATTTAACTACATTAAAATTGAACACTCTGATAAGAAAATCTTAAAATCTGAAGAAAACATGAATGTGGTTTAAATTCTACATTACTTAGTATCAAATAATAATCTAAAATATTAAATGTAGATTAACAGTTTGAGCACACCATTATAGAATATGTACCTAAGTATTAAATTACGTTAGTTTACATAGTAACTTTACTAAAAACACGATGACTATCTTTCGCGCTCGATACCACAAACTAAGCATGTTTGTGGTACGTGGCCCGCGTCACTTGACCCCCCGCGAGTTCCCCTCCGTTGCTATGCGAAAATACATTCGTCGCCCTACTGTAGGAAAAATTGTAATACTGTGGCCTGGGCGTTATAACACGTCCAGGGAGTTCCTGAGTGCCGATATCACCATCTTGAGGAAAAGCTTCTAATGTCGATTTAAAACTGCATACATACGAATTAACCTGTTCTAAAATTTGAAATGAGTTCAGTTTTAAATTTGAGAAATATTGATTTCTTGTATTCCACTATTCGTTGTAGTCGAATACAAAATATATTTAAACAAACTTAGGTTGGCCTTCAGGCAAAAGGGATCCTATCAAATGGTAAACTTGACCTTGTATCTTAAAAGTAAGCATGAACGGATCTTTTGATAATTATTGAGCACCAAAGGATCATTTGAAACGCAGTACTATAAGAGCGAATATTGTCTAATACCAGTTTACATTGCACCACAGAATACATAATAGTAGCTAAACGCTAATTGCACAGTATGTTCCTCTAAAAGTAGTGATTTCAAAGGTTCCGGTGTATCTTCAAACGAAAGCCGACTCGCCTTACTACACTTTAAACTTTAAAGCATTACAAAAAGAACATACTACGTTAATATCGTCTATACAGAAGATGATCTGTAATCAATTGTGAGGTTATAAGCAAACCCACTTTTATATTTGTCAGACCACACCACCGAATTCGTAGATTGTTTACCTCAAGACATTAAGACTATGACGAAATCTGTCTGCAGTAAGACGGGCCTCTCGCTATTCGTACGTTTCCAGAGACCGAATAGTTTCAATTCTTAATCTTTCATTAAACAAACTTATTAATCGTTCTTGTCTCATATAATTGTAATACCTATTCGCGTCCCTACTCTAGTCATTGCTTATGCTCATGTTCATCTTATTATGATGCACCCTATAATTTGTCAAACGGTCTTCATATTGAGTAAGTAAAGTTTTTAATTGTGAAAAAATGTATTATGATTTACACTACATATTAACACTCTTTTATCATTTAACATAAAATATAAGTCTGTGAGTGTGTAAAAATAAATCCAGCTAATTACACATTAAACTTATGTTTATAATTTGGTATACGACATGAAAATATATTAATTGTCAAGCAATAATAATACAGATAAATACTGAACATAAGTATAATAGATATTAAGTAGTATTAGTTAAAATATACTTTGACTACTTTGACTGTAAGTTAAAGTTTATTTTTACTAACAACATGTAAATGAAGAAGAAATAATAATTACCAACGTACTAACCTTTTCTATAATACTTAACACGGCACATTTTTCAAATTATCTTGCTCAACTCTACTAAAAAATTTTAGGGTTTTGTTGGATGGAATATGTAAAAACTATGATATATCTAAACTACGATACAACTTGCATGCGGAAATGCTCATTACAATTGTGAATCTAAAGAATAACTAACAACATACTGTTCAATTTTATTGAGCTGATGAATATCTTTTGCCTGGAAGAAATCACCGTCGCCTAACAAATATAATGTGTTTTCTTATAAAACCGTTACATAATTTATTTTATCTACTTAAATAATGAAAATGATATATTTATAAAATATAAAACATATTATGTAAAATGATTAAAAATAAATAAATGAAGCAACTACGATTCAAAGAAAACATCTTTTTCAGTGTGAAATTGCTCTAAGCAATCCTGGATGATGAACTGTATATCATGTACCTACTCTGATCCCAGTACGGTCGGTACGTCGATAGCCATAACGATAAATATTATAATCAGATAACCGCAAAGTCAAAATAAAAATAAAATTTTGACTTTGCGGTTATCTGATAACTTAAAACATTACTTGTAAAGTTGTGAGTGCAAAATTTACGTTTCATTTGGCAATAACTTTTTTTTCGGTACTAAAACGTAGTAGTTTGATATGTGGTTGGCTGCCCCTCCTCTCCTTCCTGAAAAATATCCTCCAAAATTTCCCGAGATACTTCCAATGATTGAACCATTGGACGTTGGACATTAACTTCAGTCAAAAATTGACGAAGCGGATGATTACTAATTTCCACTTAATCCTCGCTGCTACTGTCTTTATCATCAAATCATCAATTTTCAAGTGGTGTAGTAAAAATATCAGCAGAAATCGTCTTCCAAAGGCGATATAATTTTATTAGCATTGAATCTGTAAATAAAAAAATCAAAAGTTAACTGTAAATCTATAAAAAAAGCTACTTACAAATAAAATTTTATCAAAAACTTCTGTTCCCAATGCACCTCAAAATAATAAAAGAATCATTCATTTCATTTCATTTAACAACTTACCAACAAACAACAACAACTTACCTTTTGTGGGAACGCATGATGGTGAAAATTCACAAAACACGAAGATTGCATTTGTTATTTTTTGTTTTATGGCATTCAATTGCTTTATAAATATCACTGCATAGTATAAAAAAAGTCGCTTTCTGTGTCCCTATGTCCCTATGTCCCTTTGTATGCTTAAATCTTTAAAACTTCGCAACAGATTTTGATGCGGTTTTTTTAATAGATAGACTAATTCAAGAGGAAGGTTTTAGTACACAATTTATTAGGTTTTAGACAAAGCGGACGAAGCCGCGGGCGGTAAGCTAGTAAATTTATAAAACACGAAGATTTTTAAAATTGTAACTAATGAACACAACAATATATTATTATACTCTTTGGAACACAATCATTAGATTAACTGTAGATAATGGTGTCTATTTTTACTTAAAATAATAAACATCTACCCTCACTTTAAAAAAAATGTAGTTTATTATTTACACGAAATATATCTTATAGGGAACGGAAGATATGGGTTAAAGAGTTAAATAAATAAATAACATAATTAGGTATATTTAAATTATTAATTTTTAACATTGTGTTCAGTAGTGTTAACATGTAAATTGATTTGATTTTTACGAAATCTCATAGATGGCGCTGTTACAAAATTAACATTATACAACTTACATTCTTTAAGCTATGTTTCTCTTCCCAAGTTACTTAAATGGCATAATTTTTTATAGTGTCAATCTAGATATTGTCAAACAACATTTATATATGCGTCATTTGATTATTAATTTCCAATAGTTAACGTGTAAATTGATTTGATTTTTATAACATTTAATAGATGGCGCTGTTTCTAATTTGTCTTTATACTACTAAATTCATTAAACTGTTTCTCTGCCCAAATTACGTAAATGACATAGTTTTTATTTTGTAAAGCTAGATAATAGCATGGCTTACTCGAAACCAACATTTAAACATGAGTCTTTAGATTGTACGCTGTCGTAATACACGGAATACGTAAGAAAAATAAAGGTTCACAGCTCCTCCCCCGTAGGTGATAGCTTAATAATATGTAGCCTATAGCCTCACCCGTCCTGTTAGTAATATTCATGCAAAATTTGAAGTAAATCTATGCAGTACTTTTCGAGATTAGCTCGGACAAACATACAGACAAACAGACAAACAGACAAACAGAAAAACAGACAAACAGACAAAAATTCTAAAAACTATGTTTTTGGCTTCTATATCGATTATAGATCACGGCCCAGGTATTCTTTTAAAAAAATATTCAATGTACAGTTTTGACTTTCCTACGATTTTATTATATGTATAGACAAGCTCAGCGTCATTCTATTCAACTCAACATCCAGCTTATTGTGTTGATTTTTACCACATAAAAACTTGCTGGGGAAAAACAAACGCAAAAATATTTTTCAATGCTTAAAAAGGGACCTTTATTGCACGCGAATATAGTTTTTTTAACACGCAATTTGTTCTGAAATGATTTTGTAATCTATACTTAATATTATAAAGCTGAAGAGTTTGTTTGTTTGTTTGAACGCGCTAATCTCGGGAACTACTAGTCCGATTTGAAAAATTCTTTCGGTGTTATATAGCCCAATTATCGAGAAAGGTTAGGCTATAGGTATATCATCACGCTACGACCAACAGGAGTGGAGCCACGGGGGAGAAACCGCGCGGAGCAGCTAGTATCATTATAATTATTCACTATTAATTAAGAATTATATAAACACGTTGTGTTGAATTGATTTAATAGGTTTAAGTAAATATAAAATGACTCTATCCTTTTACGATCACTGTAAATTTTCAACCTACCTATAGTTACCTACTACAAGTTTTTCTTTCGTCACCATTGTTGTTTTTCTTCTAGCTGTCGATTCAAGATCACTATTTATCTGAATGCGTGCAGTGGATTCGGAAAAGATGAGGGTCTTCATATTTCGAACTGTATTCTTTTAACAGTTATTGTATTAAACAGTTATTCTATTAAACAGTTAATCTATTAACAGTTATTGTCGATATGAGCAGAATATAAAAATAGCGCCAGATCGAAGATCTTTTTTTTATAATTTGAGTGCAAAGCAATCTGCTGCCGTATATAAAATGTTTTTTTTTTCAGTACACATTTAAATTGCCCGATAAATTTACAAGAGAAAATTTTCATTTTATGTTTTTATTACGATACATATTTTAAAACGCTGCATATTAAAACATACAGAACACGGCGGCAACTGTATACTGCTGTAATAACCATCGTTACGCATAAATAAAATTATTTTCATTAAAAAACACAATTGTCCATTATTTACAATAAGCCGAATTTAATAATTTCCCAATAGTCGGCTATGAGATTGAAAACAGCGAATCCAAAACGAGAAAGTTAATTGAATTTCTTCATCCAATCGAGAGAATTAAAACTCATAAAGCCTTGTTTCTGTCGTGGACAGCTTTGTAGGAAAAATTCTTAATTCGCACCCTCCCTGGGCAATAATCTCGCCCTTCGGGAGAATTCCGAATTCTTTAGGGAATGGTGCCCTTTTTAATGCTTTGCTGTATGCCTTTTTAAAAATATGTTCATAATTTGATGATGCTATTTTTTAAGTGTACGATTAGGTATCACACCCAACATCATAGCTAGTAGAAAGAAGGCTTTCAATGTTATTTTTATAACTGTTGCTTTTACCTACTGATAGTCCCTAGACCGCGTATATTTATTATCTACCCAGTCGAAGCTTGGCAATTTTTTTACTACCTATCGCTTTGTGCTAATTGGCAAACTATACCACTTAACATCGCAACCTATCGCATTATATTAAACTATCCATCAATATCCCAAGCAATAGCGAAAGAGAAATTAATTTGGAATTTATACTCTGTGGAAGCGTTGGCGAGTCTCCAAAATGATATCGATATGTTAAGCTCGTAGTTTATTGCGCGATTATTGTTGTTCATTTATCAATCAACGGTATGAGCACATAGCTCGGGGCGGAATGATCATAAGGCTCATTATTGCTCATTTAAACGAAGCTGTTGAGGGATGAATTCTTAATAACATTTAGTGTAAACGGTTTGCGTAATACATGGGTTCAGTGAAATTATAACTCTTTTAATGCGGCCTTTATGACTACATACGATAGTACTACGTTCAAATCGAAAACTTACTGCTATCATACCTCATCTTTAGATACATACTAGTGGTCCGCCCCGGCTTCGCCCGTGGTACGTATTTAGTATCCTATATCCTTCTCCTGGCTCTAAACTACCTCCCTGCCAATTTTCAGCTAAATCAATTCAGCCGTTCTTGAGTTATAAGTGGAGTAACTAACACGACTTTCTTTTATATATATAGATTTCTGCATGCGACCTCTTCGTATTATATTGTTTATACGTGTTTTCACTTACCAGTGTCCCCATCGATTGAGGAGAGCAGAGCGCCATCCCGGAACCAGCCGGTGACGGTGAGGTGCGGGCGCACGCTGGGCGGCGCGGTGCAGCTCAGCAGCGCCACGCCGCCCGCCACGCCGTGCGTCGCCTGCGCTCGCACCTCCCATGCCACGTCCATTACTTTGGAACAAATGTGCGATTCATTTCGTGATTGTGCTAGTAAATATACTTTATATACTTATTTCTTTCCAGAAGAATAAAAATGACTGAAACAGAACATATAACTTACTGATATACTAGTTTTATACATACAGTTCAGTTAAAACTAGTTGAAACTTATTTATTTCATTTTGATAAACACCAATATACCACGGAATAGACATATTAAGTACAAGATTCATTAAGTCCTTTTAGTTTACCCGTCAACCATGTATCACGTATTTAATTGGAGAAGTTCCCGCCGGCAACTGAATTACTGTGCGGTCCTTCGTCTAATTCGTAACTCGGTACGCTGTCACCCAATAATTAATTACATCTAACTATCAAGTGTCGGTGGAAGCATGTTGACAGTTTGGATGGTATTAATCCTGAACTGAGGCGTTCACCTTCGTGGTGTGTACGAGACGTAGCACGCTGTTTCATTCAATTTTCGACCTTAATGATGGATATTGGCGAAGCAAAATTGATTACCAAAAACCAGGCTGATCGTTGGCAGTATGATACTAGGAAGAATGGAAGATAAAAATATAATCTGGATAAAACTTCTCGTATCGCATTTCCCAATCAATCATTTACAATTCTTAGAAGATACGACGTTATATCGACCGCATTATTATAAATTAAATCACTGAAAAAAATAATCCCTAGTTTTGTATTTATTTCAGAATACATTTGAATCTACCTCCTCAATAAAAGCTCATGCAAAAATAGAATTTCATATTCGAATCTCCGATGTGTGAAAATAAAGTGCTCAAAGACGAAACATGAAACATCAAACAATTACGGATAAAGAGGGCGCGTTGTGAATCATAGCACGTATCGCTCGGAGTAAGTGTCGGCTGTTCGCCAATTACGGGAACTGCTCCACTGGAAGCTGTTTTTATTGGATCATAATGTAGTTAGAAGTTAGAATATCAGGTAGCTTTTAAATATTTAGCTTATGGTTAGTGTCTATAGAATTTTAAAATAAAAGTAAAAATAACGTAACATTTTTAAAACAACAAAAGTAACATTAATATTCTTGTGGTCAATTTTATTGTCAGTTATTATGTGGTGACTAAAAAAATAAAAATAAACAGCAATTAGTTTTACTGATTTTTTAAATATAAATATCAAAAAATCGCCTAAGCTTTTAATAAGTTCAGCAAGTTCGTAGTAAGTAACATTGTGTAATATAATTTAATACGGTAGCAAAAAAGTTAAAAACTGAATTTTTCAACCCAGTCATAACCACAACAACATGCAGCGCATGTAGCAAAAGTGGGCACAGTAAAAGCTGGCCGCAGAACCCAAAAGTGGGATGACAATGACAAGCCCAGTGGGCCCGATGGTCATAATGAAGCGGCGCGCTGGTCGCCATGAATAATAAACGCGCGGGCTGATTTCCCTCGTCACCGGCTTACTTTGACGGGATTAAGTGACGGACGGACAGCGTGTAAGCCGATCGAGCGCACATTATGGTTGTAGTTTGGGATTAAAAGTTTGACGGCGGTATTGGTAATGGCCGGGTTATTGTATTTGTACTTTAATCGTCATAATGGAAGCGAATATGTATTTCGTATTTTATGTTTTCCATTATCCGTAATTTATTTTGCGTTTCGTTTGAATTACTCGGCATAATATGTTGCTTTTTGCTTCCCAATTATTATAATGATTTCAATGTTTTTTTTTTAATTATTTATTTATAATTATTACCTTTTACTATCAGCGTAAGACAAACATTTCCTTTGATCCAACTTTGATCATTTGAAGGAGGTGATCATTGATACATTCATATCTATAGTTTCATCGTCAATGATTACTTAGAGTTTAGACTATGACTAATTTATGACCAACCTATCATCACATTGATACCTAATAAATTTTGGGGAGCGGAATTTTATAGTATATATTTGTAGGTATATCTAATAATAACTATTTACTTTAACTCAATGTTTGCGAACAAATATTTGCAACTCCCTGTCTATTAAACTGTTTATTCGAAAGGGTCAAACTTCTCAATTCCTCATTTCGCGCCAATTGTCAGCCGCCATCTTGAAATAATCACTTTATTTTGAATTCCAATTTCATTCTGTTTGTCGAATAAATCGCTTAGAATTAAAAACGTGTTTTTCGTGAAGATGAATGGATTTATTTTGTGCGACTGAACCCGGATATTGGAAGAGAAATATTTTAGATTGAAAACAATGTAGGCGACAGTCTCTACAATGTTTTGCGATATTTCATTTTAAATTTACCTCAAAAATATCATGATATTTGTGATTGAGTAAGCCTTAAATCAAAATGCGAACAGCCGATTTGAACTTTATAAAATTAAATCAAATAAAAAAGGGGTGAATACATCTGATTAGTGTTTGACATAGGTATTAGGAATACCAACATTTTATCAAAATTATCTTTGAAAATAAAATAATCTTGAGGCTTAGGTCACAGAAACCACTCTATCAAAACCAGCAGCAATGTAAGTTACATATTCTCAAGTTAATATCGAATACCTCCATGAAAAATGCTATATCCGTATCACAAAGAGAAATTTTTGCACATACTCAGAGATCAGTCGACTGAGAGCGAGCATGCAAATTTCATGTGCACTCAATGACGTCAGCAGTCTGTCCACTTGTCATCCTTTGTGACGCGCCGGTAAATCTGTTATTGAACTTGCTATAATGTCGAGGACTTCATTATTGCCAGCGAGATTTTATAACAATCAATCATTTAGCGCCGCTTCCATTTACAAGAAAAGGTAGGGAATGATAAATATCGTGTCACATCATTAAAATCAGAATCGAAATATTTTGTACGTATTTTTTTCTTAACCTGTGATAAAAATTGTATAATATTTTTTGCCGTAACCACGTTCAAATAAGTTACCATACTTTGATACATTATTGGACATTAATTTAAAGTATATTTTTTCTCGATTTCGACGCTAAAAACATTTGTCATATTATTATTGTGTTATTATCTTCCATGCTCTTGGGTACATGAATGTTTTTGTGAATAAGGGTAGTTCATAACATTATTCTTATCATTTCGATTTTACTAAACATTTGATATACATTGAGTCACTTTTTTATTGAAATCAAACAAGGCTGAAATATATTAATTTTGCTTTATTGCCATATTTTGGATACGGAACCTTCTATGTCCATTTTATTTTCACTTTGTCTCGTCAGTTTTCCAAGTGTAAACACGATGCTTACACATTTTGTACTCAATGTGTTTATATAATTTTCAACTACTTTATTTGTTTACATATATTCAGTATCCATAAATCCGAATCCTCTCCAGCATAAGAACAAAAATTGAAGCATAGAAAGACGAGCAATTATAGCCAAGAAAAGTACCAAATCAAAGGGACAGGTTCAGGGTTTGTTTGTCATGAGGGCCCATTGTCTGCTAAAGGGTAGTATCGAGATATCTCCGTAAGTGCGGATTACCGAACAATGGCCGGGTTTGTCGTTCAAACTGTGCGGTACAAATATGTTGACCGACAACTCAAGTGTTTTAACATGTACAAAGTTATAGGTAATATAAATTAATTCGTATTTTTACCATTGGAAACATTGTGTGTGCATAGTGATAAATATTTCTAGTAAATAAAAACTTTACATTTGAGAGGAAAACCCTGACAATATAGTGCTTCAGTCACGATGACTAGCTTTAACACCTTTCAGATCTAGTTGCTGAATGATAAGTCTAATCTCGCAAACAATTAATTAACGTCAAGGTTCATTCATCTCAACTAACAAAGTCTAGTCGAAAGTGATATACTTAGATAAGATTATTCACTTAAAATATTTGACAGAAAGAAAGTTACTATTTATTGATATTTGTTCGTTAATGTTAAGAACGATAAGTAAAGTATGTGTTTCATGAAGCTCAAAGCTTTAACGCTTTTAAATTACTTTCGAGTAAGCTGTATTTCACAGAAATACAGCTCAAATATAACAAAATTGCGGGAACACATTCAAAAGAATCATCTCGACATTGCGTCAAAGTCAAGTGGGATGAAAACCTTCAAGAAATGAAGTATTGAAGCCCGATCACATCATCCTTCGAACCCTTTGAATAACTTACCATTGACGAACGAAAATATCCCCTTTGCCCTTGTGTGAAGTGTGTAAATCCCGTGCGGATGGAGGCACTTGACCGCTGAGGTCTCAGGCGTGAATCGTTTGGTTCGAATGCAAATGGGAATCTTTATGGAAGAGGCTCCAGTCGTAAACCTTTGATTGAGCCTTCGATATCGCCTTTGTGACGTCCGCTAATGGAATCGACGATCGAAATACTCATACTCTGTCGAATTATTTTCTTCAACTTTAAACATTCTATCTAATAATATTATTATGTATTCAACGACCTTTTTGTTTCACTATAACTATAAATATCCGGTGACGAATTTTAAAATCGATGAAGTTCATGTTACAAGCAGTTTTATTAATAAAGCTCTACCAGGCTACTTACTATTATCGAATTCCGTCATTGTTATTTGGGGGCACGGTAGTGCCCCCGCCAAGACGAGCCAAGCGAACAAGCACGGGCACTACCTACCTTTTCTCGAAGCGCTTCGACGTTTTTTTGAACCCTCATAAGTTGGGTTTGGATTATGCTAGATCAACAAATTTTTCGGGATATATTGTCAATAGCGGACTTATTGAACATATTAAGTTTTAATTACATTAGCTTTTATACTTCAGATTTTATTTATATCTAAAAAACGCTAATTTCGTCACTGACTCACTGATGATCATCAAAATTCTTAAGGTATTTCCTAATGTCCTAGAAAGCTGAAATTTTGTATGTAAGCTAGTATTAGCACACAAACAACAAAAAAATTATAAAACTTGTAACTTTCATCCCCCAACCCCTTAAACTAGGGGATGGGAGTTTGTATGAGACCTGTAATTTTAAATTAAATTTTGATGACGCTAGAGGTCTAATCTAATAATCTAAAACTTGGTTCCCCTAGATATATATATGTATAGGTACTCCTTGTTAAAAAAAAATTAAAACTTTAATCGACATACTTATAAAATTTTGTTACAAACAACTTACAAAAAGAAATGAAATCCCACCAAAAACATTTTCATGTAAAATGTTGCCAAGACGAGCCCATATGACTCGCACTGTCAAAAAGTTATCAGATCTCATGTAGAGCGAAGCTTCTAACACTACACGCCCTAACTCTACAAGGCCTAACTTCACAAACTCTACACCTTAGTCAAAATATGTGGCTTGGCCGTTCGTTACTACAAGAACTATTGTATAACACAAAAGTAATGCACAGTGAATTAATTTTTCACCTTACGCCGATGTGAATGTAGCGAAATGGCCAAGCCACATATTTTGACTAAGGTGTAGAGTTTGTGAAGTTAGGCCTTGTAGAGTTAGGGCGTGTAGTGTTAGAAGCTTCGCTCTACATGAGATCTGATAACTTTTTGACAGTGCGAGTCATATGGGCTCGTCTTGGCAACATTTTACATGAAAATGTTTTTGGTGGGTTAACTTTTTATAATATCAATGACTAAAACCACTTTCATGATTCCTGAAAATATTTTTTTACCTCAATTCAGGTTATTAATTTACAATGTGACTTTATATTTTATTCATTTACACAAATTTTTAGTTAACTACTAAATTGAATTCGTATTGAATCCGAATTAAGTTTTAACATCTATACCTCTTTTAGCTTTTGCTTCCGGCTTAACCTCATACAAAACTCTACGGGTTCCTAAAATATATTTCCGACCCATATAACACTTAATAACTTTTATTTTCATAAGGGAGGCTCATGTTCCTTCTTATCTAAAATTAAATTTTGATATCAGCGGATCTTATTAAACAAACAGTCACTCACACTTAATAATATTAATACGAAGACACATACCAATATGCTTAGATATAGCTTCAGTTCTCATAACACCTATAGACTCTTATGACACAGATACGATTAGATTATTTTAACATGAAAGAGTAACAAAGTTCAAACATAATTTACATAGACTTCTACGTATATAAAACTAGCTTTGGTGCGGTTTCATCCGCGAACAAACCAAAGGGCAAAACTAAGCGAAGCCGCGGGCGGTGTGCTAGTATTACTGTAAAGTTTCATACATCAATCCTCATATTAGCAAGGATGTACACATTACCAGCATCCACCCGCATATCCCGGGACAGTATGGTCCCGACGCTGGCGGCCGCGCGGCAGCGGTACACGGCCGCGTGCACGTCGCTGCGGTACTGCGCCGCTGAGAACGGGGCCAGCCACAGCGTGCCGTTCGACAGCGCCTGCCTGTAACAGATACACGCTTATTGCTATGGGAATAGAGCTCAGAATGTAAAAGATAGTGAACTAAAATATTATTAAATTTAAAATCGCAAAATTACACTAAACACAAGTCAAAATTAATTTGGAATTTTAAATAAGAACATTATTACTAAAATGCTATAAGTTAGAATATTTTAGTTATTAAACAATTACTATCATCAATTTTGACAAATTATATTGATAACTAGCTTCCGCCCGCGACTCCGTCCGCGCGGATGTCGGTCTTCGCGTGGATGGTTTATTTATCCATTTTGAGTAACTCTGACAATGACATCTTATAAATATCTATTGGACCCAAATACGGCTAGGCCTATAATAATACGCAACGTGTGTTCGCGGTTCTAAAGAACAACGTCTATGGATAAAACTGAAAAATTAAGATTAATTTTTTTTCTAAGTATTTTTCCAGGATAAAAAGTACCCTATTTTACGCCCAGGATAATAAGGTATAATTATACCAAATTTCATCGAAATCGAACCGGTAGTTTTCACGTGATGTCTTCACATACAGACAGACAGACAAAATTTTTTTTAATCACATATTTGGGTTTGGTATCGATCCAGTAACATCCCTTGCTATTTATTTTTTCCATATTTTCAATGTACAGAATTGACCCTTATACAGATTTTTATTTATGTATAGATTTAAAGGCACTTTCCAATAATTAATCATCTATAAATATCCTTTAATAAGTAAATAGGACATAATAACTAGATGAAGGCAACTCGGACAAGTAATAAAAAAAACTCAATATTTCCCTTTGAAGTAATATTGGCAAAATAATCTGGAATTCATTCATTTCGAGAACGGAGCGCTTTCGAGAGATATTTTTGAAATCATATCAAAATACGGACATTCGATTGATGTCCGCTATTAAAGCTTTTTATAATTAATGAAAGCCATCCTGGACGTCGCTCGTTTTCCATTTTGTATAAGTCTCCAGAAAGATTAATTATGGATATTTTGTAAGTGTGAAAGCTATGGAATTAAAGGTCCTGGCTCTTGGATATAGATAATAATAAATTAGAGAGATGATGAATTAAACGAAAATGTGGGTCGCGTTGATCGCGTCTGCTTTTAGATAGATAACCGTTTGAAAAATACCTTATTTTTGTGAAAATGAATTGCATTTAAATGTAAAATTAGGTACCTAATTAATGTAATATACCATTTAAAAAACAATTTCTTCTGGATTTCGATGAAATTTTAGCCAATACACGTTTGACACTGTAAAAAGAGATTTTTCGGTATCTATGTACCTAATAGGTAGATATAAATTATTTTTAAATAATATGCAAAATAGCTTAACACAGTACTTAAGTCGTTATTTCGTCACGAAGGTATTCACTCTAAGCAATTTATAATATTTACGACTCTAACTATCGTTATAGTTCATACAAGCGACAAATATGGATATTAAAATAAATTTAACATAGTAAACCAAAAGTCTTGTTCTAAAGTCAAAAATCATAAAGAACTAGCTTTAGATTTTGAAAATGACATGGCTTTTCTAATATTTTTCTGCTATTAATATCTTTCTTTATCTTAGTGAAGTTTTTTGCGTACCTATTTGAAGATACGCCGTTGACAACAACATTATTTTTCAACGATGGTAATATTTTATTTTATTAGCACTTTTTCAAAGTACGTAACACTTATAATTTTTAAATTGAAATAAAAACACACGACAAATCACAGTCAAGATCACGTTTCTTCTAGAACAAAATCGTCACGTTAGCGCCAAATCACATTCTAATTTCGAATTTTCTTTTTTTTCAATTATGTTTTTTTATAGCTGCGTCTTTAATAATTAAAAAAATTAAATTTAGAACACGGTTTGAGCTACTTATAGATTTTATTAAGATTTATTTATGTTCATTATTATTATTGTTGATTAATAAAATTATTTGTTGTTGTTTATTAAAATCATATTTTCTTTGATAACCCATACAACGTTACGTTCGAAAATTAAATCATTATACCAACCATACCGAAGTACAATATGAAGTAATGAATGTTTTATGTTCTTTTTCCAATAATGCATATATTATTTGTATTTAATTATAATTTATTTTATGAAAAACGTTTACGAAAAAAATTGATAGATATACAATATTATGTCCTGCGGATCACGCTAATTTAAGACGCTAATTTCTTTGTTAATATTAGTGTGTGTGATAATTGCAAGTAATTTTAAAAGAAAGATTTTAATGAGGAATTGATTATTATTCCGCAAATGTTCTCAAAAATAAAAATATTAAATGACAAATGTTATACTTTAATTAACAGTGTGAGATAGTTTTCCGAGAAGAAAGTTATCAACTAACTAGACCTGAACTCTGAACTAAATATTTTTTTCAAAGAACACTAGCTTCGTAAATAAACATTGATGTGAATCTTTGCATTTAATTTATTTCATACCTGTAAACATCTGTGTAAAGGATTGCCCCCATATATCATTTATATTGTATTTGAGTTAAGAGCATTCTGTTCATTTCAGTACAACAGAGGATTCTTTGGAATATCGTATTTCGCTATTCCTCGTATTTGGTTGTTGTTTCCTTAACATACGCTGAATTTATTTATTTGTGCCCTGAATAACAGATTTAGAAAATTTGATACTTTTCAGTTTTCACTCACATAAAAATCTTAAAGTAATATATTAGATTTAGATACAGATCCTGAAATGGAGACACAAAAAAAATTACCATACAAGATTACAGGAAGTTATCATCAAATAAACTTATCTCGACATACGCAAAGGTTTATTAATATTAATGAAGCCGCGGGTAAATACAAGTCGATGGCGGGCGCTAATTGCAACCCGTCTTGCGCTGTCTCTTATAAAGCTGGTTAAGGGGGTGCCACTTGTATGTGTTTATTAGTTTAGTAAAACTAGTAGGTATTATTAGATTTAGTTTGAAGGTTTAGGCTTTCGGTAGCATTTTAATTTTTAGGTCAGTTAAGTTTGAAAATGATTTCATTTTCCCATTTTATATTGATTCTTCACACCTACTCTGTATAATTCTTCTGTCTTTTTTTCTAATCAACAAGCTTTAAGTCTTCTTGACTTAATAATAAGGAGAGCCTTCCCATATTTTTAGCACTTAGGATAATAATACCTTTCGATATCTTGTTTACTACAAACATTGTATGAATCTAGTGGTTTTTGTGTTCCCAATAATTTCATATGACTGTAACTATTGTGTAAACCATCGCTGAAAATGCACACAAAGTGATGAATTGAAATTTTGTAGGGTTTTGACAGATTCATAAAGCTATTAATAACTGTTTTATCTTATTTGAAAAAATGTGAAAGTTGCATGTTCAACTGTATTTACTTTTAATAGTGACTTCGTCCGTGTAAAATCATACAGCGTCGCCGAAATTTTGTAAATGACACACAGTTGTTTACTTTTACAATATTATAGTAAAGAAAAAAAACTCAATCATTTGACATATTTTTGAAGTTATATACACAGCAACATAATTAAAAAAGCGTACATGTTATATAACCTTTTGAATATGTGGTAAAAAACTGAATAACGGGAGAGTCAACAAAAACGCGTGAAAATGAAACGTGTAAAGAATATCGTACCCTTAACAGCGATGGCTCAAACACTGTACTCGTATGATAATGAACACTCCGTAATTGTATCCGCTCCACCTTTATGACGCGACGTTTTGTTACAACTCCAATTGAATATTACTGATGCAGTTTGGAGTGTATTGCAATTATTATTGCTAATTGTTTTAACGTCTTTTGTTTAGGAATTACTAAAATGTTCAGATTCATTTTACTAATGTAAGAGTCTTAATATTATTGTTTTTTGATATCACTGAAACGGTTTGTAACACCGTCAATGGTTGTCACTAAGCTGACGGAAAAGCTTGTGATAAAATGACAATAGCAATACAAAAGTTGTTACCAATATAACCGATATTTTGAATAGGTGGCGCAACCACACTTCACAGTCTCACGAGATTCCAACGAATTCAACCGCTAAATAATTTAACAAACAAGCAAATAACAAGCGACGTGCAAACACAGAATATTAGTAACAACGCCCAGATATTATACTACATTCCCGCTCCCCGGGGTGTCGGTTGCGAAACAAAAACTAAATCCATCAAGCGGACGATATCAATTCGCAAACTATAGCAACCGGGTCAACGAGGGTTCGTTGAAATTCAAACTAGCCTGCAGTTTGGACCAGGCAAATATGGCTGCGGGACAAGACAACAAGCGCAGCGATAGTTGTGCTGTTAATAATTGGCACCTTTGTGGTCGAAGCGATACTAGAATTACTCCTGTAAATACAGTTAAATCCATAATTATGTTTAAATTATATAGCTCTATCAAGTGTTGCGATTGGGGTCGTTTAATGAATTAAAACCACAAAGAAATACCTACAAAACTTATACAATTAATGCTCAAAAAATTATACAAATGCAAGAAACTCGCAGCAATTTCGATCTCTTATTTATTTAGCATTTATTTACACAATCTGGTATTATTTTTTAACATAACAACTATTCATTAATTTTTAAATGTACATAATATTCTTTTCTCTATATAAAAGTAGGTATAAATTATTGGTGATGAAGTACAACACTTCCTAATCAAATCCAACCGCTCACTCTTGTCCCCTTGTCCCAAACATAGTAAACTCAATAGGGTCATATAGCTATTGTTTAAGTATGTTTATTTTACGGCCTACACAGGCTCTGTTTGCCTCGCCGGCAAACATGTTCGCATAATCATGCAAATGGTTATACACATTAACATCTCTTCCCGTCTATAAACATCCAGCTAACTATTGTTCCAACTAATACGAGCCCTTTCGGCAGGGACACTCACACAAAGTATTTCTGTTGTATTTGTATGATAGTTGTCCAAATTGCGAAAGAATTTACAACGTTAATATAATAAAGCGAGAAAATAACCGATACAAATAAATATAAATCTTACAGTATTACCACGTTTCTCAAAAGGTCAAAGACCTAAATAATAATAATTTGAAGCGAGATCATCAACTATAAAAGAAACTTTCCACACGATAAATGCAATTATAAGTTTCCCAATTCCCAAATAAAAGAAGTTACAAAAGTTCGAGTCACACATACCTTAGCTGGGAGCGAAATTCAATTATCTAAAAAAACTTCTAAGAACGCACCTGTTGTTACGAGCGGCAATTCACCGAAATCGAGTTGTGGTCGTAAAAAGATATAACAGAACCTTTGTCCCGGTCTCGCAATTTTCTCAAGACCTCGGGGACGATGGAAATATTTTAAACTGTCCTTTACGCACCTCTTAAACATAACTGAATTTTTTAGCCGCTGGCGACCGTTTATGGAGTGTGCCAATCGAGTTACGTCCAAAGAGTTTGTTTGAAAATCTTTGTGAGCGGTTTTGCTGTTGTTTTATTGATGGCTTTTTATTATCTGCGGCTATTCACCTCATAGTCTAGGATTAGGATTGCATTAATAGTTAAAATAAAAAGTTATTATAAAAATTACGTGCAAAAATTATGACTGTAATATTTAAAAAAAAAATAAGAAATTGCTCTTTCGTGTAAGCTTCATAATATTTTATTTTTATAGCCATGCTGAAGATAGAGATAGCCCACGATTCGTTAAACCTGTTTACTCAATAACTGTACCATGTCCCAGGAGACGGCTATGACGTCATAAAACTAGTGAGCGAACTTCCAGAACACAATTCATTGCCACTTTCATAGTGTAAAACATTATGCACATTGTATGGTTTTGCTACGTAACAAGCATTGCACTCACTTAAGTACATTATTATTAATCTCGCTCAAACTTATAATATTATGTTAAAATCTTATAATGTATCTTTTTTTGTTTATCTTATCTCTGCCATGTAATGTGGTGTTGACAAAAAATGTGTTTTATTTATTTATTTATAATAATATTATGTTCCTTCTTTCACTTACATAGCTCCCGATCTTTAGAGATTTTGGCTTTCAAATTGAACACGTAAACAGTAATTTTACGTAACGTAGTTGTTTTGAGTTAAAAACTTTAATATAAAATTAAATATTATAATAGTTATTATAAGTTTTAAACGAAGAATAAAGGCAAGGAATTTTGAAATGTTGTTAGTTTAAAATATCACAGCTAAGATATTTCCCGGTATTGGAATGCTTTTGCTTGATTAAAATAGCGCTATAAATATTAATTAAATAGCAAACTTTATCTCAAGCGAGGAATAACAAAGGAAAGGAGGACATATTATTTTGTTATAGTAAACTAATTTGATAGCCTTTGCTCATTGGCCTTTTATAGCGGAATGATGTCTCATAGATATCACCCCGTTCAAGAATTATTTACTCACAAAAAATAATCCTTATTGTTTTTCAAATTTTGTTCTATCTATAACGCACACCATATTTTTTTTTACAAAGCAAGCGCATGTGAAGTTTTCAACTGACAGTATTTTCACTTTTTTAAACATTCAAAATTCAGTTAAAATAAGAAATTTACCTTTATTTGTTTATTTATATTCTCCAAATACCCAGGACTATTATTTATAATAAGAAATTATAAAATATTTAGATTTATTTTACGAAAATATATTAACGTTATTCTGTAGGTACGATTCATGTGCTGCTCTCAAATGAGATCCCAGCAGAACGAAACGAAATTTATTGATAAAAAATGAAGATGTTTAGAAAAATGTTTTCTTTTTCTTGATAACCACCACCATTTTTAATTATTTCAAAATTCGTTTCGAATTTCTCTAAACCTATATATTTATGAAAATACAATCAACCCATCGTATAATAAAATCTCATTTCACCACAAACATTTTCAAACCTTCACCACACTAACACTCTCCACTGCTTCTACGAGCGCGTACGCTTCACGTGTAAAAAAGAAAGAAAGAAAGAAGAAAGAAAATAAATTTATTGCAAAAAACACAGCCAACAACATAACAAAATTTATCATAATGATTAGCAAACGGATACAGCCTCAGCAAAATGCTGCACAAAAACAGCACTGATTTTCAGGCTGCACCGGCGGTTGAAAAAATAGAAGACAGTCCTAAGAAATAAAAGCAATTTGTTAAAAAGCCGCAGAACATTCGCGAAATAATAATGAAATGTTTAGTAGCAAAGTTTAGCGTAACTCATCACACAAACTACCTGCTTAGGACAATTCGCTCAACTACGCTGGCTTGATGCGAGTTCGCAGCCGGCTTCTGCGGTTCACAACTTTTCTAATATTACTATCTCCTCCAAATTTTGTTAGAAAGGTGGAATTTGTATGCTATGTAGCTAGGTCTGAAAGTACTTTAATTAAATTGGATTAGTTAGAGGATAAAAATTTTATGGGACAGGTTTCAAGAGTATGTTTAGTATGCTTGATGGTTCCGACTGATCTCCAGAATTATTAATCCATACTAATATTATAAATGCGAAAGTAACTCTGTCTGTCTGTTACTCAATCACGCCTAAACTACTGAACAAATTTGCATGAAATTTGGTGTGGAGATATTTTGATACCCGAGAAAGGACATAGGCTACCTTTTATTGCGAAATATGTACCACGGGCGAAGCCGGGGCGGACCTCTAGTTAAGAATATTAATTAAAAGTGTCTGCGAATTTTGACAGTAAATTCCATGAAAATCAATGTCTGCTTTAAACTATACTAAATTAATTTCCAATATCATTAGTGTGAAGTGTAAAGTTAGGTCGTGGGCGGTGAAATTGACCCCCAAATTATAATAGGGTTCGAGGTGTTAATGGAGCAAGTTGCGATGACGCGGCGCTTTGAACCGAACCGAGCTGGGGCCTTAGCCAAACGGCAAAACGCCAAGGAATAGAATACGCTATCGATAGAAATTGACATAAGCGTATGATGTTTTGCATAAGGATTCGGTCACCCTACCAACGACAACGACGACCACGAACAAAATTTTCATCCAGTCGCAATTAAATAAAATTGTGCAAAACAAAATTAAAAATGAAATTTAAGAATTTCCTGTCGTATTGGTGTTTGGAAAAAAAAATTTTGAGATCAATGGATAAACAAACAGGTTTTTCATAGAAACGGTGGCTCCTAGAAAAATATGTATTTAACCTTTTTTATAGATAATTAGATTATATACAAGGTTCAGGTGATTGTATGATAAACTTACCGTCTCGGCGAAAATCGCAAAAAACCCTATTTCTTTTTATTAATTGACCTCGAATTTTTTTATTCCTGAGTACCAGAATGACGGGAGATTTTAATATTGATTTTGAACAAATTTCGGCAAGATTGGAACTTTGGTCGTGGTCGTCTGCGTCGTTGGTAGTGTGATCGAACCATTACCAAAATGTCATGAGCTTATGTCAATAATTAGCGTTAGCAGTTTCTATTCCATGGCGTTACGTACGTTTGTCTAAGGCCCCTGGTTATAAATAGTTACAAGGCTTATATATGCGTAAGTTTGTAGTGGAGTAAATTGTTATTTTACAGATATAGAAGATATAATATTTTTTATATAGAAGCCACGTTGACTCTTTATATGAAATATCCTAATAATTTTGATTTTACGTAACCGCTATATCCAAGATTGTTTTTTATAAATTTAAAATCTGTATAAGTACCACATTTTAAAATATTCTCCCAGATTTTCATCTCTCGTCTATTTTGGTTTCCAGTTAAATAAATTCTCAATATACAAACAGCACTATCAAAGGTATGTTCACCAAATAGTCGTAGAGCCTCGCATGTCTGATCACGGGGTCGTGTCGTCCACGCTCCGGCGCGCGCTCGTTATCGCCCCGGACACGTCGCCCCTTTTATTGCGTTTGCTAACTATCCGCGACCTTACCTCGCCCCGTTCACTTTGTCCTCATAGTTTTGTGATACTCTACACACGGATAAAATATAATGAACTAGAACTTTAACTCGATTCTGAAGCAACGACCGCTAATATTTTGTAAGTTTCGCTTGGAATTTAATAATAATGAACTTTGTAACTAATTTCCGATATTCACGCTTTATATTTTTGTGCTATAAATTTATCAACTCTACAATACAAACTAATAGGAGCTGCTATGCTTTAATAAGGTTAACTTATAACGTTTACTCATCGGACCTTCGTGACTTATTGTTTCTGCTATATTGTTCAGATGCTCTCCTGGAATGCACGAGAATCGAACTCCAGTTGTTCTGTTGTCTTAGTACCTATCCAGTACCGATAAAGGATATGCATAGAAATTAACTTTTCAATATTAAACTGTTTAATAGTGACCTATTTCACCAAATATGCATAAGTAATCGGAAGTAACGTATAGATTAAGATTTAAGATTATTATTTATGACATGAATAGATCTTTAGCTTATCTCTTTACACCTCGGTAGAGAAACGCTGTCTGTTGAGCGACATGAAATGATTATAACACGATCGAATTGAACTGAATATTCACTATAATAATTATAATATATTAATTTAATATTATAATATTTAACATATTAAATAATAATTATCTTACCCCAAAATGGAGGAACTGCCATATCAGTATTGATAATAACAATGATTTATGTAGTTGTTTAATAAAGAATACAGTTAACTATTTATTGTTCGCTATATTCTTTTAAAACTTAGGTAGAAATCATTAATTATCAATCACTAGTTATTAATACTTAGGTACCTATAACATGCTTAGAAATAAAATATAGCTATATACTGCTGAATATCCTCCTAATTTATGTGTACAAGACAATAGATATCTACTTGTAGAATAAGTGGAGGCAATCGGGTATAACCTTGTAATTTGTGATCCGGAAAAATTATTTCCAATAAAAACGTATGTACAATGTACACAGGTATATACATCATATACTATTGCCTTGTAAAACTTCACCATCCTCTTCTACTCTTCAGTATGTAATGCGCACTCATCGAGTCCATGTACTATCATCACAGCCTTTACAGATTCACAATCGCATCATTAGTCTCTTAACTAGACACCTCATAATCATAAACCTGTAGTTTTCCCGAAATCCACACATACATCATGTATAATCTCGGAGACATTATGGCTTAGCGAAGAGGAACGAGCTCACGATCCTCAGAATGTATCTTCATATTTCCGACCTAACTGTAAATAATAGCATACTATCATGTTACAATTTTCCCTCACCGTGAAACTGAAAAATAGTTCAGTGACAACGTTCGGGTTGTTATGTATGGAGATCTGTTTAAATGAGAATGGAGTAAGAGGATTTCGTTTGATGCTGTTTGCAGTGAAAATAAAATCTATGTTCAAATATAGAAATTGTTTCGATGGATGCAATACCTAATTTGTAGATCTCTTTTATAATTTAAAAGTGTCGTATTTTTGTTTTTGTGAGTTTTCTGTTTGGCTAGACGGTGGTAATTGTTACAGGTAGATACTCGTACTCTTGCATCATTATGAATTTTTAGTGTGGTCTACGTGTTTCAACATTTATTTATAATCGAATTACGTGGACACTAAGGATCTTATTTTAACTTAACACATATATACTGTATTTCTTGTAACAGTTTTTTAATACTTTAAATATTGAGATGATATTGCACCTATTGATAGACTGTCACGTCGCAATTTAGATTGCTTCGCCATCAGATCGTTTACCGATCGCCAGACGCTTCTAACCATCAGCCAGATAAAAAATAGTCATACAAAAAGTGTTTTTCCTTCTAATGGCCTATTTCTGACATGTCCAAAACGGCTTAGAGCGTGTCCATCGTGGCGTAAAGCCGCCTGTCCATTAGCGGCGGTCTCGCGTTATTACTGTAACGAAGACAAACTGCGTCTGTCGTGACGTCACTATGAGCTATGGGCTCCTCCGCCTGAGCTATGAGCTGATGCGGAATATTCCCGAAAGATTAGCTGATTTTGCTGCATATGCGTTCCGTGTTTACGTGAATTTAAAAGAAGAATAAATACACGTTTGTTGATAGAATGTATAAAAGCGAACAGAAACATTAGATTAATTAACTCATCGATTTTATTAGCGGGCGCCTATTGGAGTGGTTCCGATAATTATTATAATAAAATTAGACACTACGTTTTAATTTATATCAAGCTCTTATTACTGACAAACACTTTTAAAATGACATTATTATATTACATTTAGTCATTTTTTTACATTTGTGTATATATCAGTGACTACGCATCGCTACAAAATTCTTGTAACGTTAAATACTTGTAAACGTTAGGATAAATAATATATTAAAAACCTTCTAAGCATCGTTAAAAAGTCTTTAATATCTAAACGTTAATATATAACTCAGTCCCTCAACCACTTTATATTTCAGAGCATCAATACATCAGGAGCGGGCTGTGAGTCCGCACCCTGGAGACAAGGAGGATTAACGGCTTTGATTTAAATGCTAATGGTAACCCTAATCAACTTAATTTTTGTTTTAATTGCTTACAAACTTTTATTATACTCGAAAGTTTAAATTTTGCTTTTAACAAAATGGTATTCTATTGTTGGATCAAAGGTATTTATTTAAATTATTGTTCTATTTTACTTTCATTTAATAACTTTGTAATTTGTTTCTCATTTATTTGTTTGTGAGGAGGTTACATTTCTTTATTTCGTTTTAAAAATGACTTTTGATGCCTATTAATTCAATCTGTATACTTACCTCTATTTTTAACCGACTTCAAAAAAAGGAGGAGGTTATCAATTCGGCCGGTATGTTTTTATTTTTTTTATTTTTTTATGTATGTACACCGATTACTCCGAGGTTTCTGAACCGATTTACGTGACTCTTTTTTTGTTCGACGCGGGATAGTGTCGAATTGGTCCCATAAAAATTTTATTCGGATAGGTCCAGTACCCTCATAGGAGGCCCGTGTCCCAGCAGTGGGAACGTATATGGGCTGATGATGATGAGGTCCAGTAGTTTTTATTTTATGAGCACTTTTGTCTGTATTTGTAAATGTTGCAAGTGCAAGTTTGAAGTCGGTTGTTTTTAACGCAGTTATCACTTGTTAAACAATAATACCTATCTCGGAGGATTACAGAATTAAATATTTCATGAATACAGAATTTTTATAACGAGCCTTTCCACCTCAAGCATTCGAATGAAAGCGGTAAGAAAATGCCAAATGTATGTTCTTACTCACGCGTAACGCTAAAAACGAGTCATACCAACAATACGTTCTACATGTCGAGATGAATGATCGCGCTTCGTCCGAAAAAATGGTAAAAATAATCTCCCAAAACAGTTGTTACGTTCATTCGGATCGAACACGAGTCGGTCGAGCGTGACACGCATTTATCTTGTGTCAGGATTAGGGTCTACGGCGCGAGATCAACAGATCCGTCATTAATACTCCGACGACACGCCGTGACATATCGCGTGAGACGGTGTGAAAGATTTTCATTATTTTATAAAATTTATTTATGTTAGATGTATCTGATAAAGTTCGGTTTAGAAGAAGGTAGAAACTACAATGGCAGATGGGGAAAAAATATACAAATATTTGTATGGAGAGATTTTGATTCTAATTTAAACATTGTTTTGTTATATTATCCAATGTAGTCGTTTTATATTGTGCAGATCTAAACAGCAAATAATATAATAGAGCAACCATAAACATGTAAATGTATACGATCTCTGTTCCTTTTCCGCATTACTCAAACTCAAAACTCAAACATTTATTTATTCAATTAGACTTCTTCGAGAAGCACTTTTGAAACGTCAATACATATTTTTATCATTTACCACCGATTCGGAAAGCAGTATCTATGGAGAAGAATCGGCAAGAAACTCCATAGTTGCTCTTTTAAATCATTTCAGTATTACAATTTAATTTTACAAAATATGTAAGTAACCGTACATCATAATATGCCAAAGAACTGTCCTGCGGTTCTCACGCGACAACCCTCCATGGTTTTTTATCTTCCATATATTCCTTAATGCTGTAATAGGCTCTCTGAACTAAGACGTTTTTTACATAATTCTTAAATTTAGCACTACTAAACTCTTTAATACTATGAGGAATTTTGTTGTAAAAAAGTATACCTTGACCCATAAATGAATTTTTAACTTTAGCTAACCGGTAAAATGGCATTTCAATTTTATTTCTGTTCCTTGTGCCATAACAGTGTCTATCTCCTACTCTTGTGTGTAAGTCTGCGTTTTTGTGTACATATAAAATATTATTAAATATATACTGTGATGGTACAGTGAGGATACCAGTATTCTTAAAGAGATCTCTTAGTGAGTCCCTAGCACGTAAATTATATATAGAGCGTATGGCTCTTTTCTGTAATATAAATATAGTTTCAATATCTGCAGCCCTGCCCCATAGCAGAATTCCATAGGACATAATGCTATGAAAGTAGCTAAAATAAACCAATCTAGCCGTGTCTACATCGGTGAGATGCCTTATTCTTCGAACTGCATATGCAGCTGAACTAAGCTTAGCAGCGGTGGCGGCAACATGGGCCCCCCATTGTAACTTCTCATCTAGTGTCAATCCAAGAAAAACAGTAGAATCCACAGGGTATAATACCTCCCCGTTTAAAATAATATCCCTTTTCACCTTTTTTACATTTGGAAGGATAAATTCTACACAATTTGTTTTTTTTGCATTTAATAATAAATTATTAGCAGTGAACCAATTGGATATGCGTAAAAGAGCAGAGTTTACTTCGTCAACGTTTGAGTCATGTCTATCCACATTAAATATTAATGAGGTATCATCTGCAAACAGTACTATTTCACACATATCCTGCAAATAATAAGGTAGGTCATTAATATATACTAAGAACAAAAACGGTCCTAAGATAGATCCCTGCGGAACACCTATGTTAATCGGCGCACCGCGAGATTTCTCTCCATTAACAACAACGGTTTGTACCCTGTTCTGAAGATATGAAGCTATGAGGTCCTGAGATAAACCTTTAATACCATAAAAATTTAGTTTCCGTAATAGAGTGGTATGTTCTACACAGTCAAAAGCCTTAGAAAGGTCACAGAATATCCCTAAAGCATTCTTTGAATTTTCCCATGCTTTATATATATGTGACAAAAGAGCTATTCCAGCATCAGTAGTAGAGCGCCCCTTTGTGAAACCAAACTGTTTGGCGTGCAGTAAACCATTTGATACAAAATGACTACATAATTGGTTTAAAATTAATTTCTCGAAGACTTTGCTCAAAGTTGGTAAAATGGAAATTGGCCTATAGTTATTACAGTCTTCTTGGTCACCACTTTTAAATAAAGGAATTACTTTACTTAACTTTAATAAATCAGGGAATATACCAAAGTCACAACATTGATTAAATATAAACGCTAAGTGGTTGGCAATGTATTCTATAATATTATTTACTAAATTTACAGACATTCCCCAGAGATCACAAGTTTTTTTTAAGTTTAATGTTTTAAAAGTTTTAACAATTTCCTCTGCAGTCACATGTCGCAATTCAAATAATACATTACACTCAGCAACATGGTCCCTCAAGTAGGACTCCGCAAGTGCTGATGACGAATTTAATTTTTCGGTAATACTAGCAGGGACACTACTAAAAAAATCTTCAAAAGCAAGCGCAACATCAGCACTTTTGTCAATGACCCTACCAGCATTAACAAGTTTTATGGTACTATTTGATTGACTTTTGCCCATTTCACCATTAATAATTGACCAAACCGTTTTAACTTTGTTATCAGAGTTGCGTATTTTATCTCTGACATACAAGCACTTGGCAGTGAAACAAACTTTTTTAAAAGTTTTTGAATAATTTCTAACATAACTAAGAAATGACATGTCTTTGTTATATTGCTTCATGCCATATAACTCATATAAAACGTTCCTGCATCTGTGTATACTAGGTGTTGCCCATTGGCTAAATGGTAAATCCTTGGTAATACTTAAAGATTTAACTTTAAAGATTTTTTCAAACTCATTATGAATTAAATTAAAAAGATTTGTAAACATTTCACAAGGATTATTATGAAAGGATTGATCATTCTCAGACTCCAAGAACTACGATAAAAACAATGATACGAATTACTCAATGACATGATTGGGCCTTATTTACTTACTTACAAGTTTTCCCACACAACATAAATTAAAATGTATTCTATTCTATTTTGTATGTTGTATTTTGAACAAGTTTAATTTAATAACAGTATCATTACAAAAGTCCATACCTCAAGCCAGGTATATCAGACACTGGTACTCCATCTTCCGTGAGCCAGGTGATGGTAGGCGGCGGGCTGCCGTGCGCCGCGCAGGACACCTTCGCACCAGAGCTGTTGGAGAACGCCAGGCGCGGCGGCGGCTCCATGAGGAAGATCAGCTGGCTGCTGCATGGTACTGGGGACAAAGCAATAGTTTAATTAAACACTCTACGTAATTATAATATCAATTTCCTACGTAGTAGAGTTAGAGTTACCTACGTAGGTTATAATTATAATTTTGTATCATTCATGTTAACACTGAGTGTAATGTATCATTTTCTTAAGAAACCAGTTGAGTGTTTCTAAAAAGGCGACTAGTAACGTACTTAATTAAAGCAAAGCAATTAAACTCACATCAAGAATAAGACGTTTATGGAGTAGAGCGATTGAGGCGCATTATCTCATCAACAACAATTTCACACGTGGTCTGTTCCGCGGATGGAGCGCTCAAAGGGAACCTCAATTAGACCTTCTGATGACGGTCTCCATTCCAAATTCTCATTTTCATGCTTATGACTTCTAATGTACCTATTCATAATGGTCACAAAAATAAAGAAAATTTATGTTTTGATAGAGATGAAAAAATAATTCTAGTGCTTAAATTTTTGTGAAGGAATATTTTATGGTTGACCTTTGAATGTTATAATTTACTAGCTAACCGCCCGCGGCTTCACCCGCTTTTTCTAAAACCTAATAAATTATATACTAAAACCTTTCTCTTGAATCAATCTATCTATTAAAAAAATCCGCATTAAAATCCGTTGCGTATTTTTAAAGATTTAAGCATACAAAGGGACATTGGGACAGAGAAAGCGACTTTGTTTTATACTATGTAGTGATTTTAAATGACTTTGTAAGTAAGATAGAGACAGCTCTATTTATTATTCAACTAGCTTCCGCCCGCGACTCCGTCTGCGCGAATGTCGGTCTTCGCGTGGATGGTTTATTTCTCCATTTTGAGTAGGTACCTCTGACAATAAAATCTTATAAATATCTATTGGACCCAATTCCCAAATACGGCTAGGCCTATAATAATACGCAACGTGTGTTCGCGGTTCTACAGAACAACGTCTATGGATAAAACTGAAAAATTAAGATTAATTTTTTTCTACGTATTTTTCCAGGATAAAAAGTATCCTATTTTACGCCCAGGATAATAAGGTATAATTATACCAAGTTTCATCGAAATCGAACCGCTAGTTTTCACGTGATGCCTTCACATACAGACAGACAGACAGACAGACAGACAGACAGACAGACAAAAATTTTTTTAATCACATATTTGGGTTTGGTATCGATCCAGTAACACCCCCTGCTATTTATTTTTTCAATATTTTCAATGTACAGAATTGACCCTTCTACAGATTTATTATATGTATAGATAAGGTACAATTTTTAATATTCCATTTAAGTAGTCGCTTTTTCCCATACATAATATAGTATACAATATCTAAGTATACGAGTAAGCTGGTACCTAATACCTTAGATAACTAACATTATTCTAAATAGTAATTATCATTTTCAAAACTGCTAAACAGCACCCAAATGAGAACAGTAAAAATGAACAAGCGAACGTGCATTTGATATTTCCGACATTATGAAACTTGGCTAACCAACAAATTGGAATGAAATTAAAATATTTCAGAGGCAGCCGTCCTTTGTGAGGATTCGCTATTATGAAAATACCTAGAGGTCGGTAATATAGGTCTGTTAGCCCGCGCTTTGATGTCGCGAACTTTCTCAATTACTATATCAGTTGTGTAGCTTTACTTTGTATGCAAAACAATACACTATCGTTTCACTGTAAGTGCTGATTTACACAGGGTCAGTAACTGACTACAAATTCGAGGCAAATCAGTGCTGACCCGAAAAAAAACCCTGTGTAAACAGATTTGAAGTCAGTACAGATGCTTGAAGTCTATGTAAAGAGTTAAAGTCAGTCGCGACTGACTTGTCTACTGACCCTGTGTAAATCAGCACTTATACTTTTCCGCCATTACACGGACGCGTATATTTGTAGGATGTGTAAATATGTTTGCTTGCTTTTACTGAAAATAATACAGTAATGTGAACTCTTTACGTGGGAGTTAAGCATGCTTCAACACACGTAAGTCACGTCAGCGTCATATATTGGTGACTATTTGGAAGTTTATCTCAGCTTATTGTAATATATCTCATTATTAATTGTAAGAATAAAATATAAAATATGTGTAGTAGAAAGATTATGAATGCGAATGTATGAAAGACTGGAGCTAAGCTGTATGTTTATACAGCCTAGCAGAATGAGAAGTCTGTTTAGACTTCTCATTCTATTCAATGTATTGTTATTTCAAACTAAACTATTTATTAACACTGCTTTATTCGAAACTTCTTGGAAAGCTTTCATTTTTATTGCACGTCAGTTACTTCTCACCACACGAGAGGGAAGTTATTAAGAAAATTGTGGAATTATGCGTGTTCAATTTATACGAATATTGTAGTTTATTAAATGGTCCGTCTTCTGCTGCGAACTTGTATTCAAATTTTCAAAAAACAACACATTGAAACAGTAAAATCCCTCTCGTGCCATAACTTAATAAAGTCTTTATGAAAAATATGAAACGAAAACAAAATTGAAATTTAAACGCAAAGTAACGAGACTCCACATAAAACAATATTGGGCGCGGGGCGACTATTAAAATTACCTGTATTATACTTTACGAGCTTCTTTTACGGCCAAAGCGACGAGCAGTAAATTCAAGTCATCTTGAGCCCGCGTAATTCCGTTTTATTAAGTCTCCGCCATCATGCAGGATATTAACCGCGCTAAGACACCGTCGTATTGGTGGAGACGACTTAATTACATCGAGTGTGTCATTTATAGTGTTCGCTCGATGGGCATAATGCCGTAAAATGCAGAAGATCTTTTAAAAGGAATTACCGTACCAGAAGTAATAAAATGGTATATTAAATACGTTTTTATAGCATTTTATATACTGAAAACGTGATGTATTGTAAACGTACTGTGCTGATATTTTATATAACCCAAGCTTCAAAACATAGCTCTATATTTGTTCATAAAAAGAAATGATTATAAAATCTACTTTATTAGGGAAATTCGAAACACTAATGGTCGAACCACATAAATACATTTCTTATAGTGCAGCGTAAAGTCAAGAAAGTATTTCATAGTTTCTAGACGAACCATTTATTAGGTCGCTCAGTAAATTCCATTACACGCTACTCCAGCCGCCGCGCGCCGCCCGCCGGCTCTCTGTCACGTATTATTTGCTTCCCGACTTTGAATCCTGAACACTTCACAGTATATAACTACTTTTGTATGATGAAATACTTGTCACATATTTTAGAACTAAAATTCTTTTCTAGTTCTTATGGTAAAAAGCTAAGCTACGTTTAGGACTAAATTGAATTGTGTTGATTTTAGATATTTTCAAATTAATATAAAAAGTGAGAATATTACTTTAGCGTTTAAATTAAATGTGACGATCTGAATGAAATAAAAGAAATAATTGTTTGGTAAAAAGTTAATATTAAATTCATCTCATTAAATTTGTGCGAAAATCTATTTCTTATCTTTAAATTAGTGAAGACATTTAAATAATGATAAACGTCGTAAAATAAATGAATTCATGCAATGAAATGTTTGAAAACTTTCACGTCTTAATCCTACCTATACATAGATACTAAAATCATTTATCTCAAAGTCAATATTATACAATACTAGCGGTCCGCCCCGGCTTCGCCCGTGGTACATATTAACGTTTTCTCTACATAAGAACCATCCTCGTACTTCAAGGAATATAATAAAAAAAGAATTATCGAAATCGGTTCAGCCGTTCTCGAGTTATGGAATTACAACGAAAAGTGGCATTGATTTTTATATATTAGAGAAGAATAGAATAAAGCCTGCACAGTGTACACGTCCAACTTATTTTTAAGTTCAGAAGTCATTACCGTTTAAGAGCTTTTAAGCTGCTTGTCAATCTTCTTTGAAAACTTTAATATCATTTTTCACGTCTTTTCTCAAGAGTATTTTAAATTTGTAATAATATATATTTGCTATAAATTATGTTTATCATAGACTAGCTGCTCCGCGCGGTTTCGCCCCCGTAGCTCCACTCATGTTGGTCGTAGCATGATGATATATAGCCGATAGCCTTCCTCGATAAATGAGATATCTAACACCAAAACAATTTTTCAAATCGGACCAGTAGTTCCCGAGATTAGCGCGTTCAAACAAACAAACAAACTCTTCATTAATTATTACTCTACAAAATCTCTAGCTCTACCAAAGCTAAAGTTAAGTAAGCTTTTTGAAGTAAATTTATTTAAGCTGCTGTTATATTATATTCAATCAATTAATTCAGAAAAGGAACTAGTTACACATAATATTCAATAATGAATGACAATGAAACTTCATATAATTCATATTAAATTTCAAGCAGCCATTTTGAAATTATCATTAAATGCACACAATAATTATCCGACACTCACATGAGAACGTCATGCGAATGGTCACTTCCACTAGTTTTATATTTAAAAGGGCGCGTTTTCATTTGCTATTTCAATTACAGTTGGAATCCCAATAACACGTTTATTACACACACGTTTAAAGAATAAATTAAATGTTTGTGTTATGACTACTTTCAAGCACATTTTACATGTAAACTTTATTCTTATTTGTTTTTCTTCAACAGTGTTCAAGAACTTGGCAACTACTTCCTACCACCAATTAAGAATCGAAAGATATTATACTTCAAGGACGGTACTCTCGTTATTATTGGCATACTTGCTTATTTTTGTTGTAGTGTCGCTGTTAGCCTAGGAGGGCTTCTACAGCTTAACCGGACTTATAGCATATTTATATATATATATATATATATATATATATATATATATATATATATATATATATATAAATGGCAAGCAACTGAAATGTTTCTACGTGAACGTGCACCACAACAAGTTACCACTGCGCCGCGTGAGGTCGCGAGTGTAGCTTCCGTTGGAAGGGCGACGCGGCCGCAGGTACCTGAACAATGGACCATTGTTTTGTTCACAACACTGATTATTCCGCCTTTTAATGTATTGTGAGATGAACCCGCGCTTTATTATCGTTGTTCCTTAAAAACAAACAAGTCGCAAAATTATTAAAATGAAAAATTGCTGTTTCTTATTTAATGTCCTGTTACGATGACAACGGTAGAATTTAGCCTATGTAAGAAAGGGTTAAAATAATTATTATTGTAACGTGTTTGGTGATACAAATAAAATGTTATTTATTTTATTTGTAAAAACTTTAAAGGATATAGAATCTGTTCTATAAACTTATTGTTTCTTCAGGTGTGTGACTGATAGTCGTAGGTGCAGTGCAGTTTTATTCTGTAGCTTTGTAGAGTATTTCCATACGTTCTGAAATTTTTCATCAATACGTCATTGTAACAATGATAACTAGAAAAATATTACGTTGTAATACATTCCCGTTGATGCATGTTGTAAAAATATTTTCTAGATTTATTAGATTGCGCAATATAGAAGAAGACATGAATTAAAGAGCCAAAGAAGGTTATATAAAGCGATGGATGAAGTAGCTATTAGCATTGCAAACGGGATCGCCTGTGCGATGCTAATGCATGCTAACTTTGTCAACTGCTTGCTTTATACGTTTATTGTAAATAAAAAATATCATATTATATACAACGATGCATACTTTATTAGTATCGGAGATTAGAGTGTAACTTAAAACTGAAGCGAGGTTAAATTATGTTTACTGTAACTCATCTCTTGGATACGCCCAACGCCATTGAATATAATGTGACTTTTATAATATGAGCTTTAACTAACGGATATTGTATGGGTGCCTGTAATAATATCACATTATAATAAATACCTAGTGAAGGAAGTTATGTTAAAGAATATATCTTCGAGGAAACGGGTAAAATGAGTTAACGTTTAAAGTATTTGAAGTAGATTATGGTTAAGTTTTCAAACAAAACTTTGAAATAGCACAGTTCGTAATCAGTACTAAGAAGATACATTATCTAGAAAACGATATGCAGTGATTACTTTAAAGCCATGATAAGTGTCTGTAGTATTCTAGCCGCTTAAAAGGTGCTTTTTAACCGACTTCAAAAAAAAGGAGGAGGTTATCAATTCGGCCGGTATATTTTTTTTTTTTTATGTACCTGAACCGATTTACGTGATTCTTTTTTTGTTCGATGCGGGATGGTGTCGAATTGGTCCCATAAAAATTTTATTCGGATAGGCCCAGTAGTTTTTATTTTATGAGCATTTTTGTCTGTAGGTATTTGTAAATTTTGCAAGTGCAAGTTTGAAGTCGGTTGTTTTTAACGCAGTTATCACTTGTAAATTTATACGATCATGATTATACGTGATAATATCGTAAATTTTATTGTCTTATATTAAGTTATTAAGGTATTATTGCGGCTACCTACCATTGGAGACTCACCCAAGATGTTCATTGAGACTATCATAATCCCATTTCAATTCAACCTAAATATAACACGTGCAATAACAATAGCATCCGTACATTCTAACTGAGAACAACAAGTCTCGAAGGAGCTAAACAGTGTCCGTTACATCCCCCCCTCCCTCTACACCTCCCCTTGCTCCTCCCCGGGGAAGCCAAGGAGCTTAATTTCCTGCCGCTGGCTCTTGAATAACAAATACAATGTGCTCAGCTTGTTTAAACGTGTCTAAGTTAAATGGCTACGAATGGTGTTTGCTTTGCACTAGTCGGAGGTTGCGGGTTTGTCTGCGTTTTTGTTGTGTCTTCGAGACAATAAAATCACATCATGGCTACGTCTTTTGAATACTAGTTTAATAAAAAAAATTGGTTGCCTGTAAAGTCGGTATACGGGTGAAAGTTTTACGTGACAACGACTTTTTATGTCTGTCTCTCTCGCTCTTAGGCGGGCTAACCATGCCCGAGTGGAAGGGACGCGTGCCTCTCACTCGCTCTCATTGTGAGCGCATAACGTGAGCGAAGCGTAACGCAGTTTCTTGAAGTGTCACCCGGCAAACCAATTTATAAGACGTTGTCACGTCAAAATAAATCATTTCAATACTGAAAACTATATCTTCGTTTAGTTTTATTAAGCTTTGTTTTACTATCCAGTTACTACTTTTGTTAAAACCACATAAAAGCACGAATTGAAGTAACAGTTAATTGAATTCACACAGTTATAAATAGTACGGAACGTCTTGCAGCCAACGTCCGAAGTGTCGACGAAGTTTTAATTACCCGCTTCTACAATTAAACTAATGGCGGAGATCGCAAAAAGTTCAACTATAGATATTTTAAATTTTATCGCTAGCAAAATGTTCGATGAGCTAGAACTGCGATGAGTTTTGCTTCCTCTATTGATTTTTTTTTATTTCGACTTTACAAGCTACATTTTTTTGCATGACTAAAAAATATGTCTATCCATACTAATCCATACTAATATTATAAATGCGAAAGTAACTCTGTCTGTCTGTCTGTCTGTTACTCAATCACGCCTAAACTACTGAACAAAATTTCATGAAATTTGGTATGGAGATATTTTGATACCCGAGAAAGGACATAGGCTACTTTTTATCCCGGGATATGACGCAATACAGGAAATCCCACGGGAACGGGAACTTTGCGGGTTTTTCTTTGACTGCGCGGGCGAAGCCGCGGGCGGAAACCTAGTTGTTCATATGTATTGAAGAAATGTCATTTACAGTTTAAGCTTTTGGATTTTTTTTTCTTTCCAAACAACCTTGTTTCTAAAATCAAGAAAATTTCTGTGTATAGCAAAGCTAGATTTCAAAAGTCCGTAACCCAAATAAAACATTTTAATATAGTAGTGAAGTCGGAATATCACACAGCGCATCCAATTTTATGTCACTTTTGTGAAAAATACATAGAAGTGACTTAATTTAAACGAAATTCAGTTCTTTTAAAATTTTGTTAGTAACAAATTAAAGAGAGAATAATTAAAAACATACTATCATAAAGACCTAAAAAACTGTAATCCATAAAAGCCTTATTTCAGAATTTAAAGTTAATTTTAATATTCCAACAGAATTATTGATGTTTTTACGAATGTATTACAATTAATGTAACATCAAAGAGCTTTTTAATAAACGAAATATTTATGAACTTCATATTTTCATATCATAATATTATAAGGCTGTAGTAAACCAGTAGAAGTGAGTATAAACAAATCTTTAATGGAAAAAAATCCTTCAAATTGTCAGAGCATGTTTTAATTCTAGCCACCTGGCACTATTAGGGCGGCCGTACACGGACCGCTCGAGCAGTTAACGGCTGAGCGACGTACACGGACGGCTCAAGCGGTCGGCGTCAACTGCTCGAGCCGTCGGTTGTTGACCGCTCAAGCCGTCGCTACCAACCGCTCGAGCGGTTGATTTTTTTGACTAGTCAAGTCATTGATTTTCAGGGGGGAAGGGAGCCGTCGACGGCTCTAGCGCAGTCAACGGCTCGAGCAGTCAGTGTATGCCTCACGACCGCTCGCGAGCCGTCAACGGCACGGTGGAATTTCGTCATGCAGTTGACGGCTTGAAGCGGTCGCGACGGCTCGAGCCGTCACGTGTACGGCGGTGAATGAATGCCTATAGTTCACCGCGCGGTCGCGGCTTCAAGCGGTCGGTCTCAACTGCTTGAAGCGGTCCGTGTACGGCCGCCCTTAGTTTTCAAATGAAAATCATCCTTTCGAAAGTTCTGAGGTAACAAATATAAATACAGTTGATTTAACAACATTCTCTTTTTTGAAGTCGGTTAGAATAGTATGTTTGAACACTTGGTAGTGCATCGCGCCCGAATTGGGTGAAATCGTGCGACGTCGCGCGAAGGAGTCGCTCTCCGCTCGAGGGTCCTCTGTAACGCACGCTTGAAAGCCTCTCTGATGGCTGCATAGGGCTGCTAACGAAAAACAATAAAATAAAAAATGTTACCTGTTATAGTATGAAAATAATATTATCGAAAGATTTAAAATGTATTAATCTAGTTTTGTTAATGTTTACAGCTTTTATAACGTTACATTTATTAAGCTATTGCATAGCTTCTATCGCGGGCCTTGAGCGCGGGGACCGAATCCAGAAATTGCGTAACGAAAAACCTCACGCTCCCCACTCCGACAGGCACGGAGGTGTGGCTTGAAGGCATGCTATGCAATAGCTTTACCGCGGCAGTCCCGAGTGCCACACGTCTTTTTTTAATTTAAGTGCTGTGGGCGTAAAGACCGATGCGCGACGATAGTCAATATGCTGGAATACAATTAAGTATTATAACAAGAGAAAATGAAGAAGATTACGTTTAGTCAATATATAAAGTACATAATTTTAAAGATAAGTAGCAGTTAAATAAGATAGATTAATATACATAACTAGATCATCATAAATTGTACCTAACAGATAATGCATTATAAAAAAGAATTAAAAACTAATAAGTGTCAACCCTGCCATTGCTCCAATGTGAGTGTGACGTTGTTTTCCAAACCGCGCAATCCCTCCCTGACTTTTATACTTTTTGACTTGTATGAAATTGTGTTTTTGTGCAGTGTGTGCGCATTGTTACCTTATTCCGATGCTTTTACGAGACGAGAAGAAAAGGTGATTTTGTAGAGCGTGTTCACTTTTCTTTTCCTTTATACATTTCCTTATACGATTGTTAAAATTTATCAGAAACTAGCGGTCCGCCCCGGCTTCGCCCGTGGTACATGTTTACGTTTTCTCTACATAAGAACCATCCTCGTACTTCAAGGAATATAATAAAAAAAGAATTATCGAAATCGGTTCAGCCGTTCTCGAGTTATGCGCTTACCAACACATTTTGCGATTCATTTTTATATAATATAAGAAGATGTCTTTGAAGGTTTTTCAATTCATTCAAAATTTATCAGTTTTCATTTTCATTTAGTAAAGGAAAACGAACTGGACCAGAATTCTTACTAATTTCTTGTTTCGTTTGTTATAATATTATTACAAACACCAATTCGTTAGTTTAGTTGAGAAACTTCCCAACATGATGTACCTATGTTATGCAATTTGTACACAAAATACATTGATTGGTGTGTTGAATAAAACAATCATTTCTTAATTTTACATCGCTTATTCATTTCAGTAACAGTTAAACGATAAACAGCGTTTAAATCGCACTAATAATAAGAATCACAGCCGTATATACATCGGATTCAAACATACGCTATACACGGTACGGTGGAGTTTCACAGGAACCAAACAAATCTGCAAATAAAAGCCAACGTATCGGAACTTAAGCACTTAAAGCGATTCAATCGCTGCCGCTATAAGGCAGACAGCGGACGCATCGCTGATTTGTTCACTATATTGGCTAAACCTTTTGCCTGAACGTGACGGATGAAAAAAGTTTATTCGATTTAATTCGCATTCAATTGGTTTAGAGTGAGTCTTTTTCAATATCGAAATTTCATTTTTGCAAACAATTTTGTCTATTAAAATAAGGATGATTCGTTTAAAAGATATAATATGTGTGTTATACGCGAAACAGTTGACTAATAAGTAATTATTCCAATTGGATTCTAAATGATAATTTAATTTCTATTAATTGCATTATAATGAAAAGCCAGTCAGAAAATTTGAATAAGCACATTACTTCCATTAAATGATCAAGGAAGTGCTTGGCCAAGGTTTCTCCACTGGGATTCGATTCCAGAGCCTCTTATTTACAATGATAGATGAACTTTAATTTAAGAGAATAAGAACTCAATTTCACCGTATAAAATAAAAGCTTTTTTTATATTAAAAACACACTAAAAACAAATAAGAGCACATAACTCGCGCGTAAGTGAAATTGAGAAAAATCCCGCGGAATAGTGGAAAAAAGTTTAATTAAATGGAGTTTATGCGGCGCCGGGACATTATTAAAACCGTTTGTCTTAATCTCCGTAACCGGCTTAGTGCTTATTCTCGGGGAGTATTATTAATTCAATATATTTAATAACGGCCAAGCTTACAGAATTATAAAGGTAAATAATTATAATGGAAATATCCTCACCTTTATTAAGCTATTCCAGCAACCTGGGGTTTTGTTTAAGTAAATGTAAATCGTCTTAGCTCCATGTTGTAGGCTGATGCATAATATGTACATATTAATATAGCAGCATTATTTTGAACAAGTGTTATCTGCGTTAAAAACAACCGACTTCAAACTTGCACTTGCAACATTTACAAATACAGACAAAAATGCTTATAAAATAAAAACTACTAGGCCTATCCGAATAAAATTTTTATGGGACCAATTCGACACCATCCCGCATCGAACAAAAAAAGAATCACGTAAATATAGGTATTTAAATTGCTTACCTACTAATCCAATACAACACAAAAAAAACATATTATTACAGAGAAACGCTGATCTGTGAGTGTGTTGTAACATCCTCAGAAAAGGTGTGACCCAATTTTTAACCGACAAAAAAAAAAAAAAAAAAAAAAAACATACCGGCCGAATTGACCTCCTCTTTTTTTTTTTTTTTTTTTTTTTTTTTTTTTTTTTTTTTTTTTTTTTTTTTTTTTTTTTTTTTAAGTCGGTTAAAAATTGGGTCACACCTTTTCTGAGGATGTTACAACACACTCACAGATCAGCGTTTCTCTGTAATAATATGTTTTTTTTTGTGTTGTATTGGATTAGTAGGTAAGCAATTTAAATACCTATAACCTACTTAATTTAAATACTCTAAATTTCACCACACCACACAAGTACTGACTGGTCACGGCGGATTCGCCTTCTACTTGAACAGATTCAAGCTGAAGGAGAATCCGTCGTGTCTATGTCAGCCCGGAGTAGACGGTTCCTCACCTGTTACTCGAGTGCCCAATTTTTGCAAGCAATAGATATGCTATTGAGCAAAAATTGGGCATGGCGATGACGGGTGAGAATCTGCCTTCCGCCCTGGGGGACAAGTGTAGGGATACTTTCTTTAAATATTGTAAATATATTGTAGAAGTAGTCAATAAACGAAACAATGGCGTGTGATGTGATTCTGTGATATTAGTATTAGGATAGTTTCAACTTTTGTAGCATTTATTTTATTTACCCAGTATTTTAATATTTTTGACTTTGTATTTGTAATATTTTTAATTTAGTAATAATTCTATTTTTAATTCATTATGTGGCTGAAAATTGTGTTTTGTAAAAAAAAAAAAAAAAAAAAAAAAAAAAAAAAAAAAAAAAAAAAAAAAAAAAAAAAAAAAAAAAAAAAAAAAATACTCTAAATTTTCCTGATTGCGATTTCAATCTACACGTATACTTGTTCGCTCTATTATATAACTAAACAATAAAAATTTGTGCTTAAGATTTATAATCACGCTAATTCCATAATAATATTATTGCATAAATATCTTAGAAATTAATTTATGGACAGGCTTTGGTCAAATGTTCTCTCAAAGGGACTTCGTTATGATGACAGCTTTGGTTTATAATTTTAAGGGCCAGTTGTTAAGTTAGAATATAATTTTGAATTATATTAAATCAAAATTAATAGCTAAGCTTTTTTTATCTCTTGCAATTTTTAAGCTATTGCATAGCTTCTATCGCGGGCCTTGAGCGCGGGGACGGAATCCAGAAATTCCGTAACGAAAAAACCTCACGCTCCCCACTCCGACGGGCACGGAGGTGTGGCTTGAAGGCATAGCATGCAATAGCTTTACCGCGGCAGTCCCCGAGTGCCACACGTCTTTTTTTTACCATCGTCTTGGTAAAAAACGTGTGTCAAACACGTGAAGATACATTTAAAGTATCGTAGAGTCGTATAGAAACAAAAGTTCTTGCGACATTTTGTAATTTTCACAAAAAATAATGTATTTGTAATGAATATTATGTTTCCCGTACAATCTTGCGAAATGGAAAGCAAAAGAAACTAAGGAACCTTAACAAAGTTTAACTAGCTTTTAATCATGTGTAGTATCAGCTTTATGACCTGAATACAACACAGCCACATTGTTGTTCCGCGTTATTTTATTTAAAAACTGGTTGAACAGTGCGACAACGCAAAAGTATCTCTTTCTGCCTCATGTTGCAGACAGCTCAAATTGGAAGGGACGCGGTCAAGGGGCTTTTACGTTGTTTGAGATGTACTCTGCGTATATTATATTCTTTGCTTTGCTGTAAGTGAAGCCTTTTTGTTGGTTAAATGCTTAGTTAGAATGTGGAACAATGATATTTATTATTATGATGTAAATAGATTTCAATGCAATCGTTACTACTGCTTTTAAGAATTTCTTTGTTAACTATGAAATCTTGTATCTTCTAATATATAAAAATCAATGCCACTTTTCGTTGTAATTCCATAACTCGAGAACGGCTGAACCGATTTCGATAATTCTTTTTTTATTATATTCCTTGAAGTACGAGGATGGTTCTTATGTAGAGAAAACGTAAACATGTACCACGGGCGAAGCCGGGGCGGACCGCTAGTAATATATAAAAATCAATGCCACTTTTCGTTGTAATTCCATAACTCGAGAACGGCTGAACCGATTTCGATAATTATTTTTTTATTATATTCCTTGAAGTACGAGGATGGTTCTTATGTAGAGAAAACGTAAACATGTACCACGGGCGAAGCCGGGGCGGACCGCTAGTTGTATATAAAATGAACCCCAAAATGTGTTGGTAAGCGCATAACTTGAGAACGGCTTAACCGATTTCGTTAATTCTTTTTTTATAATGTTCCTTGAAGTTCGAAGATGGTTCTTATGTAGAGAAAACGTGAATATGTACCACGGGCGAAGCCGGGGCGGACCGCTAGTACTAAATAAAAACTGCCAAGGATTATGCGCTAACGGTAAGCTAACGGTAAGCGCTTGACAACAATCATTTATTTATATATAAATATATTCGCACCACACAATATTTAAAGCCTACAGATATAAAACCGGAATAAAATATAACCCAAATAGGACATCATTAAAACGTGCATAGGTTATTGATAGCGTCCCTAACGACGCTCTTAATGCAATATTATGAAGTCTGACGCATCCTCGTAATGAGAAACAGCCGCAGGCTTCACATAATGATATAAGGATATACAGATATATGTGGACTAATTAACCGACGTGTTTGTAACATGTCCTCAGCTTTAGAAGCTGCTATTTTGAATTCAGCACACTAATGACATACTTGTGTGATAACTTTTGAAGATTTTAGTAATTTTTTATTATTTTGTTGTTTTTTACTTAAATTTAATGTACTTACGAGTACCTATATTATATTATTTTAATTAATATTTATTTTTTTGAGTATCATTATTTATATAAAATAATTACAACACTCGATATAAAAGAAACAATTCATATGGAAATCTAAATCTATTAAGCTAACATCTTTTGAGACCACTTGGAGCAATAGAAAGCCAACTTTATTCGATAAAATCTCACTTCACTACTTCCGTTAAATTTGATAAAAACCGCTTTACGAACCACTACTTTTAAACGTCGTAAAAAATGCTGAAGTATTTTTTTTTTAACTTAATAGAGCTTTATGTAATTCAAGAATAAAATGAGAAATTTTAAAATACTTTATGTGCCATACGCGTTATTCGCATAAAAAAATAAAAATGTATTACAGATAGAGTTTAAACATGATTAAAGCTTGGAAACATTATCTCCGCACAAAATATTGTGACAAACCGCGCGTTAATATCACAAAATGATTACGCAATTACTGCTGTATTTTCAACTAGGTTCAAAATATGATATGTACAGTGTACACTCGGTCATACTGCCCTTGGCTACGTGCTCTTTGCTATTTTTACAAAATTTAAAACATTTCCCTACAAGCTACTGAGTTTTAAAATAAATAAACATTTACTATACTTTACCATCTTGTCAGTGTGATATTTGACTTTGAACTAAAAATACATCTTGATTAATTAACTCCTCGGTAGAAGCGACATTCTTTTCCGCAGCAGTTTAAGTAAAAAATTACTATTCATAAGCTCTTGAAAAGTTTACATGAATATAAAAGATTTTTGTTTCCGTTTGACTTGTATTGTCTTCAGTGAATATAGTTTAAATTTTTTTAAAGCAGTGAAAAATAGGTGTTACAAATTTCTCTTAAAAATATCGTATAGTATCGCTCTTATGCTAAATACTTAATAGTAGACTAACTCAAAAACAATATGGTAAAATTTTTTGACGTTATGGGCTCTTGAATAGATGAAACACTGTAAATAGATGAAAGAAAATATGACAGAGCTTAAAAAAATCAATTTCATTCACAACCCTAATCATTCTAAACTTATAAACCTACATATACACCTACTTAATAATGATTGTATGCAAGATCCTAAGTTACCGGTAAACTGACTTGGAAATGTTTAAAGAGATTATCTTGTGGATACAGCTGCCGGCTCGCACGGGTATCGCCTTATCTTGCCACGGAAAAATGGATTTATAAAAATTAGAGACATCATGTTGTTGATATGTAATACGAGTTGAAAAGCTTGATATTACTCGGATTAAGTTGATATTACTAACTGATATAATGTAATTTTTCATAAAGCTTATTAACAGCCGATAACAATAGTTTTGATACAGCCAATACAAAAAGAAATGTTGTGTGGTTTTATGAAACCACGGTAAAAGTGAAACTTTTTTTCACACTATAGACATTTAACTAAAAATTATCGTATTTGTACGAATTATCGTACGTATCGTGCGTCACGCGACATGCGCTACACAGACCAAAAAGTTTGAGACGATGTAATAAAAGTTTCACTTTAGAAACAAGGAGTTATTTTACTGCAGTAAAAAATACTAAACTGTACCAATATCTGTCATATTATTGTTCATCTAATATCAGAGGCTTATCAGAGGCTAATCGCTACAAGTTTTTATTATAATTGTTTCGTATTTTAATTAATTGAAAGCCAATAGTATTTTAACATTTCAAAATATTATATTACATGATATAATCACAAAACTTATAAATAGGCAAATAGGCGGTCGCAGAGTATGGAGGGCTTCATTGTGAATATTGTAGTGAGCGGTTTGGACAGGTCGCTCCAGTAATCTATTCAGTTTGGAACAACATATTTTATCCCAACCTTACAATCTAACAAGAGATTTCCGTATTTTATTGTATGTATATCACATCACATGGAAACAAGATAACAGAGATTCGAAATAGATATTATTTAGAACTCTTTATAATTTTTGTGAATATATTAATGGAAAGATATTATGTTCACAAACGCGTCCTTAACAAAATATCGAATGCAATAAATAATTACAAATAAATTAAATACACAATATTTTGATAAAAATTTCTCAGATTTTTTTTTTGACATCGAATACATCTAACTGCACACATACATTTTTCGTATTTTTATCATATAACGGTATCTACTAAATCTAAAAAACTCAAAATATAATTTTCCTGAAAATGATTTTCAAAAGTTCCATGTACATCTTATTATATATAAATCTCGTGTCACAATGTTTGTCCTCAATGGACTCCTAAACCACTTAACCGATTATAATAAAATTCGCACACCATGTGCAGTTCGATCCAACTTGATAGATAGGATAGTTTAAACATGTAGGTACCACGGGCGAAGCCGGGGCGAACCACTAGTAATATTATATATATTTTTTGGTAGAATCTTTAAAGTTCATTTTACATTCAAAGCCTCATATTATAACAGTGATATGAGTAATGTGAGTATGACTCGTTCGAATTTCTTCCAACGTAGAGATTAAAATGGCTTTTGCTTTGATAAATTCTCATTTATGAATAACTAACTTGTTTGGATATTATTAAAAGCTTATACATATATCATTTTTTCTACAATACACGCGTTGCTTAATTAGTAGATATTAAATACGTTAAGCGCTTTATATGATCAGATTTAAGGTAAAATGAATGATACTTGATACAGATTATTCACGTCTCGTTATTGCGTTTAGATTATGGATAACATTATATTGTTTACCTGTATTAAATGTTAATAACTATTATTAATAAAACGGTAAAGAAGCAATGAAAACTAACAACAGCTTCTCGTACTACATCATATAACATGTATATTCCGTTCTCCACATAAAGGGAATTCAATAAAGAGGGACAACATAAACTCCCTTTGTCTATTACCTTGAGCCACGACAATAAATTCATTAAAATTGAATTTCCCATCCACTGCGGAGTGCCTACAACATTCAACAGCTCATGAATATTGCTACGTGCAAGCTACGGCAGCTACGACCTGCTACGACCGCTACGACAGTAGCGCGTAGACACATTCACGATTCATTTTCTTTCTTTGTATTTTTGTTTTGCATTACTATCACGTCAAAATAAAGAAAAACTTCCAATATGGGATGTCATGTCTCCTGATACACTGCAATATAGTATAGAGTAGATACGTATTGTTATACGTAGGATAGCGTTATATGGTGATTGCAATACTGCTATTTTGTGATTATTCGACTGTAGTTCATTGTTTCTTCTTATTTTAGGGAAATCACAAAAATTTAATAAAAAATATTTTAAGGATGGAATATTACCTCATACGTTCAAGCTAGAATATTGGCTTACAAAGTTATAATGGTATTATGAATAGCATAGCTTACTATCTAGCCCCAAACTATGTACACATAAAGCTTGTTAAACCTGCACAGTATACACATGTAGCCCTACGTAACCGATGTAGAGCGATATTGGACGTTGCGAGCGATACCATCTAGCTTGTAACTTTGAAACCGAATTAATCAATACTGCACTAGAATGTAATGCCGAAATTTGAGATGATGCGTCTTAAATAGTAGATTGCATATTTAGAAAATTTGTAAATGGGCGATTTATAACAAACTTTTAGGAGTTATCATTAGGAAAGTTGATTATCACCAAAAAGTTTGGGAGATTTGAGGGTCATGACATTATACTGTAACGGTACCATAATTTCAGGTTATGAATTGTTATTTCTTAGTATGATTACTTCTATTGCTTGATTTTAGAACGAGAAATTTTGCCTCCAGCATAAAGGACCTTAAAATCTATTTTAAAAATTCATCTTTGATGTTCATACGTGGATGGATGGAGATGCACATCCATTACCAACAGTCCATATCAGCCCTTGCAAAAGTACTGCACAGACTATAATCGATCGAGTACAGGTTTGTAAATCACGAACAATACCTTGAAAAATACAAATCTTCAATATCAGAAGCAGACGGTCCATTCTCTCGTGCACAATAGCGCAATACGTTCATACATGCATTGAAACGAATACTGCGGGTTGGATATTTTAACCCAGTCATCAACCTCAGCAATTTGCAGAGCCATAAAAAAGTGTATACGGGATTCTGGCTCTAATTAAAGCACGGTGAGAGGTGAGAATCCCGTGTCGTGTGTGTGTGACGCTCATCAGTCATTACATGTACCTACCTAATTGCTTTTCGCCGCGATGTCCACGCCGGTGCGTAATGTTCATTTAAAAGTTAATTTGAGTTTTAATATGGCCAGAAATATGGTTTGAAGATTGAAACACTGATACAGTTTGTGTTTAAATGTTAATTAGATGGTGTGTAACCTAATTTGTATAAAATATTCAAATTATAGCAAATATTTTATGTAAAAAATTTAAAGTTGAAATTGGATTAAAGAAAGGTTTTAAAACTTCAACAAACAATGGTTCCTAGGCCCTAGCGCTATCTTATTAGCCTTTATTATATTTATTTAATCTACGTACCCAATCAAGGAGTATATTTTTGAAGTCTGTAAAACATTACAGAAATGTTAATAAAATCCAAAGTTACTTAGTTTCCTTAGAGCGAGAGCTCGCTAACTGGGACAGAAGTTTCCATTAGAGGAACTTTACGGCGGTTAAAGCGGGGGACATCGGCTAGACATTGATTTAATACCACTTTATGCTTAATGAGATTCAATTTTGCGCATGCCCCTAATAGAATCAAATTTTTTACAAATTACTCCGTTAAGATATCGCCTAAAAATTTTTATAGAAAAAAATGTATTTTTGTGATAAAATTTGTTTATAGTTTAGTACTATTTTTGTAATTATTGTAATTATTCCAAAAAAAAGCAAACTCTCATTATGAAAAAAAAAAACAATAACAGTCACTAACAAAATCAGTATTAAAAGTGTAATAACTTTTTCAAACACGTCTCTTACTGAAAACATTTTAATAATGCTTAAATATAATGTTTGACTCAATGTAACGGCACATAACTTTATTGTTATTACTTTTTATTAACTACGTTTTCAATAAACCTAGTTTTGACATCAAAGCTTACTCTGTCAGTGTGCCTATCAACCAAGATATAATTAAACAGTTAAGCTGTCTATATACAAACGTGTTGAACGCGACACTACAAACAAATTAGCTGGTTCCACGCAGCTTTGGTCTTTACCAAAGCTAAGGAACCAGCTAATTTGTTTCAGTTGTTTAATCCTTCAAGAAGAGTAATTTTACATTTTTCAAAAAAAAAGTCGTTGATATACTGCTCCGCCACTGATTGATTACACTGATATTACTGAATTAAAGAAGTGATAACTGCGTTAAAAACAACCGACTTCAAACTTACCATTCCAAAATTTACAAATTACAGACAAAAATGCTCATAAAATAAAAAATAGTTTGGAAAATCCAAAAGTGCACGCCTCATAATCTCATCCTTTACAATAAAATTGATTATTTATAAAGAGTACGTGACTATAAATATAAAAATGAAATAAAATAAAACATTTGGAAAAGTAAAGAAAGCGGTACCGTAATAATTGAGCTATTTTTCTTGTGGCCCCACCTAGATGTGAAACTGCGCAGGTGTAAGGGACTGACTACCAACTTATTTTTTTAAACCTTGGCTTATAGTATAAAGAATCGAGTTTATAATGGTGAATTTTGAGTACACTATTAAAAAAAAAAAAGTCGATATTTTTTTTGTTTATTTAATAACAATTAAACCACATCGAATCAGACCCTGAAAAATGAAAGGGTTCTATTCCTGAGCATACTCAAGCGTAAGAGAAAAAAAAAGACTCGATTAGTTAAGTATTTCGGTCGCTATCGTGTTAACAAGAAAAAGGATCCGCACATACAGACACACGGACGTCCAAGACAGAACTTTTTTAAACTGTTTTTTAACTAGTTTAAATAACAAAAATGACATCAAAAATATCATGAACGTTAAAAATAGTGTTTTTTCTTAATATGTGTGTGTATGTATTATCTTACAAGTGCAATGTATGATACATCAAGACATTTTAAGTTTGAAAAATCAGATGTTTTGCGCGAAGTGACAGTAGTACCCACCTCAACGCTTCGCTTATGAGGCGTGCAATACTGGGCCTCTCCGAATAAAATGTATAGGACCAATTTGACACCATCCCGCATCGAACAAAAAAAGAATCACGTAGATTATCTATACCTAGTTTATCATAATATTAAAATATCAGAACATATTTGTAAGCCCAAATTTTTTTCCACTGATATCGCAAATAATTCAAGAAAGTCCTCACAATTAAATTGATTCCTTAAAGTGAAAATATTGAATCAAATAAAAGTCGTCACGTCCGAACCGCCAGTACATGGAAATCGGAGTTCAGAGAATTCTCGAACTAAATATTTATGACAGTCAAGTATTTTCAATTGTCGTCAACTCTAAGTGGAAATCGAGGGAAAATTTAATTGAACTGACACGTACTTCTTGAGCTAGTTTACATGATACGATTTTTTATCGGTTTCTCAAAAATAAAAATAAATTTTGTAAACATTATTTGTTATGTAAGGAAAAACATGGTTAAAATTACGATTTTTAAACGAACTTATAATAATTACTTATACGTATTTATTAAATCACCCGTTTCATAGAAACTCTGTGTCCCTAAAAATGAAAAATTCATCTCTCCGTCAATAACGGTACGCTGCTTTATTACTTATGAAGAAATTATTATCATTTTCATAATTTAGTTGATGTATTTTTACAGTTAAAAATCTATCGTATAAATTTACAATAATTTATCTTTCTGTCTGAATGATGTTTACATTAAAACGATTTGATTGTAATGGAAATGTTTATATTTGTTTACACGATCACAATTACGCAAAAATATTGACGTGCATGAAACATGTTTGTACATTCAAGTTTCACGTATTTATGCGCCATATTTAATTTACCGAGATTAATTTCATGCAAAATCAATAAAACAGGATCAAAATTAAAAATGATCTGACATAACTGTATAAGAAGCGAATATTTGTGAATAATTCCGTTGTCTGTAAATACGTTAATAATTTCGTCCAAGATGGCGGCCCGTCAAGACAATGGGAGTGATCTCCGATTTAATATTAAATATTTGATTTGGATCATCTCCACGCTACAAGCTATGAATAAAATTAATTTCTAGCTTAATAATAATCAAGAAGTGGTAGCTATTTATTATGGTTTGAAACAATTCTGCGTCATCACATTGTTTTGTCGTCACTATATTAATTTAAATTTTGTTCTTTGCTTTATTTGAGCATTATATAAATTTTAAAAAGTGAAATCAGTTTAACCTTACAGGCTAAGAGTTCATTTCCACAAAAAAAATATTGCAGATCTTTGATTTTTAGAGATCTACAGCAAATAGTAATCAGCAGTAACAACTTTGCTCTAACCACATTCCTATACTCTACATTATTTTTCGTGTAATCAAACAGAATCTCTTACTATCAAAAAATAATCTCAAAATAAACACACGAAGTCAACATTCCAGTCTATAGAATCACTAGTATTCAGCTGACTCTAAAATTCCAGAAGCCAGTTTTTTAATCAAAACTCGTAAACACAAAGCCGTTACAACGTAGGTACATTTTCAGCCAAATTAAGCGCACTTGATTGAGCGACAACAAAGCAATACAAATTTGCTACAAATTATAAAGTTCATAACACAAACACTCAGACAATCTACAAACTCAACTCCCTTTATATTATTACTATTTACATGTTTCTGACAGTACGCTTAGCCCATCGCGGTCCGGCCACACTGGGCTTTGTTAATATGAGTATAAACATTTAGAACTGTGCGGCTGTTACATTAATCTCAGAAGTTTAATTTGTCTAGATATTTGTCTATGCATCATTTCTAAAGGCTAAATTACGGTCCTTATTTGTATTTCAGTGTTATTTACAAATGTACTAAATTATTCGGTGTCCAATGAGAGATATATACTGATAATTCGAGCTCTTTTTAACCGACTTCAAAAAAAAGGAGGAGGTTATCAATTCGGCCGGTATATATTTTTTTTTTTTTTTTTTTTTTATGTATGTACACCGATTACTCCGAGGTTTCTGAACCGATTTACGTGATTCTTTTTTTGTTCGATGCGGGATGGTGTCGAATTGGTCCCATAAAAATTTTATTCGGCTAGGCCTAGTAGTTTTTATTTTATGAGCATTTTTGTCTGTACTCGATGACTTAATTTCAATGTAGCAAGTAACTTTGATTCACTTCCCGGTAACCGATTGAGCTGAAATTTTGTATACGAATGTAAATTGGATAGCGATGAAACATTATCATGACATGGAGCTGATCTGATGATGGAATTGGAAGGTGGCCATAGGAACTCAGTAATATATTGACTCAACTTTATCGAGTTTGGGCTCGTTTGATTCGTGTTGAAAAATACACTAAAAAGTATTAAATAAAAATAACTGCGTTAAAAACAACCGACTTCAAAAACGGAAAAGTAAGAAATAAAAAAGATTTGATATTATTAATTACTACATATTATTTTTATGTGCTATTTATTAAATAGGTTTGAAGTCGGTGCCAAACACTAAGCACTTAGTATTAAGCCCATGCACCGACATCAAACCTTTTTAGTAAATAGCACATAAAAATAATATTATGTAGTAATTAATAATATCAAATCTTTTTTATTTCTTACTTTTCCGTTTTTGAAGTCGGTTGTTTTTAACGCAGTTATTTTTATCTTTGAGACAAAACGGCTAGTAGCTAGTCTAACCATAATGACTCTCTTTATTGTTTTTACACAATTGTATGAAAAAAAAAACGACGGGTTGCACTCCGGGAGTGCCGGCAGAAGTGAAAACTTGATTATTAACGTTGAGCATGTTTGATATTTTGGAATGGTATCCGTCTTACGCTTTTTCGATCAGGTCACGTGTCCTGACGCGAGTTTAAGATTTTATACCCGTTACAGAAAAAGTGCTCAACGCCGCTAAAGAAGTTTTCACTTCAAAAACTGTTATGTTATTCGAGTACATATCTATGTGTATCGGTGTATGATGTTGGCACGTGTAGCATTAACGGCTTGAAGGAATTTATATTGAGCGGCGCCGTTAGCTACGTTTGACAGATATGTCGCTAAAGGATATAGCTTCGCCATATCAATTCATATAATTTGAATTCATTATACAATACTTTTAAGTTGACAATCGTTTACGAACACGAGTGTCCTGTACAATTATAGTATTTGTTTTACAAAGCTATATAATATAGTATTGAAGATAGATCACAAGTGAGGGTATACAACAGCAGCGGTCTCACGTCACAGGGAGGGGCCACCGCTGCCGGCCATTATTCTGGCAGCCCGATCGCTCCAGCCTAGCTTATATTTACTTTAATATTCTGCAATTTCCTGCCTGCCTGTGTACGGAAATTCAGCTACAAAATATAAGGCGTATTTTTTAACCGACTTCAAAAAAAGGAGGATGTTATCAATTCGACTGTATTTTTTTTGTATATTTGTTACGCGATTACTCCGGCAATTATAAACCGATTTGAATAATTCTTTTTTTATTTGGTGGGTCATACGTCAGAGGCGGTCTCATTGACACCAGGTCAGAATCTGATGATGGGATCCTGGGGAAATCGAGGGAAACCCTCAAATTTTGTAGGCATACACACTGTTTATCAGAAATTATCTTATTATATGTAGATTTTTGCATCTAATGGTCACCATCTGATGTTGCTGAGCTGATGATGAATGGTAGGGGTATGGGATCTCTGTAACAAAATTATGTAATACCATCGAATTTGAATGTGATTCTACTTTTCAATTTAAATTTGTACATATAGAGTCTTGAAGTCGGTTTTTGTTTTTTTTTTTTTTCTAAAAATTATATTATTAAATCTATATTTATATAGAGGTCGTGGTTATATTGGCTTCTATTTGTTACTTATAGAGAGTGGGATTGTAATAATTAAATGTAAAACCTATGTTAATAAAATATAGCATTCCACCCGCGGTTTCACGTTCTTTTCCTAAAACTTAATAAATTAATATACACTAAAACACACTCTATCTATTAAAACGATGCATCAAAATCCGTCGCGTAGTTTTAAAGATTTAAGCTTACATAGGGACGGACAGACAGCAACAGCGACTTTGTTTTATACATATAAGTAATCACTACATATATATGTAGTGATTACTTAATGCTTACAACAAATAACAATTAAGAACTCTGTTAAGGCAAAGTTACAAAAAATACTTAATGATAGCATTCACGATGTTCTTATAAAATTATTGTTACGTTAGACAATGCAAATCAATTATTATCATCTGTTTTATTACGTGCAACAATTCTATTCTACCTGTATTAAATTTAAGTATCAAGCTGTGTAGAAATTTTCGTAACAAAAATCCGTGGGTTTACGCTAACCATATATTTATTGTGAAAACAAGATCATAAGTCACTCAGCCGCGCCGCTCCTCACCGCTCGACATGCAAAGCCTGCACATTACGTATTCATAGGAATCCCCGAGTGATGCTCTAATGTCAAATATCTTGTAAACGTTTCGTATTATTTTTATTCGTCTCTGAAATTTTATTGTGCACACTTTGAATATATATTTTGAGGAACTATATCATATTCTTAACATATCAAATATGATCCTTTCAGATAATCGAGATTTAAAACATGACATCTCTATGTTTATAATAATGAAAAACGAATAACGAATATTTTAAATAAAATAGTCCTTTCACATTTCAATTACAAAGTTAAGTATTCTAATTTATAATAATTAGTCTGATCTGATAGATCAGTTCCACAAAATAACCCTACTAAAAATTAACATACCAAATTTTGACGTCTACGAATGAACTAAGCCCACCCTACAATCCTACAAACTCACGTTAAAACCGCATCAAACGAAGGGCAAAAATTCACTTAAAACTACAAAATTCATTGGCAAAATTAAATCGAGTCACGCGTCGCACTCGCACCGCGTGACGGCCCGGCCTCATCCCTCCTGATTGGATTACTGGAGCAATGGAATTATGTCTCCCATTAAAGTATCGAAACACCGGAAGATTATTTATTAATTACGTTACTGGCTTTGCTAATTGCATATCCAATTTTATTCCATTATCCAGCCAGAGATCGAACTTTATACTTTTAACCCTTAATTTGGTATAGTCCGGTGTGACGGACACTTATTTAAAATAAATCCTGTCAAGTTTTTATTTCATGTTCATCGATTTTTAATCGATTAAATATTTATTTATACCATAAACAAATAGTAAAAAATTAAGCAATGATTGTGACAACATTGCATATGTCAGTTGGGACGCAAAATGTCTGCGAAAAGGCGGCCACCTGTTTTCCTCAAGGTATTTATAATTATTTTTCTTATTTTTTGTCGAAAAACGAATTGAATTTTATATTTATTTATTAGATCATAAACATATCAATCATTATTTACAAAAACATACACACTTTATTACATTTTTATGGTGTTTATTTGTAACCGAAATGTTTTGTCCGTCACAGCGGACATTGCTAATTGTATAGAAAAGTACCACTTTATTACTATGTCCGCTGCGGCGGACACCGTCAAAATATGTGTGTGTGAGTTTGGATTTTTTTTCATTGCCAAAAGCCTAATCGCGCAAGTACAATTATTGATTTAGTGCCGAATGAATATACACCTATCCCATGCTAGCGAAATATCAGATTCGGAAACTCAATTGCATGAAGCACGTACTAATTCTTCCACCACCCTGTTTCCTCCTGCACCATCTGCACCATCTTCCCTTGCTAACGTAACAATAGATACATCCGTCGATGAAAAATTACACTCCGAAGATTCTGATAGACCTGCTGATGACCAGATTCTTTCGTGCGTGAAATTGGCGAGTCCATTTTTGAAAATGTTCAGTCCCTATCTGCTATTCCTTGATTGCTTGCAACGCCTATAACACCAATAGCTTCTTGATTAGCACCCCGAAAAATAAGCTCTAGGAAACCACCTACACTCAAAGCCAAAAGACCAAAAAAACAAAAAAATTCAGCTGACTTACAATTATTGGAGAGTAACTCAATTCCGTCACCAAGCGACAATAGAAGAAGGTGAGGAGGATGATTACATAGACATGCCAGAAGATGATTCACCTTTGAGTTTCCTTCACCTTTTTTTCTCTAGATATTTTACTAGTATCGTAGAGCAGACAAACTTATATTCAGTTAAAAAAACCGGCAAGTCAATTCAACTAACAGAAGAAGAATTTAGAGATTTTTTTTTAAATTTTCATACAAAATAAACTTGAATTGTTTTTTTTTTAATTTCATATAAAATAAACTATACTTCGGTATCAAATAGTTCTAAAATTTTCATTTCTGTATTTTTCTTTAGTAAAAAAACATAAAAATAGCTGTGGTTTTTATTTTCCGTAATTTGGCAGTGTCCGCTGTGACGGACACAGGTTTTCCCAGCAGTGGGCTATGGTAGATTTTTTTTTTCATTTTTAGAGAACTTTATGACATACTCCTAAAACCACAAAATTGTCAAATTAATATATTTTGAATATTTTTATCGGTGCCAAATTAAGGGTTAACATCGACTACAGAGTTGCGTAACGATCTCCTTACAGGATTTTTATTTATTTTTGTAACTTAACACATGTGTTGTATGTTTACGCTTTTCTATAATTAAAATATACGTGTATTGTATGTATTTGTATTACAAAAAAACGATTTACAAAGAATCGCAACATTTAAAACTATAAAACGAATATAAATTTAAGCAGTCTGCAGCAGGAATTTAATAAAATAGTTGCAAACATTCAGAAATGCCGAAAACGCAGCGGAGTCTACCAAAAATTCGTGACATACCTCGAAACAAATTCGAGTTTGAATTTCATACAATCATTTAAGGTTGCTTTGTCCGGTGTTAAAAATTGCGACACGCATACCTCGTGCCGGGGAACATGTTTATGGCGGAATGTAAGGCGGGGTGCTCACTGGTGAGCGAATATTATCAGGAAGTCGTGCGGTTTGTCGCAAATTTATGGAGAAATAATTTGGTAAACGGAACTTGAAGGATGAGCTTACAGAAGGGCGGTCTTGGTACTTATTGAATAAATATATATTTATTACGTTTATTTTATATTTCTAAAAATAAACTCTATTAAATATGGTTTATCAGCCCTGTGATATCTTATAAAATAATGAAGTCAAAGTTTAAGAAAAATTTATTACAAAATACTTCGCCATGCCAGAATTTGGTTTTACGTGCGCCTTTATGTTTCACATCAAATATTTTAATATATCGATTTATATAAGCGTTTTATATACCGAGTGTAGTGTAAACCTAGCAATGGAAAAGTTAAATAGATATTGAGAGCGGCTCTGTGCGCGGGTCGCCATAAACATCGCATTGTTTTGACGACTCCATTCACTTTGCGACTGATACTCGCTTAACAACTAGTTTTCAAACATTTTGTTGCTTTATTCAAAACTACGAGCACTACGCAAAGTTCAAAAGTCACACAATTGAGTTTTTATGTGAATACAGTGTAAAAAGAAAAAAATAAATTGCCTGAATGCGACTGCGTTTATGGAATTTGGCGAATTATTTAACAAAGTATCTTGTTTGAAAGTCCTCTATTGTATTTTTAAAAACTATTCTCCACCACACCACAACAGGCATTTGTATCTTATATAACTTATAGGTACCTAAGTTATTTATTTTATTAACGGCCTTACTAATAAAAAGTTAAACAATGGATAAATTTCTACCATTTTATACAATAGCTGTGTACTGCTCTTGCTCACATGAAACGTCAATCATAATAGGACATAAGACAGGTTATTACAATAACTAATCCATTGCAAAGCGAATGGATAACATTTTATTAGTAAGACCGTAAGAATTTATTTAATAACTTAATATGATGTCAGTCATGCGTATGGAAAATGAAATGATTAATTATAATTATAATATTATCAAAGAGTTGTATTTGAATCAAATATATAACAACCAATTTTAAACCGCAGTTTTGATTCAGATTGATGTTAAGTAAAAAATAACATCTTTCATCAAATTCTTTTTATAAAATATTCAATTTAAAACCTTATTATCAACGATTCCATTTCAAACATTAATAACGTTCACAAAATATAATACACGAAGCTCCCTTAAACCGTCCGATCTGGAATAAATTGGACAAAAGATTTGTCGTCATTAAGTCGTATCGTGTAAGAGGCTTACGCGCATTCACTCAGACCTCAATTATGGAATTAAATACTTTCCTCGAGCAGTTTCTCACCGCGATTGTTGTCGCTCTCTCATCGCCTTATTATTTACTTGACTCGTCTCAAAATATCCTTGATACAAACGCACTGAATGAAACTACAATGCTTTTGTTGTAGCTATGTTTCGTGTTTGCAGAGAAGCATTGATGTAGAGTGGTATGTTCAAGTGTTCAAGTAAATATAAAAAATAAACTTAGTGAAGAAATAAAACTCAATAATAATTTCAATTATTCAAGAATATTATAAATCGATACTATTGCAATATACTTTAAAAATATTGCTTTACATTTAAAAAATTAGGTTAGATTGTTAGAAAGTTAATTTCTCGCTGAGTTTCTGTTGTTTCAATAAGGAATACTCAATTTTTGAATTTTTGTGAATCCAACAATTTATTAATTTACCCTTAAATGTACACCATATCACTTCATATCAAATTTTGGATATTAGGGCTTCAGACAATATAGGTATTGTTACCGGTCCATTTACCGTTGAGTAGTAGAACAAAAATCACTTGGAAATAGGACATCAAAAACTACATTAAAACTGTAAAAAAATAAAAAGAGTTTCGTTCACAAAAATGCACGTACTACTAAGCGTGGTCCATTACTCACACTGAGACCTGAGCCGGGAGACAATGCCGAGATCCGACAATTTAACCGATCTCGCCCGGATTTGCTCTCATTACGCTCAAGAGACTTTACATTTGATTTCTTTGGAATAGGTCAAAATATTTTATAAATAACAGGAGATTTGACTTTGCGGTGGATATGCAATTTTAAATTGATGTTTTAGCTATTGTGTATACCGGCTTAATATATAACATTTTTGTAACTTCGAACTTTAGAACCTGAAGAAAGTTTTGTAAACTAATCTTCTTAATATATATAAATCTCGTGTCACAATGTTTGTCCTCAATGGACTCCTAAACCACTTAACCGATTATAATAAAATTCGCACACCATGTGCAGTTCGATCCAACTTGAGAGATAGGATAGTTTAAATCTCAAATCGTTTTAGAGAAAGCGGGAGAAGCCGCGGGTGGTAAGCTAGTAAGTGTATAAATTGAATAGGTATGTACATATCTATAGAAGAGTATTATAAAATGTATTGTAAAATGTATTGTATATTGTAGAGTATATAAAAAAAATATTATTGGTAATTTAAAAGTAATTACGACCCTTAACTTTTATAATTTGCCGGTCTGAATTTTATAAATGCATTCCATTATGTAATGCAAATGAAATTCATCGTAAAAGAAAAATGCAAGTCTTTTTTTTTAGTATTAATAATCGTTTCTTACCTAAGATACCAGAAGTATTTAATAATCCCTTTGGTATTCAAATCTCCCGGTTAGTGCAATTCTTAATTACTTTTTCCAATAAGTCATTCAACTCCATTCAAGTTCTTTGTACTTATTTATAGCAATCATAGTGGAAATTAAAATGAAAATCTTTATTTAACACTAGCTGCTCCGCGCGGTTTCACTCCCGGGGCTCCACTCCTGTTGCCCGTAGCGTGATGAAATATAGCCTATAACCTTCCTCGATAAATGGGCTATCTAATACTGAAAGAATTTTTCAAATCGGACCAGTAGTTCCCGAGATTAGTGCGTTCAAACAAACAAACAAACAAACAAACAATGAATCAAACAAACAAACAAACTTCAGCTTTATAATATTAGTATAGATAATAGAGCAGTGGTGGCTCAGTGGTGAGACCTTAGACTTCGAATCGATAAGTCCGTGGTTCGAGACCAGGCGAGCGCGCAGGAAATAAATTGATTTTTCAATTTATCTGCGCATGTTGTAACATCACCACTGCTCGAACGGTGAAGGAAAACATCGTGAGGAAACCCAAGAATTAAAAAGTTCGACGACATGTGTCATCCGCCAACATGCACTTGGCCAGCGCGGTGGATTACGGTCGATACCCTCATAGGAGGCCCGTGTCCCAGCAGTGGGAACGTATATGGGCTGATGATGATGATAGATAATAACGTTTACGTTTATTAACGTTTAATAACGTTAACGTTTCAATACGTATTTTAAAGGCATATTTCATATTAACAACACCGTGTACAACAGTACTAAATTCTGTTCTTCCGTGTAGATCTATAAAATATAAAATATCGCAGGTGGCAGCCCTAGCCGGCCTTTATCCGCTAATCTCACTTTATTGCGGCTCTAATGCTCTCGCGTTTTCTCATTATATGTTCATACTATTTCCTATTCGATAAATATGGGAAATATATTAAAATTTTAAACGAGATAGATCATAAAATAGATTAATTATAAAGTGTCTTTTAACGAATACGAATTTATAGTTAAAACCTTACAGAAAAATTCAGTATGAAATGAAACAACTGAAACTGAAACACAATACAATAATGTCCAGAATTAACAACTGGGTGCATACGTTGATACGTTGCACCAAAACACATATTAAAAACAATAATTCCCGATAAAATGCTCACAGTACAAAAATATTTAACGTATAAACCATCCAACAGATCCATAACACAATTTATTACCAATAACAAGTGAGAACTGAAATATCGTTCAACAAATTCTAAGCGTTAAAAATTTAATAAAACCCCCGTTTGTTACTGAAACATTTCGTGCAGGGCAGCGACAGAGGTGGCCGTAGTTGGCCCAGCGCCAGCCATATTGGCCCATATAGGCGGACCCGCCGCCGCTAATTGCTTTTATAGCTGTGACGCAACACCGGCGAATATAATATTAAATTTTTCACTCGACTGTACCTTTGTCTATTAAATGTAACGTTTATTATGTACGCTTGTCTATTATCTAACAAATTACATTTTCTGAAAACTATAAAGCCTACATTTATGATACACTAGGTTTCCACCCGCGGCTTCGCACGCGCAGTCAAAGAAAAACCCGCATAGTTCTCGCTCCCGTGGGATTTCCGTGATTGCGTCATTTTCCCCGGATAAAAAGTAGCCTATATCCTTTCTCAGGTATCAAAATATCTCCATACCAAATTTCATGAAAATTGGTTTAGTAGTTTAGGCGTGATTGAGTAACAGACAGACAGAGTTACTTTCGCATTTATAATATTAATATGGATACACGATAACGACACGCACCCATTCCATAACATTTTCTACTTGGAAAAATTAACTGTAATCGTAAAAGATAAATCTTCATCAACTGGATCTTGTACACCAAAATAAATTGTAGAGAAAAATAATCAGGATAATAGACTAGTGGTGAAACTGTATGAACTATTATGCAATTTATGAGTATGTTTTGTAAAGTCCCGCCTGAAAATAATATCATTTTCTATTCTTTTTTTTTCCATCGAGAAAATTTTATTGTGTATCTAATAGAGCGAGCTATACGAACTTTATATTTATTGACGTGACAACGTCTTATAATTCGATAAAGCCGGCTGCACGCACGAAAAAACATGACTCATGCGGCGTTACCTCGCTCTGACTCATCTGAGGCGTTCCATGTAAGGCTTGAAGTGCGAGCGAGAGCGCGGAACGAGCGACAAAGAAGCACAATCGGACGTTGTCACGTTCAACTATCGTCAGTAAACCGACTTTACAGACAAGCAATTTTTTTCATTTTATTATTATGTTTCGTAAATTTCCACGTATACAATAGAGGCATGACTTCAAAACGATACCAGCTGAAGCGCTGGAGGAGCAAATAAAAAGCAAGCGAACAGCTGCCGAAACTGGGCCGGCATGCAACCTTCCGTAACATTTTACTTTTTCTGTCACGTTATAAAGGAATTGTATTTTTTAACTAGAAAAAAATACTATCCGTTCATTTTTTCGCTGCATAGATTAGAACTTCAATTTCAAGTATCCTCATCTTATCATCTATATATATAAAAATCAATGCCACTTTTCGTTGTAATTCCATAACTCGAGAACGGCTGAACCGATTTCGATAATTCTTTTTTTATTATATTCCTTGAAGTACGAGGATGGTTCTTATGTAGAGAAAACGTGAATATGTACCACGGGCGAAGCCGGGGCGGACCGCTAGTTAATTATGATTTATATTATGAATCAGAAAGTTTTTGAAAATGTTAAAGCTTTGTTAAAGTTTGAAACAATCTATCGATTATTACGTTTTCATAACAACATAATAATATTATGTTCCGAGTTTAAAACTGTTAAGTAATTTAACAATTTCATTCCAAGAACATTGCAGCTTTAATTCTATTGCGAATAAAGTTATTATGCTGCTAAGATTGCAATGTTGGGCTTAATAATTTTATACCATATCATATTTTTTAATTAAAATCTCACGTCTATATATAAAAAAGCACATCCTTATTTGAGTATCCCGCAGTATTTGAAAGGCGTCTGTTATATGGGGATTACCGTTGAGTTTTATATTTAATTTCAAAATGGCGGAACAACAGCTCCGGCCGGCATTTCAATAACGGCCGTGAGCTCTGTCCGATTCAATAGCTTTAATGGTCCTTTGTAATATTCCTCAAAAGCCCTGCTAATTTTGCGTTTTTTACCGTTTAATAAAGTATTATACTTGCATAAGCGCCTTTGTTGTTTCTCTGTCGGTCTGGCTAGGCTTTTTTTCTGTGTAAATCACATATTTGTGTAATGGATAACAATGTTAAATAAATATAATAATATTATGTCTGTTTTCCATTATAAACAATTTTTTAATTAAAATTTTAACTTTTTAATAAATAAGATAGGTAATCTTTAATTTCTAATAGCGAAATAACACTTTAATACATATTTAGTGACAATCATGTAAATAATTCGTATTTAATAATTATGTATTACAAATAGATAATGGATGACAATAATTCATTTGAATAAACCTCCAATTCTATTCCGAAATATGGTCAATATATTACTCGGGCTTGTCAGGTCGGATATTAGGAGGGACTAGAGGTCCGGTAACGAGCTGCGGATCACAGGAACGGTTATTGCTTATCCCGGACCTGATCCCATACATTCCCGGGGCTTTCCGGAATCCCGGCAAAGCCCGCTTGCTCCCAACAAATTTCACAAAAATCTTCATAAATATTCGTTGGAAGGAAACAAACTTCAAAATTCTCTAATGAACTTAGCGTTAAGTATTTAGTTATGAATTTAATTTTAAGATTAATTTAAAATTTAAAGGAAGCCAACCTTTCGATGTTTCATGAAATCTTAACGACATAAATATACAGGGAAATAATTGTTCCATTTGCTTCATGGTTCTAACACCTATTGATGTTTTTAATAAATACATTTTTGAATAATTATTTTTAACAACTAGCTTACCGCCCGTGGCTTCGCCCGCTTTCTCTAAAACGATTTGGGATTTAAACTATCCTATCTCTCAAGTTGGATCAAACTGCACATTTTATTATAATCGGTTAAGTGGTTTAGGAGTCCATTGAGGACAAACATTGTGACACGAGATTTATATATATTAAGAAGATATGCGGTTAATTTCTTATCTAATGTAATACTAGTTGGGCTCCGCAGTTTTACCTGCATTTATAATATTGAAGTTAGGATTATAATATAATGTTATTTAGTTGTGTTTGAAAGATTGTTACTATGTTTATATCATATTTTAAATGTAGATAGTTTCTTCTATAGTGAGCAACTCCCGGAAATGAACGAATCCTGCCAACGTCAACTCCCTACCTACTTTTATTTATATTAGTGGGTAGTATTTGCTATCAAATATCAATATCTTCAATATTATATTCAAACGAAATTCCTTCTGGAAGAAGTCTTTTTTTTTTTTTTTTTTTTTTTTTTTTTAACGTTGGGAAATGCTTTTACGCATCCCCCTCTACAGTTTTGCTGTATGAGGGGGTATGTGGGACTCGCAGGAAGCCATACCCACTAAAACCCAACGGTGGCCACCGTTCACCTTCGGCGACAGGGGTTAACAGCTAGGCCTTATACCCCCACCGCCTACGTGGCGAGTGCCGCAACTTGGCGACCCGACCAAGCCCATAAGTTGGCAATAGGTGACGGTATCGAGAATGATAACGCCACCATATTACCGGGCTATCCGCCATCTGTCACAGGGGGGGCCGGTTTACTTGCAGCGAGCATAACTGTAGTATGCTCGTCTCTACGTAAACCTCCCCCTGTGTTTGTTCGCATTAATTTAAGGCTGACGTTCGACGTAGAGACGTCTGCGTCTGCCTGGTTTACGTCGGCGCAGAGGGTCAGCCGCTGGGTCATTTTCCCTAGCCCTCTCTGCGTCCTCCTTTGCCTTCATAATAGTATCGCAGAAGGCCACGACCATGTTCCAATTCGTGTCGCCAGCGACCATTAACTTAACGAGGCCTTGCAGGGTCAACTCGTTTCGTGTTCCCAACAAACTCTCGAGAGGCCTTCTTTCGCTTGTCCATGCTGGACATTCCACCAAGGTGTGTAGGGCCGTGTCCAACTGGCTGCTGCAGTGGTGGCAGGCGGGGGCCGCTTCACGCCCTATCCTATGCAGGTAGCTGCCAAAGCATCCATGCCCCGACAGCACCTGCACAAGACGGTAGGTGAGCGACCCCCACCGTCTCTCTACCCATTCTCTCAGCACCGGGCTAATCGCGTTGAGAGTCCAGGCCCCCACGCAGGACACATCAAGTTCTTGTCGCCATTTTAGGAATACTTCATCGCGCGCTTCCCGCTTCCAGGCTTCGAGCGTTTCAGGGGGCAGCTCTGAATCCCTACTTCTTGCCTCCGCTCTGCGCCAGTAGACCTCCGCCAGGGCGGCCGCTTCGAGGTGCCAGGGTGCAGTTCCAGCTATAACGCACACCGCATCGTAAGAAACGGTGCGATACGCCCTTGCAACCCTTATAGCTATCATTCGCTGCGACCGCCTCAGCACGATAGTGTTACGTGTTAAAAGCTTATCAGCCCATATTGGGCACCCGTACAGCGCCTGAGAGCGCACAACACCAGCAAAGAGTCGGCGACATGCCCTGCTTGGCCCCCCAATATTCGGCATGATACGGCAGAGAGCCGCTGCCGTGGTGCTGAGCTTTGTAGCCAGTGCCGAGAAGTGAGCTTGGAATGTCCATCGCGGATCGAGCACCAGACCGAGATATTTCAGTCTGGGCCCAATTCGGATGGGCACCCCACTCACCACTATCTCTTCCCCAGACGGTGGAGCCCTCCGATGTCCATGAAAGCATATGGCTTCTGATTTTTCAAGTGCTACTTTTAGCCCTAGACTTTTAATTTTGGCGACAACCTGTGCCACTCCAGCCGTAGCACGAAGTCGTGCTTCTCTAAAGTCACGCCCAGTAGACACGACTAGGGTATCATCGGCGTAACAGATGGCGTTTACACCTTGCGGCAGCACTCCTTGCAGCACGTGGTTGTACCCGATGTTCCACAATAAAGGCCCCAAAACAGAGCCCTGTGGAACACCGCATGCAACCCTGTGGCTACCCCAGCCATGTTTTTTCGGGAAGGTAATTTTACGTCCACCAAGGTAAGCCAAGATGATTCGTCTGAGATACGGTGGTAGGCGATGTCGAGTGAGGCCGTTTAGGATTCTGTCCCAAGGCAAAGTATTAAACGCATTGGAAATATCCAAAGATACTGCCAGTGCAACCCCACCTTGGGAAACGCACCCTTCGCAGATGTCGCGCAAGCGGGCTATGGCGTCTACTGTAGACCGTCTCCGCCTAAAGCCATATTGCGCTTCCTCGAGGTCCGGTCCCGTTAGTGCCAGATGGTTTTGGATGCGGCTGGCAATTATACGCTCGAAGAGCTTGCCAGCCTCGTCTAACAGGACAATCGGCCTATAGGATGATGGAGAGTCGGCCGGTTTGCCACTCTTTTTAAGCAGAACGAGGCGACCCACTTTCCATCGTTCTGGGAACCTCCCGTTCTTAAAACATTCCGTGAGTAGTTCGCAGAATCGTGGGGCCAGTCCATGTGAGAGGGCAAGTGACAATACTCTTCCGTGCACGCCATCGGGGCCCGGGGCGGTAGTTTTCCTTTTCAAGCGATCCACCGCCGCCTCCAATTCGGTTAAGGACACGTCCGGAATAGGCCCCGTGCAGGTCAACTCCCCCTGATCAAAGCATCGATCCGCGCAATCAGTTGCATTTCGACTTGGGAACAGGGTAGACACCACCTTTTTAAGCAGAGCCGGCTCTAACCTAGCTGTTATTGGTGGAGCCCAAGGACGCAACTTATTCATGACCAGCCTGTAGGGGCGCCCCCAGGGGTCAAGATTCAGTGTGTCAAGCAGTTCGGCCCATGCTTTCTCCTTCGCGGTCGCTATGGCCTCTCTAAGGGTCTTTTTTGATTCTTGGTATACGGCATACCGCTCAGATTCTTCAACCATGGAGTAGTCTGCCTGCCTCCTCTTTCGTCTATGTTTAGTGTATCGGCGTCTGGCAGTAACACAGGCCGATCGAAGCTGCGCAAGTTCTGGTGACCACCAATAAACTTTATTATGTGGCGGACATGGTTTTATTCTCGACATTGCGGCGTCTGATATATGCGTCATTGTTGCCGCAAACCATTCCGCCTCAGTATCCACGTTTATGGAGTCCGGTTTCGGACACCACGCACTGACTATGGATGCTAGTTCCAACAGGTGTCTATCCAGGGTCTTGAGGGACCATCTCGGGCCAGACTCGGCAGGCGCAGGACTTATGTTCCTATGCGGATTTGATTTGGGTGGTAAGATATCAAACCGGATGTATTTGTGGTCGGACAAAGTCTCCACCTCTGACAAGACCTTCCAACCACGAGCCCGATGAGCAAGGGTGGGGCTCGCAAACGTGACATCCACGACTGACCCCCCCTGCATGCGCACACATGTGTTCTCATTGCCCTGGTTTAGCGGGACCAGGTTCTGGGCTGCGAGCCATTCGACAAGAATGTCATTCTGGAAGAAGTCTAATCTATATACACTTAATACATATATAATAAATCTGTAGAAGGGTTAAATCTGTTCATTGAAAATATTGAAAAAATAAATAGCAGGGGGTGTTACTGGATCGATACCAAACCCAAATATGTGATTAAAAAATTTTTTGTGTCTGTATGTCTTTCTGTTATCTGTCTGTATGTGAAGACATCACGTGAAAACTAACGGTTCGATTTCGATGAAACTTGGTATAACCTTATTATCGTGGGCGTAAAAAAATGACACTTTTTATCCTAGAAAAATACGTAGAAAAAAAATTAATCTTTATTTTTCAGTTATATCCATAGACGTTGTTCTGTAGAACCGCGAACACACGTTGCGTATTATTATAGGCCTAGCCGTATTTGGGTCCAATCAAGGTCCAATAGATATTTATAAGATGTCATTGTCAGAGTTACTCAAAATGGAGAAATAAACCACCCACGCGAAGACCGACATCCGCGCGGACTGAGTCGCGGGCGGAAGCTAGTTGAATAAATAAATGTTTGGGTTTGAGTTTTAAACACTATGTTTTACATAATGATAATGTTAATTCTAAAATCTTCGAGAATTTTATTAATTTCGTCTAAGTCATCCTTTACATAATATAATATTAGTATTTAGTATAGCAGTAAGATCATTATTAGTCTGTCTGAGCACAGCGTCTCGTACCGTGCATCTGTCCACCGAGATACATTATGCAGAGCCGTTTCCTCCGCTTTATGGTTTCCTGGTACCGATGTCTTGTAATTTATAGTTCGGTCGCATATTTTATTTGTAAGCAATGTTTAGCTTAGGGCCGATTTTTCAATGCTTGGATAAAACTTATCCGTCCAATAAAGTATTACACGATAATATTAAAATGTCACGTAAACTGTCAAATACGGGCAATTAGAATACATTTTTAAAATGGTAGTTTTATACATTAATCGACGAATAAGTTTTAACCAAGGATTGAAAAATCAGCCCTTAATAAAATAAAACGTTTCTATAGAACAAGCGAGAAATATTATGTACTTATTCTAGGGCTAAATTTTTTTTGTTTATTTTTTTTGTGGATAATCTTAAAGTTACTGGACTGATCGAAATACTGACTTACGTCAATTATAACGTGATTAAAAGTTATTAAAATAAGCTACGTAAATAAGTTAACCTTTAGAATTAACAGTGGCATCTATATACCTACGTGGTAACGATCTAACTAAACCATATTGAAAAGCTTACCTGCTAACCACAATACCAGCGGCAGAACTGGAAAAAATACTAAAAGAGCGCATATAAGCCGGGACTAGACTTAAAATATGAAGTTTCAGCAAGAACAGTCAGTCAGGCCGCAGTGAGGCAGGTCACGGAGCGCAATCAAACGCGGATTAGTGACAAAGAACGATCGATGCTGACGTATCGACATAATTCAATTTTATGGCGCTTAGGCGATCCTGTCAGCGTTTTATAACGGGAGCTTTATCGGCTATTTTGATTTATTGATCCATAAATAATGGAGTTATCAGCGTATTGTTACTTTTAAACTGTAACTTGACTTTTATGTGAGTGTATAAAAAGTCGTACTTAAACAATTAAATTATATACAAACACTAGCTGCTCCGCGCGGTTTCACCCCCGTGGCTCCACCCCTGTTGTCCGTAGCGTAATTATATATAGCCTATAACCTTCCTCGATAAATGGGCTATCTAACACCGAAAAAACAAACAAACAAACTCTTCAGCTTTATAATATTAGTATAGATATCTACACTTACTTACACAACTACATAATTAAAAAGAAGTAGAATGTCTTATATAATATGTATTTCATTACAAAGAGCACACTGCGAATTATGCTCTGATGATTAAATTTAAAAACATTATTCATGAAACTTTAACTCAATCAAATGGAAATAAAATCTATAAAGCCCTATTTATATATTTAAGGATGTCATAACACAAGTTTAAAAGTTGTAATAACATATTTTACCAAGTATCAGTTTTCCCCATTAAAATAACCCACGTGTGTAATATGATATAATGAAAAGATAATACAAACCTAAAATAACGTTCTCAATTGTAAATAGAATATATTTTAGCCACCTTGAGGGTAATAATTAGGACATTTGTATATTTCAGCGGGCCCATGGGTACCGTAGCGGAGATAATTTCCATTGTAAAGCAAACAGAGGCCCGCCGGGAGCTCAGTATTTGGAAACTTCCAGAATGTTCGAGAATAGTTCAAGTTTTATTGATGGACGTTAACGGTTACGCATTGTTCGATCAAAGGATCGACTATAGTCGTGATTGTTTGTCGTGACCTGCTTTTACTATTAGGTGTTCGATCCAACGTTTATCAGATACAGCGAACAACAAAACAAAAACGACGTGTGGCACTCGGGGACTGCCGCGGTAAAGCTATTGCATGCTATGCATTCAAGCCACACCTGTCGGAGTGGGGAGCGTGAGGTTTTTTCGTTACGGAATTTCTCGATTCGGTCCCCGCGCTCAAGGCCCGCGATAGAAGCTATGCTATTGCATAGCTTATATCGCTTAAAAAAACTTCATAAGGAACTTCGTGTGAAAAAACGTATCTTCCAATGTGGTTAATATGCGAGGACACATCGAGGACGCATCAAGCTTATCAACTAGGTACTTTTCCGATGTCAAACGCATGTAACACATTACCATTAGGTAGGTACAAGGTGGACTCGGCTCTCCAAGACACATAAGTTTATTCGGTGAAATTAAATAAAACAGTTAAAAATGTCGTTCAAATATTCGTTAAACAAATAATTTTCACTATCCCACCAATTCAAGCTTAAACGATGTTTAAAGTGAGACGCCTCAGAAACAGCTGTCTACACTTCCCATACATTGCTTACATAATGAAGCGGCCATAATGCCTTAAGCCCAGAATTATACCCGCACTAAAGCGATCGTGTGTTACATTCAGTTAAACCTTAACCTAACTATTCAGATATATAATATAATAATCTATACTTTGTATCTCTATTGTTGGAACAATTTTCGTTTCATTATTTCCATGATAAAATTATAAAAATAAATTAACGACTGATTTGAATACATCGCTATCAGAGATGCAGTTAAAATACTTACTTCTTTACTACCTTATTATTAATCGCATCATAAGTTATTGTACGAAATCCTTTAAAATTGACACACAATAACTATTAACTAAGGCCATACATACCTCGAAAACACACTTCAATGTTGTGATGGGAGATTTCAACGCAAAGTTGGGCAAGAGAGGCGATGATGAGTTGAGAGTGGGACAATTTGGATTTGGACAACGCAATCCGAGGGGCCAGAGACTAGCAGACTTTCTGGAGAAGGAGGGTCTTTTTATGATGAATTCCTTCTTCCAGAAACCGATCCACAGGAAGTGGACCTGGCTCAGCCCCGACGGGAAGACAAAAAATGAGATAGACTTCATTATGACCACGAAAAGACAAATATTCAAAGATGTCTCCGTGATCCACAGGGTAAAACCGGAAGCGATCACCGAATGGTACGAGGCATCTTGAATATCGATGTCAAACGTGAGAGATCTCGTCTGATGAAGTCTACGCTCCGTCCTTGCCATGAACAAATCCAAAATCCCGAAAGCTTTCAACTGGAACTGCAAAATCGCTTCGATTGCCTCGACAGTAGCGTTTCAGTGGACGATCTAAATAACAGGCTGGTAGAAACTATCCGCGCGGTTGGGTCCCACTTTAAAACCCGTAAAGTAAACCCGCAAAAACTCTCTGACCACACTCTGAAACTTATGGCAGACCGGCGCTCTATGCCACTGCGCACATCTGAAGATGCTAAGTCATATAGGCAGCTCAATAGACGGATATCTAAATCTCTGCGACACGACATTCGCTCCTTTAATGCTTCAAGCATTGAGGAAGCGATTAAGCGAAACCAAGGCTCGAAAGTATTTGCAAGAGATATGTCTATTGGGCAGAGCCAGCTGACGAAGCTGAAGACAGACCGTGCCATAGTAGTGTCGGCCAAGTCAGAGGTATTAGGAGAGGTCGAGAGGTTCTACCGGCAGCTTTACACCTCAGTTGCCAAGCCTGTTAATAGTCCGGCGAAAGACCCAAGAGCCCGACTAACCCGACATTTCACCGAAGATATTCCGGACATCAGCCTGTATGAGATTAGGATAGCTCTGAAACAGCTTAAGAACAACAAGGCGCCGGGTGAGGACGGAATTACCTCTGAGCTACTGAGAGCGGGTGGAAAACCAATCCTCAGAATGCTCCAGAGGCTATTTAGTTCCGCCTTGCTCGAGGGCACAACGCCTGAAGCATGGAGCAGGAGTGTGGTTGTTCTGTTCTTCAAAAAGGGAGATAAGACCTTATTGAAGAACTACAGACCGATATCACTCTTGAGTCATGTTTATAAGCTGTTTTCAAGGGTTATCACGAATCGTCTCGAACGCAGGTTAGATGACTTCCAGCCTCCCGAACAAGCCGGTTTCCGTAAAGGCTTTAGCACCATAGACCACATCCACACGCTGCGGCAAATTATACAGAAAACCGAGGAGTATAATTTGCCACTATGCTTAGCGTTCGTGGACTATGAAAAAGCCTTCGATTCGATCGAGACCTGGGCCGTATTAAGGTCTCTCCAGCGGTGCCGTATTGACTATCGGTACATCGAAGTATTGAGAAGCTTGTACGAACACGCCACAATGTCAGTCCGAGTACAAGATCAGTGCACAAAGGCAATCCCATTGCAGCGCGGTGTTAGACAAACTTTTTACCGCTGCTTTGGAAGATGCCTTCAAACTGTTGGAATGGAAAGGACTTGGCATCAATATTAACGGCGAGTACATATCTCATCTTCGTTTTGCCGATGATATCGTAGTCATGGCAGAATCCCTGGAAGACCTTAATGCAATGCTCGATGACCTCTACAGAGTTTCACAACAAGTGGGCCTTAGCATGAACATGGACAAGACGAAAATCATGTCGAATGTCCATGTTGTGCCCTCTCCAGTCTCTGTTGGAAACTCTACTCTCGAAGTTGTTGACGAATATGTCTACCTAGGACAAACCGTCCAATTAGGCAGGTCCAACTTCGGGAAAGAGGTCAATCGTCGAATCCGACTCGGATGGGCAGCGTTCGGGAAGTTACATAACATCTTTTCATCCAAAATCCCTGAAGCCTGAAGACAAAAGTCTTCGAGCAATGTGTGTTGCCAGTGATGACATACGGTACAGAAACGTGGTCTCTAACCCAGGGCCTTGTGCACAAGCTCAGCGTCGCTCAACGTGCTATGGAAAGGGCTATGCTCGGAGTTTCCCTACGTGATCGAATCAGAAATGAGGAGATCCGTAGGAGAACCGGTGTCACCGACATAGCACGCTGAAGTGGCAATGGGCTGGGCATATAGCCCGCAGAACCGATGGCCGTTGGGGCAGAAAGGTTCTCGAATGGAGACCACGTACTGGGCGACGAAGCGTGGGACGACCACCCACAAGATGGACAGACGACCTGGTCCGAGTGGCAGGGAGCCGCTGGATGCAGGCCGCCGGTGACCGGTCGTGGTGGAAAACCCTGAGGGAGGCCTTTGTCCAGCAGTGGACGTCCCACGGCTGAAACGACGAACTATTAACTATGCCAGATTTGTATGATAAAAAAAATGTGTGCGTGTACTAGTGTACACACGTAAGAAGTGAAACTTCTTTATGACCTTATTTTTCAAAAAAATAATTAACTATATGCAACTTTACAGAAATACGTCGAATCACGCGTGGTAGGGATAAGAAAAAGAAGGCGCGTAACGGAAAAATGTTACACTAAATTTTTTTCCAACCCCGATAAAGAAGTTTCACTTCAAAATTTTTTTTCCATTCCAAAAATTTCATCGATTCAATCGAGTTCATTTTAATTGAAAATTACTATCTAGCGTGCAAGGCTCTGGTTTCCATGCTCCGTAAAGATTAAAGTACCTAATCGATGAATCAGATTCGAGCTCACAAAATTAAATATTTTAGAATTTTTAAAAGTTAAAAGCAATCGTTTCCACTAGTATACTAACTTTTAAAACTGGTAACTTTTTGAGGAAATTTCCGCACGGTAAAAGTTTAGAACATTGTAACATCTGTGGTTTTTGCTAACAAAGTAGATACGCAATTATGGAAAGCAAGAATCACGGAATAAACTAATCGATTTTTTAACCGACTTCAAAAAAAGGAGGAGGTTATCAATTCGGCCGGTATAATTTTTTTTTGTATGTATGTACACCGATTACTCCGAGGTTTCTTAACCGATTTACGTGATTCTTTTTTTATTCGATGCGGGATGGTGTCGAATTGGTCTCATAAAAATTTTATTCGGATAGGCCTAGTAGTTTTTATTTTATGAGCATTTTTGTCTGTACTCGATGACTTAATTGAAATGTAGCAAGTAACTTTGATTCACTTCCTGGTAACCGATTGAGCTGAAATTTTGTATACGTATGTAAATTGGATAGCGATGAAACATTATCATGACATAGAGCTGATTTGATGATGGAATTGGAAGGTGGCCATAGAAACTCAGTAATATATTGACTCTTATTTAACTTTATCGAGATTGGGCTCATTTGATTCGTGTTGAAAAATACACTAAAAAGTATTAAATAAAAATAACTGCGTTAAAAAAAACCGACTTCAAAAACGGAAAAGTAATAAATAAAAAAGATTTGATATTATTAATGACTACATATTATTTAGATGTGCTATTTATTACATAGGTTTTAAGTCGGTGCCAAAAACTAAGCACTTAGTATTAAGCCCGTGCACCGACATCAATCCTTTTAAGTAAATAGTACATCTAAATAATATGTAGTAATTAATAATATCAAATCTTTTGCACGACGATGCGAAGCATCAGAGAGTGCTTTACGATCGAAAAATTTTTTTCGCCTCATTTTTGCAGCTATTCTTATTATTATAGCCTTGTTAGTTCACGGAATCAAGATATTTTGCATACTATTGTCGAGATAATTTAATGGAGATTAATCCCATACTTTTTAAAAATTGATTTACTTCAATAGAATTGGAAAAAAACACCGAAATAGGTCAAAAAATTTTCCTGTCCGTCATGTGTGAAACCTGAAAACACTATAACTTGTGAAAAAATCCATCATTTGAGTTAATTTTTTTTTTAAATATTCTAATCGACGATTGTAGGTCACTGAATGCGAATGATTAATTAATTCAGTGTCGTTTAATTGCAATTAATAAAAAACGAAAACTACAAGACTGTATATCTATATATATATATATATATATATTTTTTATATTTCATAATTAAATGAGCATTATGAGTCGTGCACTTTTGGATTTTCCAAATTTTTTATTTATTACTTTACCGTTTTTGAAGTCGGTTGTTTTTAACGCAGTTATATTTATATAACAACAAAAAAATAATTTAAATTAAACGTATATTATTAAAATCACAATGTATGCATTATTAGAATCGGTTAAAATACAATGGGAATGAATTTGAAAAGACTATAAACATTTTCTCTGGTCGCTTTAAAGAATGTAAATAAACATCAAATACTTTAATATTGTTAAGTCTGCCAAAACAGTCAATATAAGCAAGTACCCTTTTTATTCATGAATCTAACGCGTTAGTTTCCTGTGAGCATTTATCAACAATATACTTACCCATAGGGTTGTACCGTATATCGACATAACGGCGCATTTATCGATACTGCGGACCGACATGCTCCCGTATAATTCCACTATTAAACTACTCGTAAACAGTTATCGATATCGACACTACTTACGCAACTCATTTATTGCTATTGCGAGTGTATTCCAACGTTACTTATGCCCACTTTAAATTTTCCATGCACATTTACTAGAATAGGAAGTTAAACAATGTACGATTGCATTCGTAAAAGGCATTAAAATAATATAATAATAGTATAATAATTATTATGGATGTTATATCCATAGTTAATAAAGAATTATTTGACAAAATTTTAAAGATGATTTGTATGTTTCGTAACATAGACTTAGCAATTATTTCATAAACAACAAGATGCTTTGTAAATGACATCACCTAAATATAATACACAATTTATATTATGTAACATTAGTAAAAGGTTACTGAACCGATACGCAGAAACTATTTCAAACGTTGTCTAGTAATCCAAACTTACGAAATAACAATAGAAGTTTGTAATTCTCAACAGAGAAACTCATACCGCAATCCCAAAATATCTGGAGTGAAATAAACACATATCCAAAGTAATAAGAGCACTCATCGATAAATACTTAATACGCCTGACTTAAAGCGATATATTTCTTATATTCTTTAATCCAAAGTCTTGGACACTACACCTCGGGGGTACAATACACGTGTAACACGTATATACAGTCTTTAAAAGTAACATTTCCAAGAGAATTTTATCACTTCATACAATACATTAAAATATTATCATAAAATGAAGTCTCCTACCTCGTTTATCTGTCCATTAAAACAGGTTGATAAACGATTTTAACAAAGAAACATAATGATATAGATTTAGATAACAAGACAAGGTGTTTTTAAGGTCTAAAATTACAGAGGTCACCTACTTTGTAGTTTATGGAGAGATGCAAATAGTAGTAGATAGACACAGTATGTACCTATTTATTCCCTATCTAGAAAACGTTCGTTATAGCTTAAATGCGCGTTGACTAAACCTTCTCAATATTATCGCCAATTTCAAGTTAACACCTACGATAACACAAATACTACATAGTGAAAGGACACTAGCCTTACATTACTTATTACTTAATAGAGGAACAATCCAACATCGTCAGTTATCACATAGGCCAATGGCGCGGTACGTCAACACGTCGTAGTTCGTGTTAACTTATAATAATTGAGTGGACTGTGGAGCCTGTGATTAGCAGGCGCGTCACGTCGGGGCTCACTTGGCTCCGGTAATTAATCCCGCGGGACGCTCTTGCAAATCTGTTGATTTTCATTTTGGGAGCGTTCGAGCGACTTCTTGGATCTACTTAGCGATTTGTACCAGCACTTGTTGTTTATACGGTATTTATATTGAATACTGAATTTTAATGTGCTATGATTGAAACCTGGATACAAAGTTCTAACAGCCGGCTTGAAGTCGATTATCATCTGAACAATTCTCTTTCGCTTCATTACCTCACTGAATGCTATAATGGTTGATTAAAATCGTATATTTTAATATAAACATACGTATGTTACATCCAGTGCAGATATTATATTAATTACTTGCTAACGTAATGTGTTTTCGGTATCGAATCAGTAAAATATGAAATAATTTTTGTTAACAAACCAATACTTCACATTAAATGATAATTATAGTTTAGGCATTGTATACGAAAATGGTTCGCACAATTCAAAGCAATACGGTCGAAAATCGTTTGATTTAATTAAACCCTTTGTTCCCCAGCCTACAGACCGTGTATAGATAAATTAGCTTAGATCTAGTGCGTCATAAACATTGCAACAAAGGGCTGTCACATACTGCGATGTTTTTATAATTAATAGTGTTAATATTGACTATGGAGAGAAGTGGAGGCTCAGCGCTTAGTGCATCGGCTCTTTTCATTAGAAAGTTTAGAATTTCGATCAGCGTGTATATAAAAGTTCTATATGAATATGCTTTATCTTCATTAGTTTACAAGTTAATATCGATATAATTTAATAATATATAAACTTTAGGATATCCAACATCGCTTCACTTAATATAGCAATTTCACTACGCATGAGTTATCAGACAGATGTATTACAAACTACTGAAATTATTTGTACAGCCTCCAATAACCGTACGTTTTAATTAAAATTTCCCATATCTCGTAATATCATCACCATATAATATTTCCCGATCGGCGCATTCATTGCGACGTATCGCATAAATCAACATAATGTCGTGCACAGCAGATATCAAAGCTCCGCGGTTATCACTCCCCCCCCCCTCCGATGAACCGGCCGAATGCGACCTCCCCCCCGCCCTCACTCCAAACGATCCCGGAGGTGTGAGGCGCGTCGCTGCAGGATTGCAGGGCTCAAGCGACGCTGGCCGGTCGGCTGCCCCACTTTTTAATTACATGCATCATGCACGGGAGCAATTTTAAAAAGGATTTCGAGGTTTTTACTTTAAGCAGAGGTCTTTGTTCGTGGATATTAAACGTATGGTGATCAATGGGGCTCGGCACGCGGCTGCCGCAAATAATGCCGCAGCTACCAGACATTATAATATACGCGACGCGTGACTGCTGTGCAACTTTTATAATTGACGAAGAAACACATTTCTATAATATAAAGTGAACGTTGTTATTTCAAGATGTATTTTATATACATTTAAGTACACAGAATATAAATTAAAGATTCTCTTCCTGATCCGTCATGATCTTAATTTGATTTCAGTTTAAAGTACCTCTGAGGAAAATGGAATGAGGAGGTATTAAGCCGCAACAAAGGAAATTTTTAACTTAAAAACAACCTTAATAAAATATTACATAGAAAATTTAAAAAATATATTATAAACTAGTACCTAGAAGGCATAATTTAAATATTTCAGGTTGCCAGAAAACCTACCTAAGAGCCCATTCACGTCATCCGATACGATAAAAAATAGTCTATCCTTTAAATGTGTATACGATAATAATATACAGTACAATTCGCTGTTAAAGTACTGTTTTTGAGTTTCATTACAAACAAAACAAACGAAGAAAGGTTTAAATGAAAATTGATAACGTGAATTCTGATAACGTTCGCCAAAATAGTTTTTTGTTATGTTTTATGCCAGTTTGTCCATCACTATCCGTCAATCCGCTCATCCTTTCTCATCGTTTCCTACGGTAATGAATCAAAAAAAAAAACCTGGATGGCTTTAATTTACACTTAGCTGTACGTTAAAATATCGCGTCGCATAAAAAACGTTAACGTAAACGTCTTCGACGTTAATCGTGTAAATTGCTAGAATACTTTTGCATGAGTGACTTGAATAATTAACATCTGCGATAATAATTAGCAACAAACCTGCCATCTTGACTGCTCCAAGTGATAGTATATTGGAGAATAATTATATTAGAATTCTAGCGTGGTGTCAGAGTGTTCAACATGCTCAGCGTCTAGACGTCGGTTAATATAATTTAACCTGTACCCTATATAGTGTATATCATTAATATAGAACAGTTGCTGGGGCTAAGATATTGCCTAGAATAAGCATATCTCCAAGCTTGCTTCGAATTCAAAATCAGCGCTATTTCATATTTACATTTATTTATAGATTAATTATTCAATATGCAATAAATTTAAATATATTATTTACAAATACATACAGAATACATAATTTTAAATGAAGATTTTTACTATTGGGTCCCGGTTTTGGGTCAGTCGTAAAAGAATCAATCACGCGTTTTGTGTTTTTCCTCAAAACACTTTACGCAATAAAATCTATCAAACAGGACGCTGATGTACAGAAACAAAACTGCTTCTGACGCAGATGAGTAAAGAAAGTGTCTCTTACCCTTCCAATAAATATAACTTCAAATAGATAGCAATCCTATCAACTCATTCGGTTCATGCAGATTTTCGAATAGCAAAACTTCAAAGTCCTAATTAGTTGGGGTTAGATGCCGAACATCCGGATAAATAAGTTAGTCGATCAGTCGCTCCTCGCTAATGAACGCCAGAGATCCCCGTCGGCTGAGCGAGCACCAGAGGACACATTTACATACATACGAGCCTTTCATGTCGCCGACTACCTGGCGTGTCCATTTTTATACGTCACGAATCTATGAATATTTTTCATTACATTTTAATTAATGTAAAGTATGTGATTTTATTTGCATATCTTGTATAGTGTTTATAACATGCTTTATCTTAAAAAGTAATTAACGATACATTTTACCATCATAATAATTAAATTGTGCTTATTATATTGTCCGCAACCTCATTAATTTGTTATACAAAATAATATATTAACGTTCACAAACTAATTGCTCAAACAAGCGCTTATAAAAAAAGTCTTTCATTGTTTAATATTAACGACAATGTAACATACACCTTAAACTAACCTTGTACTTATCATTAACGACACTGTGACCGTACACATAAAACTTACTTCCTACAATAATTTCCTGTAACCACAAATGCAATCGTGTGACAATGGACACACGAGTGAGTTTCCATTATCACATTTACAGCCAGCCATTAACGGTTGCAACCAGCGTGCAGCGGCTACAGAGACGTCAGATATAGCTCATAAGATAGATGATACGTAATACCGGTAATCGATATGAATTAGTGTGAAGCTAGACCATTGATAGTATATAGTAGGATTACATATTGTGACGCTGAGTCTTATAAGGATATCAATTTACTTATTACTTATTATATATTTATGTGTGTAGGAATGTAGTGACTATTCCTAAAGATCAAAATTCTCATCTGTTCGGTTATTAAATTTTAAATACCGATAGCTATTGGAAAATCACCTCCTCACTAATTACTGGGTCCCTCGTCAAGAAATGTAAAAATCATGTTTGTTAAGTATTTCGTAAACGTACTTATTCCACTTTAAACAGCCACACAACGGCCATTTGTGAAAACGAAAATTTTATTTACATTGCATAAAGTGTAACTGATTTAAAAAGAGCAACTACCAAAGATTCTGTCGGGAACTTATTTGAATAAAATGTTACAAGTCTATTTCAGAAAAGATCTCTTTGGCTTTGAGTTTTCTTTGCTACGTCAAAATAATTATTAATGTCGTTAAGTATGATATTTAATATTTATTTATATACTAGACTAGCTGTGCCGCGCGGTTTCACCCGCGTGGCTCCGCTCCTGTTGGTCTTAGCGTGATGATATATATCCTATATCCTTCCTCGATAAATGGGCCATCTAACACCGAAAGATTTTTTTCAAATCGGAACAGTAGTTCCCGAGATTAGCGCGTTCAAACAAACTCTTCAGCTTTATAATATTAGTATAGATGTGCGGTCCGGCACGGTAATGCTGCATTTTATATAACTTTTCGCAATTTTCTTTTCTGATAGGACTTTGCTAAATTTATTTCAAAACTAGCTGCTCCGCGCGGTTTCACCCCCGTGGCTCCACCCCTATTGGTCGTAGCGTAATGATATTATATAGCCTATAACCTTCCTCTATAAATGAGCTGTCTAACACCGAAAGAATTTTTCAAATCGGACCAGTAGTTCCCGAGATTAGCGCGTTCAAACAAACAAACAAACTATTCAGCTTTATAATATTAGTATAGATTCCAAGGAAACTGAGTACGTGTTACAATGGACACCCTCCATGGAAGTCGGTATAATCGCCTTTATAGCTCGCCATAAGGCTGCTCTAACGATGCGCCGTCAGTCGCTAACGCCTGAAGACGAACAGATATACCGTTATCGTAGATAATGTTATGACTGAATTAAATCCCAAATTGCCTGGGTAGTGGGTACACTAGCTGCATCCCGCAACTTACTCTCCTGGTGAATATTCGGTTTATAGAGCCCCTAAATAATATATTTTACTACCTTTGTGAAATTGTGTTTTGTACATATTTTATTTCTTCTACGTTTAAATTATCGGTACATAGGTACTTGGTCGTCTAAAACTTACTAAATGGACTAAATTAAGAAGTAAAATTTATAACTGTCATAGTACAATTAGTGCGTATCTATAATTGCTGTCTTTTCCGAACCTACACATAAAAATTCCCGCCAAATTTCCACATGGATAGTTAAAACCGAGAATGTGACGTCATAGCACGTTCCATTGTCGGTAATTAGTCGAGGAGAGTCACTCGAACGGGCCCCGCGACGTGACGTCACAATGGGCCCTCCTCCGTGAATTACTGTGTAATTGTGGGGCGCGAACAATGTTTAGGAAGGCTTAGCAGATTGTGGTAAGAGCAGTCGAGTGGAAAAATATGGATTTTTTTGAATGGAAAGCTGTGAGATGTGCAGTTAAAAGGAAAGATTATGTTTGTGAATAGTCCTGGCTGCATTTTGTTCTTATCATAATACTAGCTTACCACCCGCGGCTTCGCCCGCTTTGTCTAAAACCTAATAAATTATATACGAAAACCATCCTCTTGAATCACTCTATCTTTTAAAAAAACCGCATCAAAATCCGTTGCGTAGTTTTAAAGATTTAAGCATACAAAGGGACATAGGGACAGAGAAAGCGACTTTGTTTTATACTATGTAGTGATGAACGTTGACTTAAATCGAGAGTTCAAAAAAGATAAAGTGCGTGTATGCTGAGCACACGTGCCAGAAGGGAAACTTCTTTGGCAAGATTCAAAGATACCAAAATCGCCACTCCATGACGTGACGTTATTGCCATGACGCGATCTTAAAATTTTACTCTCAAAGCGCCTTAAGAAGTTTCAGTTCAAAAATCATACGATATTATTAAAAATTAATCACTTCAAAGTGACGATAGCATAGCATGGATATAGCCATTGACAATTAGTAATGAACGAAAAAATAAAGCGGGTTAACTAAAAGGAAAACTTCAACGTCTCAAAATTGTTCCCAAAAGTATGTCAAAAGGATATAAGGACACGTTTAGTGGGTGAATGCCTACTCGGATAGTACTTTAGCAATACGTGACGCCGAACAATGGACACTTTCGGATAATCGCCAAAGAATATATCCTGTACTAATTCATCTTTTTACCACACACAAACTTATATAAAGACAAAGATCTATAGACCTCCCAAAGTTTTGTACTCCCAAAAACAAAAGACAACTCGAAAAATCTTTAGGTATAGAAACAACAGAAAACTAATTTTACTTTTATGATAAATATTCTATAGTAGGTTAGGTATATTATTTTTTATAAAATATGTTTGTCAATATCTTTTTAAATTTGGCATAGTTAAAACCTAGAAAAAATATTTTTAAGCTATTGCATAGCTTCTATCGCAGGCCTTGAGCGCGGGGACCGAATCGAGAAATTCCGTAACGAAAAACCTCACGCTCCCCACTCCGACGGGCAGGGAGGTGTGGGTTGAAGGCTTACTATGCAATAGCTTTACCGCGGCAGTCCCCGAGTGCCACACGTCTTTTTTTATGTTTTGGTATAATATTTTAATCGGGCTTTAATTCTGGTAACACAAAATTTCAATGAAACAATTTTATTCTTTTGAACATCAGTAAAATGTAGCATAGTATAAATAAACCCAAAAAATAAAAAACCGTTTCGTTTTAAAACAACTATGAATAATTTGGTACGTTCAAAAATATCAACTTCCGTATCAGACCGGTAATATATTAATTGTTTGGATTCATAATATATCAGACTTACCGAGTAGTATAAGCAGTAAGGTGGCAAGACTTCCAATCAGCGCCATACTGGCACCACCTGGAAACAAAGAACCAGTCAGATAGATACTTATAAAGAAGAATAAAAAAGAAAAGGTTCAAAAATCGAAGGATTTATTCTAGGAGGTAGCAACGTTGACAAGTGAGCATTTTAGTATTATTCTAGGAGGTAGCAACGTTGACAAGTGAGCATTTTAGTATAGTTGGTTCTTTGATATGCTGTTTCTCTTGCTATTTCGGTTACAGTCCGGGCTGTCTGGCTGGCCGCAGTGGTTGCGTTTATTAGTGCGCATCTTATCTGCACAGGAAAATATCCTTAATTTAAAGTCATTTTTTAACGCGTAATTTTTAATCGTTTGCCTTTAGATAGATCCATTAGACATACATTTTTTATTGCAAGACGTGTTTTTCGTTGTTAAATAGGTGCCAGACGCAATTTTTATTTCAAAATAATTAAAATATCATCGAAATAAGTGAAATTCCATCAACATGAGTCCCAGTGAAGGATAAGTAATCACTGTGTTACTTATACTATATATAATATTCATTTTACTATTTACAGTTTTTTTGCAACAATCTACCATATCGCCTCCTTTTTCCCAACGAACCTCAAATAGGACGTTAATGTAAACTTGATAAAAACCAAATATCATCAAGAAATTAAAGACTTTTTAACGGATTTTAAACGCGATTTATTCATTGTATTATTTTCCCAAGTCTTTAATTTCAAAATGTATAATACTCGCGTAAAATCAAACACTAGAAAATACAAATATCATCAAATTCATATTTATACCCAAAAGTGTAATAAATATGAAACCATCTATTAAAAATATTAGTTTACTAATTATTCAATATAAGTATTAAAAAAGGATAATATAATATAAATAATAAAGTTATTACTTACCTTTTAAGCGGACTCATGTTGATGTAATTTCACTTATTTCGATGACATTTTAGTTATTTTGAAATAAAAATTGCGTATGGCACCTATTTTACAACGAAAAAAACGTCTTGCAATAAAAAAATTATGTCTGATGGATCTATCTAAAGGCAAAAGATTAAAAATTACGCGTTAAAAAATGACTTTAAATTAGGGATATTTTCCAGTGCAGATAAGATGCGCACTAATAAACGCAACCACAACGGCCAGCCAGACAGCCCGGACTCTAACCGAAATAGCAAGAGAAACAGTATATCAAAAACCCAACTATACTAAAATGACTTTTTTTTAAACGTTGCTAGCTCCCGTACTATATAGTTGGTTCTTTGATAATATGCTGTTCCTCTTGCTATTTCGGTTACAGTCCGGGCTGTCTGGCTGGCCGCAGTGGTTGCGTTTAATAGTGCGCATCTTATCTGCACAGGAAAATATCCTTAATTTAAAGTCATTTTTTAACGCGTAATTTTTAATCTTTTGCCTTTAGATAGATCCATTAGACATACATTTTTTATTGCAAGACGTTTTTTTCGTTGTTAAATAGGTGCCAGACGCAATTTTTATTTCAATATAATTAAAATATCATCGAAATAAGTGAAATTTCATCAACATGAGTCCCAGTGAAGGATAAGTAATCACTGTGTTACTTATACTATATATAATATTCATTTTACTATTTACAGTTTTTTTGCAACAATCTACCATATCGCCTCCTTTTTCCCAACGAACCTCAAATAGGACGTTAATGTAAACTTGATAAAAACCAAATTTCATCAAGAAAATAAAGACTTTTTAACGGATTTTAAACGCGATTTATTCATTGTATTATTTTCCCAAGTCTTTAATTTCAAAATGTATAATACTCGCGTAAAATCAAACACTAGAAAATACAAATATCATCAAATTCATATTTATACCCAAAAGTGTAATAAATATGAAACCATCTATTAAAAATATTAGTTTACTAATTATTCAATATAAGTATTAAAAAAGGATAATATAATATAAATAATAAAGTTATTACTTACCTTTTAAGCGGACTCATGTTGATGTAATTTCACTTATTTCGATGACATTTTAGTTATATTGAAATAAAAATTGCGTATGGCACCTATTTTACAACGAAAAAAACGTCTTGCAATAAAAAAATTATGTCTGATGGATCTATCTAAAGGCAAAAGATTAAAAATTACGCGTTAAAAAATGACTTTAAATTAAGGATATTTTCCTGTGCAGATAAGATGCGCACTAATAAACGCAACCACTGCGGCCAGCCAGACAGCCCGGACTCTAACCGAAATAGCAAGAGAAACAGTATATCAAAAACCCAACTATACTAAAATGACTTTTTTTTAAACGTTGCTAGCTCCCGTACTAATTTAATAATAATAAAATGGTGAATATTAAGAGCTTCTACCATATTTTCACTTTTCTATCACATAAAGTGAATTAGAAGTATAAGTTTTGCTTCGATTACGTAAACATTCTAATCTCAGGTTATATTTCAGTATTTCAAATTATGCTCCTGTTACGCTAGTTATTGGAAACACAATACCTTTAGAAGCCGTGACGTAAATTGAAAACAAATTAGTCAGGAAAGTCAGATGCAGCTTTGTACACTGTTTTCTGTACTTATTTTGCACCCCATTTTGGTAAATTAATTATTTAATATAAGTTATTCAAACATGTAGAGTATGATAGAGTCACCCGCAGTAAAATTCATTTTATAATGTACGCCCGCAATCAGCGCGGGAGTAGTAACTTCCCAGATGACTGCTACTTCATTAGAGCTTCAAATTCATTTGTCAAAACAACTCATTCCAAAATACATTAATCAAGTATCACACGAGGTCACATACCCCAGAACTATCACCCCGAAGCGTGAACGTGACGCGAGTGAACCCGCGTTATTGATTTCAAATTATAATCCACTCATTTGCATAATTTGAACAGATTTACCGAGTCGGAACATGATTAATTCGCAAACACGTCCAATCATATTGTAATTATTGCAAAGTATTGATATAGTTTAATGTAAATGTTGAATTTCATATCGTCAATATTGAGGCTAGTGGTCTGGCCGTGTTTCACAGGCTAAATGCATGCGATAAATAAAAGATTTTTAATATTATGCCGAATTTTTAACACATCAAATGTATACGAGAAATATTCTGAGGGAATTGAACTTTCATATTTATACAAACTATTGCAATGAATTGCTCACTGCAATCAAAAGATAAGGGATGCAAAACAAGTGCAACGAAACGTGTAAAAATATACTTTAGCTGGACATGAAATTTAAGTCAGGCCTTCAGATTGTAAATTGTAACATACACAATGTTGCAAAGATAATATAAGAAGTAAAAAGTTTGATAGTCCCTATTGACATAAACTATTTTTCTTTGTGATAATAATTAATATAAAATGATAGTACTTTATGCCAAGTAAAATGAAAAACTTATGAAAAATTATTTAATTGTAGATATGACCTGTAACGCCATCTCTTGTTAATTCTTCAATATAATTAAAACGTTATCAAACATACATATTTTGCTACACCTTCATTCTAATTATCGTTCATTGTATCAAGTATTCGAGGCTTTCATCAAATGCCTTTATTGTTATCATTTTTAATATTTTTTATTATAAAAGCTTTTTGAACCTCTTATAGAAAAATCGAAAATGTTTATGCGTTCTAAAAATAAACCTATTTTATTTTCCGTGTATTATTTCCCGTTTTTATTTAAATAAACTTGCAAAAATAAATTTGGAGACGTCTTTTAAAAACGCGTGATCATTAAACGCCATATGCAGTCGTCGGAATATGCAAAACTCTCCATTAATTGCATGATTCAGGATCACAATTTTGCTGACAAATGCTTTTCAAAAACTGTACTAAGATCTGCTTACTAAACTGAAATAACTATAATGCTTAGCTGTCCGTGGCAGGCTCGTATCACCGCGCATTCTTTATGACGCTTTTGTTCTGAAACTCATTTACTCGTACGTACACATACCGCAATAAGCGGAAAATTAAAAATCTCATCAAGTACAGTTGGAAAAAAAGTTTATTTGTAGCGCAAAATATTACATGCCTAGCGTTCCCATTGTTGAGAGAATATTTAGAAATTATACCTATATTGCGTTTTGCGTGCAGCTTTCCTTTTGTTTAGCTATGCTGTATTTCTATCAGAGTTAGGTTATAATATCACCATTAAGTAGTTGGTAGAAGTATTATTATAATGTGAAATTTTATTCACAGTGTTGATTTTTATCACATCAAAAATTATTCAATGACAAAGAAGAGTTTTACGCGCGTTAAACTGAGTCTCAAAGTTTCTGCATCGTTTCGTTGGGTTGAAAGCCAAACTTTTATTTGTTTTACGTTAGTGTAGTAGTGTTATGAACTTACTATAACTACAATTACATAAAACATAATAATATAATAAAGGGTATATATTTTATATTGTGAATATAAAATTTATATTATCATACCGTTATATTATAAAACTGAAGGAAATTATTCAATGCAAAAATCAACTACCCGTTTTTAGAATCAACAGACAAAACGTTGTACAATCCATTGTATTGTATAAGTTCTTGGTATACAGTAATAGATAAAATTCTCAGAACATTCTCATTGTTGTAGAAATATTTACTTTTTCATAGTTTTGCTTATTTTAAATCGGAATTTATTGTGCGAATAAGTTTAGATTAACTTCATACTAAAACTAATATAACGTTAGTTATGGATTATTATTTCACGGAATACCAATGTGCTTATACCGAGATTATTTATTTATTTGCAGTTATTTATAATATTATTAAGTTAAAAATAAGTTATTATTACTTGACCGATTCATAAAACTATAATCGTGGCAAAACTTAACTAGAGTTTGAAGTATTATTCCGATGAAATATAAATTGAAACAAAATCAATTAAACTTACAATCCTCCCGCCGCTCAAGTCCTAAATTGTAACATTCCACACTTCACAAACTATTCGAACAATACACTCGTAGCGATCGGCTACGAGGAGCTCGTAGCACGGTAGCACCGTAGCGACCGCGGCCGGCCGCGTTGCCAACAGAAATGGCGGGACACCGCTACGTGTCACAGACTATGCAAACAGACCACCGCATTATCAGTACAACCACTATGCTACTGGAATTCCTAAGCAAGTTTAATGTGTGGCGGATTTTATTATGCATTCGCTTGTTTGGGCGTAATTGAATGTGAGACTACGCTTTGAACTAACTCGCCTTCATTTCATAACAGTTATGCATACAGCTATAGTTTAATTTGTTTTTGGGAGAAATACAGAAAATTTTTAAATTCCTTTTTTCATTTAAAATCTCGAAATTGGTGTAATTATATTGTAATAGAAACTTTTATGATTTCTTTGAAAACAATGTTAAAAATTTATTACGAATAGAGTTATCAACTTAATTATTAAAAACTAGTTATAGATATTTTAATGTTTTCGTGTGTTTTTCTTAATGCCATTTAACTGTTTGTCAAGATCAATGACTTTATACTAATACACAACAAACTCTACATAATCACACGAAGAAACGTCTTCATCTTTTGATTGCATATTCTGTGATAAATCTCTTGAAACAAAGAAACTAAACACACAAGCGATAAAATAAACTTAGTTGCTAGTTGTTGTCTATTATAAGCCGGTATCAATGTCTCAGTTAAAGATGACAAGCGACACTCAGTAGGAAGTGTAAGAAGTCGTTGGAGGCACATGCGCCGCGCCACAGAATAACTCGTAAAACTTGCAGATGCGCCACTTAAATACTTTTACGTATCCATCGTTAACTTTACGACTTGGCTATTAAATTAGCGTTGTCTGTTTATGATCCTTTAATGGTCTCATTTAATCGTTTTATGTAACGACTTAAACTGGTATTGGACATTTTTTTTTACATATTATAATTTTACAAACAAGCTTTTTTTATAACAAATTTGTAGGTGTGATCAAAGCGAGCGAGTATAGCAAAAAACTATAGGATTTGCTTCATAAATCAATTGGGATTAGATAATTGCATGTATTGATTATAATGGCTATTTACTCAAATAACGAAAAAAAAAAGACGTGTGGCACTCGGGGACTGCCGCGGTAAAGCTATTGCATAGCATGCGTTCAAGCCACACCTCCGTGCCCTTCGGAGTGGGGAGCGTGAGGTTTTTTCTGAATTCGGTCCCCGCGCTCAAGGCCCGCGATAGAAGCTATGCAATAGCTTAAAAAATATTTTTACGGTGTTCCCCAATGTTATTTTATTCGACGTTACGTCATACCCGCACAGAGGTCTATGCAATGTTGGTATTAAACTGCCCCTAAGCCGCGTCTACAGTTTAATCTGCACGTCGAGTGTCTGCCGGAGATACGGGCGACCAAGCCGACTCGAGCCAGCGGCTGGCGGCTAGTTAAGCTCGACACCGAAGATTTGTTCAATTCTTCGAGAAATTTCAACTACAATACTTTAACATTGGAAACCTGCTTTATATCAAAGATATTCTTTTTTATTTTCTGTACATTTCTCTTTTATTTAATTACAGTATCGTTTCTGTCAAGCGATAATTTGTGATAAAAGGCTTTATATTGCTAAGTTAACGACAATATTTTCTTTTGAATATGGCCGTGGAAAGAAAATCATGGATTAGTGCAATTTTTTTTAACTTTTTGAAAAAAAAAATGTTAAAAAAGAAACAATACTTACGTTCCAGTATCAGTACCATCGAATCGGACATGATCCAGATGGGAACAATTTTGTTCGTTCTAAAAAATATTCGCTCTGCAAGTAAGTCGAGATTGCAATTGTTTAGTTACTCACGATCGTCTAAACATAAGGCGGGGTTGGAATTAAGTGAATAATAAATAACATAAAAGCATTGCATGATTGATAAACAAGTGAAAGAGCTAGTTTTCAAACATAGTATTGTTAAAGTAGGTAGGCCGTAGGACCAACGACGTCATTGAAATATTGTATTTCGTATTATTTTAATGTTCTATGTTCAAAATTTTATTTTGGCTATGCTGACGTGTCAATATTATTAAAACGAATTTATTTGACTACTAAAATTTGTGTAACATAAACTATATCTTACTATCATTGTTGTAATTAATTTGTTAGATTCCTGCTAATAGTATAACGATTTACATCCAAATAACTTTACTGAATAAAAGGATTACAACAATTCGTCACCAAACCGTTTTTAATTGGAAATTGATTAAACCATTCCTAATTTTAGCGCGTTTTGTCGACTGTAGGACAGAGGTGAATTTGTAGGAATCTCTTAAATGAAATTCCGGAGCACACGAGCGAAGCAGTCCCGCGATCTGCTAATGAGAACAACCGTGGTTTGTTCCTTGTGTCGTATGGAGGCAATTATTTACTGTGTTATGTGATATTTTATAGCAGTAATTTCAAAATAGTTGCACCTACATTCATTAGAGTGCTACAACTACTATGTGCTACGTTATGTCGACAAATTTTACTTTACATTTCGCCACATTCTTAGTTTTCTTCATTCTATTATTTTGTGTAGATTCATATTTAAGAAAATATTATATGCCCTTGCATGTTTATTTTCTAGAACTAACATAACGTTTTTGTTTCGTTTAAAGTAGTTGTGTAATTTAATATTGCAACATAAGTTCACTCTACTATATGTAATATTATGAAAGGACAAAAAGTAGAGCCACGGGTTAACATAATGTCATCACAATACATGTGTAATTAAATACGTATTCATAACATTGAATGCATCAGATACAAAAATATGAACAATGGGTATTTTTCAATAAAACCGCCAACTTTGAAATTGATAAATCTTTAATACGCTTACGTGGGATTAAATCTGTACATCTATGTAAACGTTCACAATGGCTAGATGAATTTTAACCTACACAGAAATACATTTGTGGTCGAACCACGAGCTATAAGCCGCATCTAGTCAATATTCAATCGCATCTCGATGCCGGATGCCGGCAAACGAGATTGATTGCATACAATTATTGAATTTCGGTAAACCAAGGAACATAACTTATATTCTACCTTATATTCTCTAACTAACTTATATTCTTTTGATAGAATCTACATATATGGGGTCAAGCTAACAGAATAGATACAGATACACTCTGTAAAACTGAACAACTAGCAACTCTTTAATATGAAATTGATATGTAGAAATTGATAATATAGACACACAACAATTAAGTTAAGTAGGGTATCACGTTGTTCAATTTTTATTACGTACAAAACCCTAATATGCTCGGGATATAGGTCAGCTGCCCAGGTAATTTATGTATCTACACTAATATTATAAAGAGGAAAACTTTGTTTGTATGTTTGTTTGTTTGATTGTAATGAATAGGCTCATAAACTACTGGACCGATTTTAAAAATTCTTTCACCATTCGAAAGCTACATTATCCACGAGTAATATAGGATAGGTTTTATTCCGGAAATTCCACGGGAACGGGAACTATGCGAGTTTTTCTTTGAAACCGCGGGCGGAGCCGCCGGCGGAAAGCTAGTATTAAATAAAATTCTCGCTAGTAAATTTCGCTAATAATTATTAGTTCATGACATATTCATTCTTCGACGAGGATTTCGTACTAATTCAAGCCGCTGCCACTCCACGGGGCTCACCGCATTGCACTCCGATATTGAAAGCGAATATGAATATAAGCAGTAAATGGAATCAATGGTTATCTATTAGAGGCCGGTAATCCTCTTTGTGAATAGCAATCAGCTGGCGAGCTCTTAATCAGCTCTTTATCAATTACCATTCGGTATTAATTGCCGCAGTATTATTGGCTCGAATCGATTTAATGGAAATTGTTATATTTGTTTTTAATTAAATTTATAAGAATATATTATGTATTTAACTCACTGTTATTCGAGATGAGTGATGTATGATTAATTTTTTGTTAAAACAGTATGTTGTTATTATTGCGAATAAATCATTTTTATTTTTATTGACAGACGATAGAAGGTGATATCGCTGTTACCGTAAGCTGAAGCAATTTGAATGAATTTTAGTCTCATCCGATATTGCGAAGAGTACGCGAGCGAAGCGAACATAAAGCTTCTCTCATATAGTACCTAATTACGAATATAACTAACAAAAACTTCAATGCTATGTACAATTAAATCAAAATCACCTCAAAACGAATGACCCTTGAGAACACAATTGTTCGCAGTCGCTTAGTCCAGTAACGCGATTGTGAACATCTCATACAAGCCAATTAATTAAAGCCTCTTACATCCTGCAGGCTTCCGGAGACACATCGGGAGACTTTGACACGCGTATACTTTGTTGTGTGCCAGTGTTAAGTCATATTGAAATTACCTTTTATTTCGAGTTATATTACAGAGAGGTAAGTTAAAGCATAAGTAGTCAAGAAAATGATTTTTCGACTGGTGCTGTTGACCCTGTGTTACCTAATTGCTTTGTATTTTTTCACGAAGTAAGAATTTTAGATAATAAGTTCTTAAACATAATCTTTTTTTTTATTATTTTTAAATCAATTGTTTTTTTTAAACAGACAATATTTTTGTTTATTTGTATGAAAATATATTCCAGTCAAAAAGTGACTCAAGATATGGTTTTAATCTTGACGTGAAATAATATACAGAGAGGAGTAAGCCCTAGGACACTAAATCTTAGAACATAATATTGTCGCATGAATCAAGTCTGATATGCAGGATACATTCCAAGCTGCAGATGTTAATCTTACAACTTAAAGTCCTACTACAACTGACATAACTATACATAATACAGTCTACTTTTCATCGATAAGCAATTAAAGCTAGTACACGATAATTACTTTAAATCGTCCTTTAATTTATCTAAAATTATTTGCTGATTGTACGTCTAAACCGTACCTCCTCATGTACGCAGTTACCGAAGTTAACCCTCTCATTTGATTATAAACGTTGGTGACGGTCGTGACTTGTGTCCAGTGTGAGAAACCATTTTGTCACTAATTTTAATACACTAACTATTTGAATACTCCCAAACTTATGCGCTTCACCATAATACAACTAAATCATCAATAAATGAGAAAAAATGTAACTCAATATCGTCGTAAAGTTTTTGATCGATCCAAAGAAAGTCCCGTTAATATCGGTTCAGTCATTGCAAACATAATATTATGTATGGATGGATGGATATGGAAATGCAGCGGGTACTGAAAAAATGTTATTTGTAACTTGGTAGTAGAAAATGCGAAGATGTGATAGCACATGTCTATTTTAAAATCACAGACAAAACATTAAAATACAGGAAATAAAATCATTGGTTCCCGCACAAGGCAATGCCTGTCCTGCGGGACCGTGAAATGTTTAACATTTGAATTTTATGAACAGAGCGGCGATTATTTTATGGTAATTAACTTAAAATTAGTATAATTACAGGAGCATTAAAGATGAAGTCACCGTCAAAATCATCATCCATTATAATCATCCGGCCTTACATATTCTTCCTTCAGGATCTGGTCTTCTATAAGGCTTCAGAGCATGATCCACGCGCTCTCCAAGTGCTTAGTGCCTATATATCACATGTCATATTTTTTATTTTTTCCACGCTCGACTTACGAGCTTTCAAAGTGTGATTGATAAGAGGTGGAGCAATAGCACCACTAAAGTCAAAAATATAAGATAGATTCAGTTGCATAAATTGTATGTAATGTAACTTTAAATTTCAATAAGATCTTGTCAACTGAAAACTCAAAACAATTGAACAAAAATAGCAATTTCAAGTCGTAAACAATTTAACTCGCCTTAATCTATTCGTTACACGAAGCGAAAGAGACAGATGCAGTTAATCCTCGCAGATGCATTAGTGTGAGCGGGAGGGGTATATGGCTTACTGTTTGAATGTTGGCTGAGGGCTTAACAAGTTAGTTAATAAGAGAGTGAAGAAATCCATTTAAATGTGGCCAGTTGGTGGATCGATTAAGTTGTTAAAATTTCAAAGAATTTATTAAAATGTACTTTCTTACATAATTTGGAATAACTCATTCATAAGAAAAACGTAATCAAACTATTTTATTTCCTCCAAATTAACACAGCGTTTTTCGATTAAAAATATATTCACAGTGTTTTTTTATAGGAATTTATTTACAAGCAAATATACATATTAGACGTTTGTAAATCTTCATCATATTGCTTCAACTTTTTGTATCCCTTACTTATCCCTCATCTCTTATCCCTACTTTTATTACGACAAAGCACACCATGCCAGTAACTATCTCCATTAACTCGTAAGCAGTAAACAGATCACCAAGCTGCGTCGCGCGATAGGAAGAACGAAACAAAGAGAATTAACAATCTAATCCATTCAGTTTCACTGTCAATATATAAAAACTTAATTACCTGCATCGCTTCGCTTTAAAATACAAAACATTTTTCAACAACATATCGATATAATGTTTAAAAAAAAGCGTGTGAAAATTGTGTTTGTTTGACAACATGAGGCGATGGTATGTATACTATCTTTATCACACATTTTTGAAACGTTCTTTTAGCCTAATATAATCTTTGGGTGTGGTTTGATAATTCATAAACAGTAATAAATAAATATTCATTATATTTAAATATTACTAACGATAAATTTAAAGTATCGATACTATCTCAAATTGCATGTAATATTTTGCAGATATTAAGTCATGTTTGTTTGTTATTAATATACGACTGCGTGCAGAACTGTGTGAGAGTTTTAATTAAAAGTAAATATAATTAATTATTGAACCTTCGTATTTGGATAGTATGTATTTTAACATGGAAGACGAAGGAATTTTTTAAGCTATTGCATAGCTTCTATCGAGGGCCTTGAGCGCAGGGACCGAATCGAGAAATTCAGTAACGAAAAAACCTCACGCTCCCTACTCCGACGGGGTCGGAGGTGTGGTTTGAAGGCATGCTATGCAATAGCTTTACCGCGGCAGTCCCCGAGTGCCACACATCTTTTTTTTTTCATTATATATAATTTACTGTTAACACTGGATTGCGTGACAAGAAGCGTTGGTTTAAAGACGTCATCAGTTTTGTACATTTATACCTATTAAATTAATAACTTTGCTCTAGATACAGTTTGGAGAACAATTAAGATTGTTCGATTTATTAATTAATTTACAGCAATTGAATCCAAGACATCTTAATGTAACATTTGCACCACATTAACGAGGTTTCACTCCGTAACTTATGCAGTACGCAGCGTGCACGATGCAACCTTTAAATAGGTTCCTAGAGAATTCTCAGCGGATCAACTTGAGTGAAGTGAGTAATGCCTTAATATGTTCTCGAACTTAGCAACTAGGGTATATGCGACCAATTATAAAACTAATAGTTATAAGGATACCAAGGCGTCAAGCTCTCAGGAACTTTGGTTAGACGACATAATATTAATTCATATAATATCTTGTGTGTATAATTATTATGGAAGCTGAATTGAATTTAACAAATTACGAGTACTATTTACATACATATTACATGTTTTATCTGTCACTTAAATATTCGTAGCTTTAAAAATATTGGGTGTTTATTTAAACACGGAATTGTAGTCTAAAAATGAATATATACAGTTTTGGGAATATCGTATCGCTTCATCAAAAACGGGCAATGGAATCCTCTTAATTGAAAATAAATAAAATTCTATTAAAAAAAGTGTTTTGAAGTAAACCATAGCTAAATATTCAGAACATATTGTATGTACGGAGTAGAATCGACAAAAAACTCTAGATATTTACTCTATAACAGGCAAATCAATGGTCTCACCAACGGTTATTTGAAAAAGCTAATATCCTTCACATTTTTAAATGTATTCATACAAATCAAATCTCCCATTAAATGGGAAATTGCACAGAATTTGAAAATGAAAGTTTAATATCGCGTTCGATGCCCGGCTGATGGATTTATTACTATTGGACGTTGTTTATATTGCTATTCCCGCGCATGTGAGATTCATTCAGCGTTTGTTTGTTTAACACATTTGCGTTATGGATATTTTATGTGTCGAGATAAAATCGATATCACTACTATTACAAATTGTGAAAAAGCTCAATGTTTGAGCATAAAAAATAGCAAGGTACCTAATTTCTTTTTTGTAAATTCAGTAGTTTGTTAAGTAGATTTTATATCAAACACTTTCAAATTCATGTTATTTTAGTTATTGGACATAATTATTATCGTTGCTATAAAGCACTAAAATCCTCTTTTTTATTGTAATAAGAAAGTCGGTATAGTGTTCAATAATGCATCGTGTATGCACTATATTATTTCTGTATTGAAAAAAAAATACACTTAAAAGTATTAAATAAAAATAACTGCGTTAAAAACAACCGACAGTTGTTTTTAACGCAGTTGTTTTTTGTTACAATAGTTTTACAGTTGCTGAAGACACATTAATCTACTTATTTATGTTTGAAGAACACTTAATTGAGGAAAGAAAGTGTGGAATTGAAATAAAAAACGTGTGGCACTCGGGGACTGCCGCGGTAAAGCTATTGCATGCTATGCCTTCAAGCCACACCTCCGAGCCCGTCAGAGTGGGGAGCGTGAGGTTTTTTCGTTAGGTACGGAATTTCTAGATTCGGTCCCCGCGCTCAAGGCCTGCGATAGAAGCTATGCAATTGCTTAAAAACATTTTTCAGTAAGCATCACATTGTATACCTAATGTGTATGGGTTTTTCCTCTTTTAAGCTATTGCATAGCTTCTATCGCGGGCCTTGAGCGCGGGGACCGAATCGAGAAATTCCGTAACGAAAAAACCTCACGCTCCCCACTCCGACGGGCGGAGGTGTGGCTTGAAGGCATAGCATGCAATAGCTTTACCGCGGCAGTCCCCGAGTGCCACACGTCGTTTTTTTTATTAACATTAGATACGATACGATGTCGTATGTAGTAGCAGTGTTGACGACATCACGAAAATTCGCAGCACGTCCCCACAAATGTGTTGAGGAATTAATGTAATCTTCGCCGGAGCACAATTGAAGGGAATTCGCCGAATTGGGAACACTTCCACGCTCCGAGACACTTGAATGATGCATTATGTGCTGAACTTATCCACTTAAGTATAATACTTAGTATTTAAGATTGACTTTAATTATCTTGGTGTTTCTGTACAACTTTTTGGATCTCTAAAAATTATACATACCTAATCAATTATATTACAATTTAAGTTACTTTTTCACTTCTGAAGCTTTGTTACAATTTTGATGAAATTAGCATGTCTATGTCTATAAGGGACATCAAATTTGCACGAAGATATTTTAAAAACTGTATTTAGTTTGCACATGATGATGTTAGCAGTACTCATAAAAATAATGTCTTTTCCGCTGTATTTTCTTACCCTTAAATTTAGTAAATTGAGTTTTTACCACATAAAAGTATTGTCAAGTATGTAATGTGCGAATAATTTACATATTACATACAATTGTGTTACTGAATTTCAGCACTTTGCCCTTTATTCGTTTGCTGCGTGAATGTAGAGTATGTAGGCTTTACAAATTGCTTTATCAGTATTGTTGTGTAAGTGGAAAATTACATTCGTTACATGTTTTGCAAATTATATTATTGAATTGTAAGGCTCGTAATGATGTTTCAAGTTCCAAAGTAATAATTTGGAGGATAGCTAGAGCTAGCGCATGAAGGAACTATCAGTGTTTGTTAATATAAGAGTAGCAAATACACGTGTTGAGTATAAGATGAATCAAAGACAAACTTGTGCAGTTAACGTACAAAACTGTTTCTGTTATCATCTTTCATAAATCATAGAATCATTTGATAGAAGTTTATTTTTAAATAGCTCAAATAATAACAAAACGTAAGCTACAATAAATAAACAAAGAAACAAAACATAAAATATGTTGTATTCATAACTTTGACTTAAAAATACATTAAAATCGCCAACAAAGAATGCATGTCCCATGGGATTGTGCTGCTGTAGCATCTGTCCTTGAACTAGATTCCCGTTTTTACTTATATCTAAAAGCGTATGTGAAAACCACATTATTTATGCGCTGAGTCGAGCGAAAGCGGCGAAACGCAAACTCATTTTCGAGCCTGCCTATGTTTAACGGTCGTAAACATGACATCGCTTCGAACCTTTAGATTCGATACCGAATAGTTGGTGTGGCATGTGATGTTGATTATTTTTCATTGTTAATTTGTAAACATAGTTTATAATTTTCAAACTCAACTCAAACTCAAACATTCATTTATTCAATTAGGCTACTATTTAGTAGCACTTTCGAATCGTCATTTCATAACATTTACCACCGATTCATAATATCATATCACATAATTAAATTATATTTTTTACGAATATTGGACCAGATGTTGTTGTTAATTATCTTATAATTTGTGTATTAAAAAAACAACTGCTTTTTATTTTCAGCTTAACGACCATCATCACTGCTCAAATCATCGTTAAGAAACCGGAATTCCAAGAAACAAGAAGTCGTCAACCTGTATTTATTTATAGCATTTGAATACTCGTATTCGAAGATAATTGTGTTATTAAATAAATAAATAACACATAGAAATACTTGTTACTTAATATAATATAATTATACATAGAAGCTTCTCAATACAGTGTTAATTCGGATGCCGGCCCCAATGCTAATGTGGAGTGCTTCACATAATATACTGGAGTGCATAACCGTAAAATCCTGCATTACCCCACATATTGTTATATTAATTTACTAATTATGAATATTAAATTAACTGCGACCTAGTATGGCATCGCTTAACGTGTTTCTATAAGGGTTCAAGCGATTTTCTTATAAAAAAATTACTTAAAAGTAGGTCTCACTAAATATCATCTTTGGTGGAACAAAACTCGAAATAGGTAAGTATAAAGTGATAATTTTCATAATATGAGAAATTTGTAAATAACAGAAAATAAATTTATCTCGGCAGGATTCAAACCCGCCTATTTCACCAAAATAAAGTCATATTTTTCAAAAAGTTAAGGGTTTTTTGTTTGTTTGTAAATACTAAAATGAGCTGTGTCGCTATTAAACCGAACTTGAAAGTTTTCTGACAATTAGAAAGCATTATTTATTATATCAGCCACCCGCGTAACATGTACGTTTCTTCTTTATCTCTTACCTTGGGCAGTGTGGAAGAGATCGCTAGTAAGCGATAAGGCCGCCTTATGTACCTACCTTTTGATGTACCTTTGTATAATTGTAAATATTACTTGGTGTGGTATATTAAATTGATAAATAAATAAATAAATAAAGCAATGCAACAATTGGCAACGTGGCAACAATTCTCGTACATTTTTATTTCTATCCCAGTCCGATCCAGGAAGAACCAGCCTTTATTACTTCACAATAATTTCAATTAAATATCCTTGTCATATAACATGCATTACACGAGTTATTAATTTCGATTATTTTTGAAAGTTAATGCTACAGTAATTTAATAATTTGTGTGGCTTCTGTTATTAATATGGATCGTATATTAAACGGCTAATGGGCTACATTATTATTAATCATTAATTCATGTGGCTAATATGTAGTGAGGTCATTTATTGAAAATTCACTTTAAATACTCATATTATTATGTGCAAATTTTATTGTTATCAGAAAATCAATTAATAAAACAGTTAATGCATTACCATTAAGAAAATGCAAGGAAAATGCGAAAAATTATTTTGTGAATGTTTTTGTCGATATTTTTAACGATAAAAACCATGGTATGTATGGTATGGTTTGCTCTTATGTATATAATAAACTGATATTATTAAGCAAAAAAGGCATATTATCATCGTGCACGTTAGCGTAGATACTGTACATCAAATTAGTGAAAAATAACCACTTTACGATTTAACGCAAGATGGAACATTATAAACAGGAAATAAACAAACTAATATTAGATTGTAATATAGAGTATAGTAATCGAGCATTTAATTAGTTCCCGATGGCTCCCTAGCTGGGGCAGCCCCACGCCCCACACGGACCCGCTAACACACTCCGCTGTATTAGTGTCATGTACGTGCGTCTATGTGATACATAGATATGTTGTAGTGCAGTGGTGAAATAGGGACAATAATATTACCAAATTTTAAGTCTGGATTTTTACTATCTATAAAATATCTGCTTGATCCGATGAATGTTTTGGGTGTAATTTTAGTCCCCCAAAAACGTTAAATATAGGGAAGCATAATTTGCGGAGCAAAGTTATACAGGTACATTCTGTAGTTCTGTAGCGTCAAAATTATGAACAATTTATTCACTGAAGAAATCTTGTTCACTGATCCCATAAATAACGCATGATCGGTAGATAGCTTCACAAACAAATCACAGAAATATCATCTGTCTTTCATTATCCAAAATTGTCGGAACCACACAAATACCCCGTGAGAGTTTCACCATTTGCCAAGTATCGCTCTTAATCTGCAACATATACGCACATTATAATATGCAATCGATCGGCCACTGCATGCATCGAATAATTTAAACGAATTCCTGAAAATTTCATATCGGGAGCGTCTGAATGAAATGGGATGACTTTTTGTTCAAAACGTGTCCAACGCGTCCAATTCGGCGCCATTTTATATGTCCATATCGCGAACACGATGAATGTTTCATTTTCGAATTATTTGTTTTAATGAAATGGTTAATATTCTCGTATTGTTAGTGAAATATGATTATCATTATGCTACACTTCTCTTATAGACATTTTATGTAGAGCAACGATTGCGCTCGTAAAACATTATTAAGTTTGAATTAAATTTAAACTCAAATACACATTATTCTAAGCATTAAAAATGAAATTTAACATAAATTTGTGTTGAGGTGACACCTCACCACATCTGAGTGATAATAATTGTAGTATTTTCATCGTGCGCAAACCGTCCAGCTTAGCCTCCACTTGATAGCAATATGTTTAGATTTAGTTCTTTTTATTATTTTTAGTTCCATTAGGTATACGTTTCAATCTTCTTTCCTAATCATTATCCAAACTGCATTAAGTTTAATTATGAAGTCCATAATACAGCGGCAGCTTTGTCTGATAGTTGGTAGATTTAATGTACCTATATCTTTTATTTATTACAATGACATTACTGCGAAGGAAATCTTATTCAATTTTGGCCACGAGAAGGATTCACAAATCTTATTACAGTATTACTCTATCAACACTAAATTCAATATCGAGATCCAACGATGTTTATAATTTAACGCGTATATCGCGTCGCTTTTCACTTTTAATTACATTTCAAGGGAAGTGGTGACATGCCATCCAGGCGATATTCAACCCTTTACCGTAGCATTAAGACAGAATGTCGTACAAAGCAAAATTTACATGAGCAAAGAAGGTTCCAGAAATTGAATTAAAACGTAGAAATCGCTTCACTGGCCGGTCCTTTGATCGTTATTATCTATTACTATTAGACCTTTGACGGGCTTAAAATATGTTCTAGAACGTGTAAGTTCTAATTTATACTTATAAAAGTTTGTATGATTAAATGTTTCGTAACTCAATTACAGAAGGGTGTAGGTAAAGGGAGAAAGTGGTTTGACTTGATCTTAGTTTATTTGTGACAAAGAGATAATACGGAGATCTACATAATAATACGAACTTGAAGTAAATTATTATTTTTATTTCTATTAAATTACAAGAGAACGTATAAAATTGGAAAAAAAATCTCATTATTGTGACATTTGTAAGAAATCTAATAGCAGGCTATTAATAGGTGCGCAAAAATGAATTTCTGAAATTCTCTTTGATATTGTGAATTTTATTCTTTTCTATTTCATATTTCAGTTATTTACAAATTATACGTTAAAATCCAACAAACTTATGATTTTCATAGAGTCCTGTACGATACGCTTTATCGTAGAGCATTATAATATTATTATCTGTGATAGTTACTATAAATGTATTTACAATATTGAATTTCAGATTTGTATTCAGATTTTTTATTTTCCATAGCGATGCCATCTATAGTGATACAGCAACAAATATGTACCATCAACATTAGTATCGTGGCATATCCCATATCCTCTATGTTATACCTATCCAAGCTTCCAAGTTCCACTTCAATAAATCGTGTATGAAAACATGAAACTATTAGTGAGCATTGCAGGCCTCTGTGTGGAGCAATACGAGGCTGTAATATCGTTTGTGATGTAAATTGAGCGCAGTTGCAAGTGGGTTAACGAGTCGTTACCGACAAATTGAGACACGATGGTAAGACTTAATGTGATACGGGACTCGGGAGGCTTATTACGCTCTTTAGCAAACGAGTGCATAATAATCAGTTATCGTTCAATTGGTTCCGGTTTAATATGATATCATGAATAGAAGATTATCCCACTACAATTCAAGTAGAACTTGAAGTGCCGTGCGGTTCCACGGACGAACCCGGAGCAAAGCAATTGTTGCTATATCATCATGTTCATGTGTTATTCGTATGTGTACCTACTTGTTTTATGTAGATATATCTCTAATATATATAAATCTCGTGTCACAATGTTTGTCCTCAATGGACTCCTAAACCACTTAACCGATTATAATAAAATTCGCAGACTATGTGCAGTTCAATCCAACTTGAGAGATAGGATAGTTTAAATCTCAAATCGTTTTAGAGAAAGCGGGCGAAGCCGCGGGTGGTAAGCTAGTTTAATATATATAAATCTCGTGACACAATGTTTGTCCTCAATGGACTCCTAAACCACTTAACCGATTATAATAAAATTCGCATACCATGTGCAGTTCGATCCAACTTGAGAGATAGGATAGTTTAAACATGTAGGTACCACGGGCGAAGCCGGGGCGGACCACTAGTTACTTATATTACTGTAATCTTTTTTCGCACGACGTAGTCTTTTTGTGGAAGAGTAACAAAAATACACACATCTCTCGTAACAACCTTTCGCATTTATAATATTAGTAGGATATAATATTGGATTACTACGTATCTCACAATAGGAAACAGAAGTGCATTATATTTGGTTACTGATCTGGAATATTACGTGAAATTGATTTATCGTGAATTGAAGATAATCTTGCTCTGGAATTACTGAATGATTTGATGTGCTTGTTAGCCAGGCTATTCAGGCATATTTTTTAATGGAAGCGAATAAAATTCTAGAATTGATCCTTCGGAAATGAATTAAGTAAACTTAAGTATTTATCGATAACTAGCGGTCCGCCCCGGCTTCGCCCGTGGTACATGTTTACGTTTTCTCTTTATAAGATCCATCCTGGTACTTCAAGAAATATAATAAAAAAAAGAATTATCGAAATCGGTTCAGCCGTTCTCAAGTTATGCGCTTACCAACACATTTTGCGATTCATTTTTAGGGTCTCAGCACACATATGGGATCGGAAAGGGATCGTAACCGTATCGCCTCGAGCCGTTCAGAATGGTTTGTATTAAACTCCCTACTGCAACGCACATTAGGGTCTCAGCACACATATGGGATCGGAAAGGGATCGTAACCGTATCGCCTCGAGCCGTTCAGAATGGTTTGTATTAAACTCCCTACTGCAACGCACACTAATCGCAATAGTAACGTAATCGCCTCCCCTCGGAACAGGCTCCGAACTTGCAATTCCAGCGCTAACGGCTCATCGTCCCCGCGCTTACGTCTCTCCGTCCCCGCGCTTACGTCTCTCCGTCCCCGCGCTTACGTCTCTGCCTGCTACGACTTGCCGTACTTACCGTTTTTAGGCGTAACGCCGGTGTCGCCTAGCCGTAGCCGAGTTGACGTACAGGCGCTGCTGATACGCTTTCGTCACGTGCATACGGTAGGTTGACGCCTGGTTGACAGCGAGGCGAAAGGCGTTACGGTTACGATCCCTTTCCGATCCCATATGTGTGCTGAGACCTTTAATCGGAATAGTAACGTAATCGCCTCCCCTCGGAACAGGCTCCGAACTTGCAATTGCAGCGCTAACGGCTCATCGTCCCCGCGCTTACGTCTCTCCGTCCCGCGCTTACGTCTCATCGTCCCCGCGCTTACGTCTCTCCGTCCCCGCGCTTACGTCTCTGCCTGCTACGACTTGGCGTATTTGCCATTTTTAGGCGTAACGCCGGTGTCGCCTAGCCGTAGCCGAGTTGACGTACAGGCGCTGCTGATACGCTTTCGTCACGTGCATACGGTAGGTTGACGCCTGGTTGACAGCGAGGCGAAAGGCGTTACGGTTACGATCCCTTTCCGATCCCATATGTGTGCTGAGACCTTTATACATACATATATATAAGATTATCCCGAACCAATATCAAATTTCGTATCTTGCAACTTAGTAATAAGAATACTTTATCATAGAGCCTTTAAAATCGTTGGATAATCTTTAATTACTCGTTACCATCACCTTATATAGTAGTGTTTAAATTGTGGAGCTGTATTGAACAGCCTAAAATCTAGTGTAGAAAATTAATTTGGTACTTTCATGCAGTTTCGTATGAGCTAAGTACATTGAACATGCTTGTGTGGAATATTCGCTGTGAAACCTTACGCGTCAACATTAGTTATAGAACGGTCAAAATTACCGAACTATTGCTGGACACTGCAGTATGGACGTAATTAAGAAATGAGGTGTTGTACTCACATGCGACTAAAAATAACAGTTGGCTCAAATTTACAAAATAATAATGCCTCAATCCTCATATTTGCAAAATAAAAAAAAGGGGCGCAAGTTAGCATGTAGGATCAAAAATAATTTAAAGTATCGATTACGTTCAAAAATATTTTTTAATAGATGTACAAAATATAAGAGAGATAGAATTAAGAAAGGGTTGATGATACAATATGAAATATCGAATTTCTACATCTGAAATCGCAATGTCAAACGAAAAAAACATAACATAATATTGAATAACAGATAAACTTTTGTATAAAAATAGTTTTAGGTTAGTACATAATTTCGAAATATAAACTAGTATATGTTATGAAAACCAATATCCATTTACATAATAAGGCACTACGATAAGGAGTAGTTACGAAACACGCCTCTATTGGGAGCTATCAATGGCTTAAAGTTTCAAGCAAATTTATTTTCTTTAAAAAAAACCACATTGTAAGTTTTACACATTGTTTTCATCGACTAAGATACAATTGATGAATTGCAAGATAGAAAAACAGCATGTCTTTCGCCAACATACACCCCAAGCAAGCAAGGTAAAGGGAAAAAAGCTAATCTATACATATAATAAATCTGTAGAAGGGTCAATTCTGTACATTGAAAATATTGAAAAAATATATAGCAGGGGGTGTTACTGGATCGATACCAAACCCAAATATGTGATTAAAAAATTTTTTGTCTGTCTGTCTGTCTGTCTGTCTGTCTGTCTGTCTGTATGTGAAGGCATCACGTGAAAACTAGCGGTTCGATTTCGATGAAACTTGGTATAATTATACCTTATTATCCTGGGCGTAAAATAGGATACTTTTTATCCTGGAAAAATACGTAGAAAAAAATTAATCTTAATTTTTCAGTTTTATCCATACGTTGTTCCGTAGAACCGCGAACACACGTTGCGTATTATTATAGGCCTAGCCGTATTTGGGAATTGGGTCCAATAGATATTTATAAGATGTTATTGTCAGAGGTCTCAAAATGGAGAAATAACCATCCACGCGAAGACCGACATCCGCGCGGACGGAGTCGCGGGCGGAAGCTAGTTAATAATATAATGATACAATACAAATTCAAAATATACTTTATTAATAATTTGACTGTATTTGTTTTAAGAACATTTGCCATATACGAAGTAGGTACTGTGAAAGAAAATCAACGTCTTATAATCGTTCGTGTATGAAGCGCCTAAATCATCATCGATCTGCTGACGTCAGCAATGTATTATGTAACAGCGCCTCATGCGTGATAGATAGGGAGGCGAAGAGGGGAATTTTCTGCAATACTCGAGCGTGGCAGTTTAAGATATGAGAGATACCTTAGACCTAATAGAACAAACTTTTTCACTATTTAGCTCTATATGTAGTGACGCGCGCCTAGGATAGACGATCAGATTAGTAAAAAAAAATCGATAGTCTGAAATACTCGAGCGCGTCAGATTAAGATATTGGGGGTTGATTTTAGTGTTTTAAGACTAAATTTAATTAATCTGACCATAAGTCCTTGACGCCGCCGAGTTATAGGGTCGCGAACTTGTAAAAAAAAAACGTTAACCCGGCATTCTCGAGCGCGATTTTTTTTATTTTTATTTTGAAGAATATAATCTAAAACTTACTAAAAACACAAAATCTGCCGGTTTCCGCATGACCGGAAGTCTGGAGGAGCCATTTCGTCTTCCGAAAAACGCGTTGCAGCATATAAGTCGCGAACTTTAGTTTTTCAAAAAAAAGAGTTTAAATAAACAAAAAAGGTAATTTTATTTTACAAAAAAAGGTCTCTTTTCATTTTTGTCCAAAGTTTAATTTTTTTTTACTTGAAGCATCATAAAAACTCAAACTCCCGGTTTTTTGAGTATATCTCTAAAACTGAGGGTGGTAAGAAAAATTGATATGAAATAACGATGATTAAAAAAAAGAAACCCACAAACCTCTTTCGGTCAGATTAAGAGAACCCACCAACATTTTTATCAGATTAAGAAAATATGCTTTCAGGATACCTAGATAAACCTCCCCTATGAAAATCTGACGCGCTCGAGTATTTCAAAAGGACTTTTTTTTTCTGCATTTTCAAAAATTCATCGTAACTTATCGTCATGCCGTAATCGTCAGTTTTTTTAAGGGGAGCTTTCTTGGGGCCTAATTAACACCCCTTCCGAAAATCTGACGCGCTCGAGTAAATTTTTTTTTTGTGCATTTTTGACGAATTTATATGCCTAGCCCCACCACGCAAACCGGCAGATTAGTATACCGTTGTTATCAGAGGCACTTGGGGCATACGTAGTATGAATATCTGACGCGCTCGAGAATGCCCAAGTAACTGTTTTTTTTTACATTTTAGAAAATCCGTACACGCCAAACCCACCGCTAAAATGGTTTTTACCATAGAAGCTTTTCTTTTCGAAATTATTTTCTCTTTCGATTTTGATAAGTCTCGACGACGCCGTTGAATTACGCCATTTAGCTACCTCGCCTCCCTATCTATGATGTAATTATTGGAACTAAACACTGCTCGGTGATGACATAATGATGTAATGATTAATTGCTTGTCGTTATTTATTCAACTAACAATCTATCATGAATATGGAACTAATAGTTAATACGGTATTTAATTGTATTATGTAAGCTCCTAAGAACAACATACGGGTAATTTGGTAAATCCAATATAGTGGAGTATGTTTACTGTCAGTATTGTTTAACTTGGGTAGGTTATGAACATAACCTGGATCAATATATTGTGAGCTGTTGTACATACATAGGCAAATCTGTTATAAGGCATTAATTATATATCTAATTCATAATGGTAATTCTAAACGCGAAAGTTTAACCTATTATAACAGTCGTATATGTATCTCTACGAATGTCAGCCTTAGGCCCTTCTCCCATTACGATACGCACAGGCGATTCAAGTATCCTGCAAGTCTCGGAGATCAGTCGCCGCGGAGTATCTCACATACATTTGTATGTAGGCTCGCACACTACGCTACCGGTATCCTTCACGTCCGCGACTAGTATCGCACGACTCACCATGTTGGTCACTTTTGCGTCGCGTCTCGCGCGTAGGTATCTCTTCGGTAGAAAGATAAAAATTTATTATCATCGTGTTGTAGTTCTCGTGCGGCTTCAAAAACTCTACAATTTATGTTTCTTTCAATATATGGATGAATCCAGTACTTCCTACTTTTACGTCGTCACTGGAATCGCTCGACATAACGTGCGTCCACAAAAACGAGGCACAATAATGATGAATTTAGTCATTTTTCAGTCACTTAATATGCGAGCATCGGGTAGCGAGCAAATATCTTACTAGTATTCTACTCGAGTACCTATCGTATTCTAGAAGTATCGTAATGGAAGAAGGGCCTTAGCATTTATCGAAAGGCTTTTTTTTAACTGATATACCTACGATATAGAATAATCTTATAACATTAGTCATAAATAATCCTCGTGCTAAATTTTCTTCTAATAATTTTAAATCCTTCATAGTTCATGTAAAAAAAAGAAACACCTTTTATGATGTACAAAATATCAACCTCTTATGACCTACCTACCATTAAATATAAATATTTATTTTTACCATCACCACGATCGACACACCGCCTTTCAATACATCCCTTGCACACTTCTAGGAAAAGAGCAATTAAAACTAATTGATGTAGCCTCCCGTCAGCCAGCACCCGGCAGCCGCAGCCCAGGCTATGTTCAGGCAGATCGGGCTTTGACCGGTGGCTCGTGAAACGTATTGCCTGTAACCGAAATCATTCCGCCTCGCCGACGCTCTGAATTTCGTCTGACCGAGGCGTTACTGGGTCACTGTGAATTAAATGGACCGATACGTTGTCATACTGCTGTGCTGTTGATACAGAAATATTTTATTCGTAGACCACATGAAACAAATAATTTATATTTGAAAATAAGACATATTACAGGTACAATACAAGAAGGGGTTAAGTCAGGTCAGTCAGGGTCTCTATTCTTAAGGTTTTTAGTGTTCGAAGCTAACAAATTCATTGTACATCGCAGGATAATACTATTAAAGGTGCTTATAAGCAGCACATAATATTATCAACTATCACATCAAGCGCAATCACAACCGCAATTGTATTATAAACTACCTTATAGCTGTCACTGCTGTTGACTATCGTACGCTTGAAACTTTTGCTAAAACAAAACAACTTTCGCGTATGCGTCCAAAATCTGTTCGTAGCAGAATTATTAATATATTATAATATGTGAATATCCATAATCTGCTTTCTAACGAAATTAATAGGAAGTTATTCGTAATATTAAAAACTTATTACTGATACACAAAATACCTACACTATACGAACGAACACTAACCAATTAATGTACTGGAACTACATACATCACAAATGCCATAATCAACTTACCACACTTAGCGAGTATTTAATTAAAACGTCCAAATTATGATTAATTTGCTCTCAGCGGCCACGAGCACCTTTCAGGTCCCTTTGTGGGCCCTCATCGGTCAATTACCCCTACTAAGCTCCCCTTAGTGCTGGCGAGGGATTATGTAGTTATATTGTCTCTCTTGTCCTGTACAGCTGTAATAATACTTTTGTACCGATATAGATGCATTGCGATGCGTACTGGTATCATTTAAATAAGTATATGAGAGTATCAGAGAGGTAAAATATATTATGATGATTGTAAAACTTGACGGCTATTGAAAGAATTGTATAAAATCATAATACATTGTTAAACATTACACAATACACATGCATACTCACTAACTAATGCCTGCTGTAATATTTGACGTCGATAACCAATATACCTTTTATCCAAAATTATAGCGCAATTAATAAATCTCTTAGCAACGGAGCACTTACAAGTAAAACTGCGAACAATAAGCAAAGTGCTAACCGAGCTTGGAGCGGAGAGTGGAGAGCGGACCCTCGCCCGTTAATTATTTTTCAGTCGGCGAATAATTGGTGAACAGTAAGCCGACGGATTACCCGAACTTCCCGCAAACTTCTGCAACTCCGATACAAGCACCCTTTCAATGAGATTATAAGCGCCTAGCTTTATTATTTATATTTCGAATTTCCCAAAAATAAGTTCAGTCGATTAATTGAATGTTTATATTTTTAGTTTTTCAGGTAATATGGCTTACGACGGTTTGTAGGAAAAATTAATCAGTAATATTTCAGCGCCATAGCTAGCCATAGTTTATACAATAATTACTAATTAATTACTACAAATTAAATAGTATAAACATTTTGTTAATAATAATCTATGAGCTGAATACACAGGATACTATTCATTTGCTATTTGATTTCTAAAGAACAACAGAACAAGATTTTTTTTAATTATAATATCCTGCATAAGATTCCTGAAAGCTTATCAGCGAAAGACATAAAATGTACACATTCCATTTTCACACTAAAGGCAATTACGAAATGTTTTTAATTAAAAAAATATATAAACATAATATAAATATTTCAATTAAAATATAATAGTATCGCAGAAGTGTTTGTTAAAATTGATTACTTGTCGGGGCTCGTTTGTCATTGTTCCGAGACAGCGGCGAGTGAAGCTAAATTGAAATGTATTATTAATCGCACCCGATACTCTTCCCACAGATACATTATACACAATTTTAAGCCACTGATAAATAAACCTGATGCTCAAACCATATTCGGTTATGTCTATAACGAACGTGGAGATTAATGAAGAAGAGAAGAAAACTATAATGGCCAAGATTGTTCCTTTGAATGGATATGGATTAATCTAAAAATACACGAAGATTTATAACACAGAATTTGTTAAAATTCATAAATAGTGATAATTCATAGCATTAAATTTAACAAAAAACCAGCGGGGTGGAAATAAATACGAAATTTGTCGTCTTGAACGCCAGACCCATTTAAACCTTTTTACTAATAAGATTTTAATCCTAATAAGATTTTATTAAAAAAAAAAAAATTTCTTCGTATTTTAATACGAAACCCGTGTAAAGCTGGGTCGGGTGCTTAGTTCAGAATAAAATTAATTAATGTCATTTACCTTAACTCCGGGATTCAAGATGTTTTCCTCACAATGCTTGTGTTCATCGCGGTGAATATATAATTAAATTACAGCATACATAATTAATTCGCTTTAATTTAGAAAATACGTGAAATCAACTGTTTATTTTAAAAGTGATTTTGTTTCAAACGAAAGTTTTCCTAATTACTTACCTGTTGAATTTGGCTTTGCATCTGGGTTCTACTGCCAAGAAATAAAATGGGTTTCTAAAGTGGCTGTTTATTAAAGCTTAATACATATTACACATATTTAATTTACAAATCAAGTTAAGTATAAATTCTTGTGTTTTTATTATTATACACAGCACCTACTGCGAATGGCTTTGGATTACACAGCATTATAAAATAATATGCTATTTTCTTTACTATGCTTTATTCTATAGTTATTAAACTTATAATTTAAACGGAATAGATTGTTGTTTGTTTTTGTTTGAACACATTGTCCAGGAACTACTGGATCGAAGTAAGTACTTAAACATACTGAGTATCGAGTAAAAATAATACAATTGAATTGATAATCTCTTACGTTCTTGGGGACATTGGTTGTCATAGTAATACAAAAAATTTAAACATATTATTATTTGTTCTCGGCTGAAATATTATCAGCGCTGTAGCTGATAATATTTTCGTACTGTGAAAAATAAAACTTTATTTAAAATCGTTGTCATGCCCTCTATTGGAAATTGATGTAACAAAAATAAATGGTCAAATGAAAATTAGAACCTTTAAATATTATTATCTATGGCACTTTGTCTATGTTTAAGACATGCATAGCAAGAAAGATGGCAGTTATCTTAATTATTTCAATATATTTAAATACTATAAACCGTTATTTATTTCGCTAAATATTTCAAATCATAAAATACAACTACATAATTAATTATCTGATGGTCACTTCCTTTATAATTTCAATATAATTATTATGCTAGCAAAATAAAATATTGTTTGCGCGCCATCTTGTGAGTGGCTAATGAATTAGTTTTACAAGGGTGGTCTGCAACACGACTGCAAACTTACAAAAACCTGTGTATGAAAGACATTACTCGTTCATTGTTTAGATGGCGTAAATATAAATATTATTTAAACTTATGACTTAAGTATTTAATGAACATTAATTTGATACAGATTTGCTATTCCCTTAATAATTATCTAACAGTAAGTTTTATGAAAATAAAAATTGAATGTTTTAATAACTTGTGGGTAATACTATAATTTATTTACCTAAAAACAAATTAAATACCTATAATATGTAGAGTACACACTAAACATAAGTCAATTTTACTTATCAATAAAGTCGAATAATTAATGCTCTCTACAAAAACAGCAACAATGTGTATTATTAACTTTTACCGTTGTGAATGGGTCTATTATCTATTGGAATTGTTCGGAGAGAGTCTAGTTAGAGTTACAATAGTTAATATTAACTCCATAGGCACATTTTATTAACTATAATTAAGGATGCAGTTGTAGACACAATAAGGAATAAAAGAAGTCATACCCTCATTTTTTAAGTTTTATTATTAATTTTACTTAGAAGATACATACATTATATCGAAACCACGTACCTAAATATACTATGTGCCTATAAAATATTTAACTTCAAAATAAAAACACACTGCAAAAGCTTAATATCGGATTAACTCGCTCGCATGAAAATATTTCACACAACAATAGTTTTCAATTTAAAGATTGGTGCTATCTGCAGAATTTCACAATTTCGGTCGGACCGCGTTGTTTCCGATTTCGCAAAGTGGATTGCGAGCGAGGCGAACTACAATGAAATGTTATCCAAGTATTTATATACGTGGAAACATTCGGTAAAATTCTTTTTGCTGATGCCAAACAGATGTACCACTTCATAAAATATAATGTCTATTATTCTTCATTTGTGAGAAAATACTTCATTTATTGTTTTCATTATACTTAGGCGTGATGTGTTTGTACTGTATATAAATGTAATAATTTGAACAAATATAGAATACGCATTTAAAAAGCTGATACTTTCCAAAAATAATACTTCTCTTTGTTAATTTTTCTATGGATTCACTGCTACTTTAACTTTCAAAAATTTTATTTCAGCAATATGTTTGGAATACATACGGCTCTTACATTCATAATATTATCCGGTTACGAGCAAGAGCATATTGGGATAAAATGCACAATAGGCGTGAGCGTAGCGCAGTTTATGTTATTCGTAGTACATGCTACGAGCAACGTAGCACTGCTACGTGGTCGTGTCGCCTCGAACGTGTTTATGGAATATTTATCCAATTTCAGTTTAGCACGCTTGGAAAATTCCTGTTCAAAAGTATGCCTAACTCTTAATAAGAATAGAATCTATGAATACTTTAATGATATTCACAGATTCTCTATACATATAATATGTTTTGTTGTTTTAATATTTACAACAATAAACAATTACTCATTTCATTTGACACAACCTTGTAAAATACAACTTAGACAAGTCACTGTACATATTGATCATTACTATTGTATAACGAGAGCCTGAAACCACGAACCATTATCAAGTCGTCGGTTTATAGAGACGATTTGGCTTTACAAGCAGCTATTTCGGCTGCTTACCTTACCATTGCCCAAGAAGCTAGTCCAGTTCAATTATTTCAAGAAAATGGTACTCCAACAATTGTATACAGAGTTTCATATTCGGTTCACAAACCGTTCAAATGATATAAATCTTCTTCTCGCTCCAGTATGTAGATGGGTGGTTCCTGAAGCAGAAATAAAATTTAGTTGTGTCGCAGCAGAGCCAGCCAGGTGGAAGCTTTCGAGGCCGATGAGCGAACAAATTTGTTTTCCAACCAGATACTCCGCGCCGGGCTGCGCAACTAGCGGATGGGTAATAGATTGTTGTATATTAGATTAATAACATGAAATAGTCATTTATCAAAAATCAGGAGAGAAAATATGATCTAGCAAAACATTTAATAGGAAGCAACGTAAATCGCCCCAACTACCAGGAGCGTTTTTCAAATTGATAAATATTGCATAGGTGTTTAAATACTATCTTTTGGAAGTGTATGGTAAAATATACACAATTAATGGCGATCTGATCATTTAGTACCTGCCGATATTCTAAGGACTAACATAATATTATGGGTAAATTTTACATGATTTAAATGTTTTCGTTTGGTGTTTGGAATATCCACATTTTTCTTTGAAACACTAAACATTTATTTTTGTTGTTAACAAATTAATGTAGAAGCACATTTAGTGGCTCTCTAAAGTCGAGTCAGCGTTCCCAGCCTGGGATCGAACGGAGTGACGCACTTATAAAAACCGATCGAACGCTAGCGACGACTATCGCTATTCCATTCAACTTTTGTTTGTGTTTTGGTTTAAAAGATCGCATTGTAAGTAAATTAATGGTTCTTTAGAAAATACGACGTCGCCATTTGTTGTTTTTACTCCTTGATAATGTATTGTATCGGTACTTTATCTTACTTTTAACGTAAAAGTTTTGTTTGGTTTTTAAGCTTTAGCATTAATATAAATTTATGTAAAGTTAGAATATTTATCAAAAGGTTCGACTCATAATAAAATGCTCAATATAGACTTTTCTATATAAAATTTTATCAATATGTAGTCTGTACTAATCTATAAGACTTATTAATGTTCTTTCTAAATTGACTGCACCGCTCCCACTCTTGGTGAGAGAATAGGATCGCATGACGTCATACCACCTTGAAATAATATGAAATAATAAAAAATGAAGACATTTATATTGTAGAAGAATTAAATATACAACCTTACTTTCTTCAAATTGAAATGGAAATCTTTTCAAGTTTTTTTTTTTTTTGGATAAAAATTGTGTACAAGCATCACATTACATTGAATAGTTTATTTTGTTTATTATCACTTTGATTTCATAAAAAATCTCTAGTCCAGCTGAAAACGTTGGAAAAATATGAAAATATTTAAACAGTTTCACAAGTCCTGAATATTCATCTTAAATGCGTGAACTAATTTATGAGTTAGTTACAATGACAAATCACTACATAGTATAAAACAAAGTCGCTTTCTCTGTCCCTATGTCCCTATGTCCCTATATCCCTATGTCCCTTTGTATGCTTTAATCTTTGAAACTACGCAACGGATTTTGATGCGGTTTTTTTAATAGATAGAGTGATTCAAGAGAAAGGTTTATATGTATAATAACATCCATTAAATAGTGGAGAAGTACTATTATTTTTGAGGTTTCTAATGTGATGTCGTAAAAAATTACATTTTTTCCGCTTACATTGCAAACGCAGGCTGAACCATACGAATTTTATCAAAATAATGTACTAAGTATTATACACATTGAAAAGGTCTACAGAAAAGTTCGCGGTGGCACATGTCTATCTCTTATGGATAACCCACAATAAATTTTTTTGTCATTTACTTTTTAGCAGCAGTGGTGGCTCAGTGGTGTGACCTCGGACTTCGAATCGATAAGTCCGTGGTTCGAGACCAGGCGAGCGCGCAGGAAATAAATTGATTTTTCAATTTATCTGCGCATGTTGTAACATCACCACTGCTCGAACGGTGAAGGAAAACATCGTGAGGAAACCGACATGTCGAAGAATTAAAAAGTTCGACGACATGTGTCATCCGCCAACCCGCACTTGGCCAGCGTGGTGGATTATGGCCTGTACCCTCATAGGAGGCCCGTGTCCCAGCAGTGGGAACATATATGGGCTGATGATGATGATGATGATGATGACTTTTTACGACAAATAATGGCTAATTTTCGATGCGATTTTAACCAATACAGCATTAATCCTTATCCAATTAAATACCTCGAATACATTTTTCATTTAATATAGATCTATATGGCCCTTTACACCGTAAGATTTATGTGAATATTTTCGAAGATATTACAGATTTAAAAATTGCGGGACGTAGCGTTTGCGGCGGTACCGGCCGGCCGCCCGGCCATATATTTTATACCCGTGCGAAGCCGGAGCGGGTCGCTAGTAATAATTAATATAAATATAAAAGTACCTGTAACATAAGCTTCATGCGTTTTTTTGCATACACTTCTTCAGAAGGATCCTCTTTCATCATGTTCGAAACCAATTCCGAATAATATCCACGCTTCGGAATCGAATCTCTCTCCGTATTGTCATAAACCACATCATGGTATTTGATTATTTTCTTCTTACTGAATGTTACACTCATTTTAACCTATTTATTGAATAAAATATTAATTAATATATTAATATATATTTTATTAATTTCAATATAATTATTTAAAATGACATATTTTGGTTTGACAAAAATGTTTTTAATTTTTCGTGAAACCGCATGAATGTTTTTGTTTATTTGTTAAAAAAAGGTTTTAAGGGATTGTCTTATTCAATACGTAATTTGATAATCGCCCAGTTAATTCTATATTATTATACAACAATAATGATGTTATTAGCATCTATTATAGTAATGATAATATTATATTTTAATAGTACGTCTAAATTATTTCAATGTCTTTTATATATCTACATTTTTAACTCAACGTCTTTTCTCAACGTTTATCTTTTTAATATATATAAATCTCGTGTCACAATGTTTGTCCTCAATGGACTCCTAAACCACTTAACCGATTATAATAAAATTCGCACACCATGTGCAGTTCGATCCAACTTGAGAGATAGGATAGTTTTTATGAAAAAAAACGTAAACATGTAGGTACCACGGGCGAAGCCGGGGCGAACCGCTAGTTGTTTTATATGTCGTTTAACAATAGCACCTATAAAGCACTATCACTACAAAGTCGCTTTCTCTGTCCCTATGTCCCTTTTGTATGCTCAAATCTATAAAACTATGCGCAACGGATTTTGATGCGGTTTTTTAAATAGATATAGTGATTCAAGAGGAAGGTTTTAGTATATAATTTATTAGGTTTTAGACAAAGCGGGCGAAGCCGCGGGCGGTAAGCTAGTACTGTATAAAAGAAGTCTCTTATAATACCAGTCAAACTGGCACTTAGCACGTCACGATTTCATCATTATAAATAATAAAATAATAGTATTAAATGTATAATATTCTCGTAAGAAGACAATAAGAGGATAATAAAACACACACATTGAATAAAAACGTACTCTTAACTGTGTTTCATTGCTTACTGCGAACCTCGTTTAGAAAATAACAGTTTAAAGAGAGAAACAAACATTAATTTGTCCATTGCAGTTAGGTTTACCAGCCATTTGTGAATGTAGAGATATTTAAACTATAGCTTAATCTATTCCATTTATTGTATTTTTTACACTAGTCATTTTATTGAAGTTAAAATACTGTTCAATTATACTCTTAGGTGTTGTGCTGACGCAGGATTTTCGGTAGCGTCGCACATTCGCATAGCGTCGCCCCCAACATAAATATCAAATTAATAAATAAATACCTATCATCCATAGATAAATTTAAAAAATTATACAAAGCTATTGTCATTCTGAATGTAAGTGCTGATTTACACAGGGTCAGTAGACAAGTCAGTCGCGGCGCCGAAATTGGCGCCGCGACTGACTTTAACTGTTTACATGAAGTAAGTAGCAGTGGTGCGTTTCTCACGGTGACCACACGTTTGTGAAGTCAGTGGGAAAAATGAATTCACGAAAACAACTGAAACGACGATTTCATTATTTGTTTTTTTTTTTAATTAAAAATTTTTCAATTTTGCTGTTGAATAAGTTAATAGAAATTGTAGAAAATGAGATAACTAAAAATAAACGACAATGGGTAAGAAAAAGGATTTAGGGATTTAATATCCCAAAGGCACTCGTTTTTGCCATATAATTGCACCAATTTTAAGGTTTCGTCTTCGCTTACGGGTCATTTTTATCGCAAGCGAAAAAAACGTGGTCACTCTACAACGCAGCGGCAGTGACTAACCACGCACTGACTTGTCTGTTTACACGGGGTTTATTTGGCTGACGCAGGGGAGCGCGGGTGGCGGGGGGCGCCAACTGACTTTAAAATATTCGTGTCCGAATATTCAACTCAGCGCTGAGTTCAAGCCTCTGTACTGACTTCAAATCTGTTTACACAGGGTTTTTTTCGGGTCAGCACTGATTTGCCTCGAATTTGTAGTCAGTTACTGACCCTGTGTAAATCAGCACTAATACAAACTGTTTCCTGGTAGAGAAACCAGCATATTATCATGGTGTAACTTAAATAACATAATACAGAACATTACATTAACTGTGTTTAATATGAAATAAAGTATAAAATGACGAAATTCACTTGACAATTATTAACATAGTTAGGAGGTTTCCCATCTGACAATTGGCGATAATGCCGTCATGTCTTCGTATTTATCTCGTTACAACACAAAGCCTGCCTCAGAGGAGCGAATGCTTTAAAGAGAATTGAGTGTATTTGATAAGTTGGTGCCTTGTGACCCCGGCGAGTAACTCGAGTGTTTATCCGGGATACAGGAGACGGTGGGATTAGCAGCTAGACTGAAACCCGAAGCTACGAGCCCTTCGACGTCTTAAGTCTCCTACTTATAGGTTGATGACTCCTTGGACGCATTACTTTCCATCGACTAAAACAAATAGCTCGTTAGAAATAAGACATATCGTTTTACTTCAAAGTTTTATGAAAATAATTGAATTCCTCATACCCTCCTGCGTTTGAGCTTTGTGTTACAGAAATTGAAATTTCATTTATAATTGTAGAGTAATGGAATATCTGCAAATCATGATAAATTCATACGATTGCGATTGGAAATATTTCCAGCGGCCAATAGGGCTATTCACTGAAAGTTTATTATGTTATACTTCTGTAGTTACATATTTTTGGAATAATTGAAATTCTAGCAAAACTTTTTTTAAGACGTTGGAACAATTTGTAGAGTTTCTGAATATTAAATTCTTGAAGTTTTATTAGTTTTATCATTTTATTAAATTTTCGAATAACGATAATATTGTGTAAGTAGTGAACCTTACTATTGTATATGCAAAAGCTTAAGCTAAGTAAAGCTAATAAATAAACTCTTTTAATAGAAACCTTTAAACTGATATTGGTCCAGACTCCAACCCTGTAGCGTGTAAACATAATGACTGATAATAACACAGGAAAAGCTCTATCGAAACGATTCACTTTGAGTTGCGTCAATCCGATGAAATGAATTCCACATTCATTGATACCATTCGTAAATATTAAAAATAATCATGCGTGCAATTTCCACAAATTTCCAATAATTATTCGTGCAAATTTAATTTGTTCGCCTCTTAATTCAATATAATTTTGTTTATTAATTCAATTTTTAATAATTATAATATTATGTTGTTATCAGCAATTTTATTCAGATTAGAAAAAATACATTTTGCGCGTGAGCGTCGTAACGAATGATCGTGTGTCCCGGTGTTGACTAACAAAAAATATTGGTCATCCTATTATTTTATTGATTTATTTTGTATCATTAATATGTTAGTTATTGAAACATGCAATCGCTTCATAGCTATTAACGTACAAGAACTATCAAGTACCAGAGCCATCTGAGAGAGCATGCAATACAATTAAAACAACTATTATTGTTTCAAACGGCCATATTAGCGCTACCCTCGCAGCGGCGCTTCCAGAAACATTATCTTAAATGAAATCCTGCATGAGACAACTGCACTGCAAGCCGTTATACTAAGCGATGCGACGTTTTCTAATCAAGTCTTAAAATGCTGAGTTCTAAATTTCTGTGTTAGGTTTTTCACCGAAGAAAAATAAAAGGCAGCCGGGAAATTAATTAATGAAAATTAAAATTGTGTTTCTGTATAGTGAGGGTTCTATTTTAAAAGTATAAAATGATTTCAAACCTTTTAATCGAGGTAATAATAATAATTATAAGAAATTCGAAGCGTAACAAGTTACTATAGAAGGAATTAGACGAACATGTATAATCGAATTTAAAGGAAAGCGGTTGTCCAAGAATCCATAGTTTGATGTTATATGGCATCTTTTGGAAACATAATAATGTAAAGACCGACGTTGTAGGCAATAAATAATCCTCATTATTTAAAATAATCACATTTAAATCTAATAAAAATGTCGTAAAATATAAAGTTAGCGTGTTGCGAGCGGCCGCGCCAGTAATTGAATCTGCCACTTCGCTGCAAGCCTGACATCGCCACCGACGCCATTCAAGACGCAATTAAATATTGTAAGCTGAAAAAGATCGGGGCCAGCTCGTGCATTGTAATCATGACGATTAAAAAATTTTAAAGGCATTTGTTATTATCTATCTGCTGGTGGTGAGAAATCTTTACACAACGTGCAATTTCAATAACGATGTCTCGTAAATTCTAAGTATTTTGTTTGCAAACTTACACTAATGCAGATTAACCGAAATAATTAAATCGGTTCTTGTTATAATGTACTATGTGTTTATAATGTATACCTGAAATGAAATACGAATATCGCACTATTTCTTTTTTTACGTGTTCAGGGTATTGCCCTGAATCACCAACAGACAAGACAGGAACATTTTATAGAACAAGTTAACGGCCATTGTTTGGATTGTTCCAACGATAACCATCTACACAATAGAGTGCAGGATCTTAATCGAAATCTTAAGAGCGGCGATGTTCTTTTGTCTTCCGACTTAGCGCTGCTGAGCTGCTGCAATTCCGAGACTTACAGTTTCAATTTTGAACTCCGCTTATTCCATGATACACCGTTGTTTAGTAGTTGCAAGTTAGATTACCTAGGAATGGAGCGTGCTGTGATAAAAGTAATCTCGTTTGCTAAATATTTCATCTTTCTTGGTCACTGTTTGTTCGCTTTGTGCAGGATGCGGGCTTATTGAGGACTTTTTATTTCCTCGTAAATAGTCCATGAGCAATTAAAATGTGGGAATAGTCTTGAATGTGCTCGTTTTAATGTAAAAACGTTTTTAAAAGACTATTTAACATTTTAATATGCTTGTGTAATTTTATAATAGCTGTAGCACCACAAAACCTTACATTTAACTTGTAATTTTGTAAATTGTGCAATGTGCATTCGCATCTCATTTATAATTTAATAACCAGCTGAATTTTCCCATCTTCATTTTTATTTAGTGGTAAACTGCTAAAATATAATATTATTAAGTCCTTTGAAATTCGTAAAACATTAACAATTTAATTATGAAGTATACTATGAATTGACTCTATGATGCGAAAAATAGATAAAAATATATTTACTAAGTGGAAATATTGTAGCTTAAAAAAAAATGGTTGTCTGTGAAGTCGGTTTACTGACGATAGTTGAACGTGACAACGTCAAGGCCGATTGTGCTTCTTTATCGCTCGTTCCGCGCTCTCGCTTTGAACTTCAAGCCACATGGAACGCCTCAGAGCGAGGTAACATGTTTTTTTCGAGTCATGTTTTTTTCGTGCGTGCAGCCGGTTCTATCGAATTATAAGACGTTGTCACGTCAATATTCCGGTATCACGCAAGCCACGTGCTTAAGCTAGTCTATTATAAAAATATGCAATCGCAATTCCATCCATTAAAATAAAAACGCATCTGCAAGCACGTTTCCATAAAACACCGGCGTTATTTCGATCCTCGGCGGCTTACAACGCATTTAAATGATAAAAACAACCGCTACTTGCACACAAAAACAATGATACTGTCTACAAAAAGTTTATCTTAAAATCGCGGGACAATTTCAGTAAAAGGGGCCGCATCTGCAGCGAGCCTGCATAAATACACATAAATATCGCCGCTTGGTCTGTACTGTATGTACTCTGTAACTGTAATGGAAATCTGAAACTTGTAATCCTTTACACTCTTTTGTTTAACAATCGCTTGGGTAAATACTACGCTTTCGCAACATCGTTCGCATACCAGCAATCGGCATAACGGTTTTAATTTAATTTGGCCGTGATTCTCTAGCGTCCTTAACTGCAATGATAGCGTGTATTCGTTGCTTTGCCACAATCGTCACATATTTAAAGGCTATGTTTCAATTTCCACCTCTTTTCTAAAGAACTTTTCAAATGTTCATGCAGTTTCAATAATCCATACTAATATTATAAATGCGAAAGTAACTCTGTCTGTCTGTCTGTCTGTTACTCAATCACGCCTAAACTACTGAACCAATTTTCATGAAATTTGGTATGGAGATATTTTGATACCCGAGAAAGGACATAGGCTACTTTTTACCCGGGAAAATGACGCAATCCCGGAAATCCCGCGGGATCGGGAACTATGCGGGTTTTTCTTTGACAGCGCGGGCGAAGCCGCGGGCAGAAACCTAGTAAATTATAATTAAGAAACTTTCAAGTATCTGATACTGCAAAGATTAACTATCCGTTCTGTTGTCATTACTCTTTTCTCTTCTTCAAATAATGCAATGCAAAATTGCACCAATAGTGCATAGTATCTCTGAAAGTTACTCTTATTTTATCAATTTCAAATGTGCCAACTGCAGTAAATCCTCTCAACTTTAATCCAAAATCTACATTATGTACACAGCCGTAATATAAATTTTAAAATATGTTATAATTGATTTCGTACATCGCTATAACACTTATAACAGCCGTGAAAAACCAAGAAGCATCGTTGGATCTCAATAAACGTAATACCTCGCAGAGAGCCGGCCACAATCTCACTCAGAGTTCAGAACTCCTCTCCAGCTCTCCGTAGATTACCTGGAACTTTCATTGTTTCTACCTAGTGTTTATAAACCCCATACTTATAGCGAAGTAATTAATGTTCGCCTTCTAGACTAGTTTAGCTCGGACTGAATATTATAATAAAAGCTTGATTGCAAAAACGCGAGGTTTGTTGTTTATAATTTTTAATTGAAAATATGTTCTTAAAATCGACAGATTATTTTGTTATATTTAATTTATTACTTAGTGAAAATAGCCTTTCATTTCTAGAAATTTTAAATACGATTTTAAGCTAATGCATAGCTTCTATCGCGGGCCTTGAGCGCGGGGACTGAATCGAGAAATTCCGTAACGAAAAAACCTCACGCTCCCTACTCCGACGGGCTCGGAGGTGTGGCTTGAAGGCATGCTATGCAATAGCTTTACCGCGGCAGTCCCCGAGTGCCACACGTCTTTTATTTAACCCAATACGCTCAATTCATTTCAGAATAACTTTTTTATTGGCTTGGTGTATTTCCACGGAAAACAAGTTTCCATCTAACGGTACGTTAACTGCTGCTGTTTTAGATTTTCTTTTTGCTTTTATAGCGCCTGAGAGGGCATTTCTTAGCTACGTTACTGCGATCATACAATCACATGAAAAATTCCAATTCTCGATTTCATATTTAACTTAAAAAAAAGACGGGTTGCACTCCGGGAGTGCCAGCAGAAGTGAAAACTTGATTATTAACGTTGAGTTCTCTCCATCCGTCTTACGCTTTTTCGATCAGGTCACGTGTCCTGACGCGAGTTTAAGATTTTATACCCATTACAGAAAAAGTGCTCAACGCCGCTAAATAAGTTTTCACTTCAAAAACATTATTTGTGCCACAATACAAATTTTAAAATATTCATTCTTCTCAGTCTATTCACGTAGTACAGAAGACCTCGATACAAAATCCCCGAGAGATGCAAAACTAAAATTTTTCATAATATTTCGTCGCAAAGTCTTCGCCTTTGTGGCTTTTGCATAGTCTGTGACGGCGCCTTAATATCCGTCGCACGTAATTAATTCCTGTCTCTAGAAACAGCTTTTACCTTTCGTATTAACACGAATAATTCACTCGTATTTCTGGCATATTTTTAAAGTCGAGATAGAGGCCAAGATAAGGCTGCGCTGCTTTATCATTATACAAAGTATCTACATTCTACGTGCATATTAATTATATTTCTTTTAGACTTTTTAATGTTTTCGCAAGATAATTTACTTTTATATTCAATTTCAGTCATACCACTTTTTGGTAGTTTTGATCTGATTGTGTAAGACATTCAGTTTTCTGTGATTATAAGTGAAGTAACATGTATGAAGAACAAAGAATAAAGACAGATAAAAGATATATAAATTTATTTTACATTATATCACATTACTAGCTTACCGCCCGCGGCTTCGCCCGCTTTGACTTAAACCTAATAAATTATATACTAAAACCTTCCTCTTTAATCACTCTATCTATTAAAAAAACCGCATCAAAATCCGTTGCGTAGTTTGAAAGATTTAAGCATACAAAGGAACATAGGGACAGAGAAAGTGATTTTGTTTTATACTATGTAGGTAGTGATTTAGAAACGTGTGACAAGAAGCTTTGCTCAAAAATCTGTCTCATTATGATTAAATGTTAGATGTAATGATGTCTCCAGCTTTCCACGTAATGTTCCTACGACAAGATGCTGTATGGTTTCACGAATATTGTATATTGATAATTTTATTGGTTTTCGAGAATTGTGGAGACTTTATAAGATTTCATTATTGTATTGGGAGTATATTAAATTTATGAGGGCTTGATGTCATTCAATATTTTCTCATTTATTTACCTTGGAAAGAGATTAAGTAGAGAAATATAATTAAATTGTAATTATTATTTGCTAATAAAATCAAGTCAGGCTTGAAAGGGACATTATTGAGAAAAAATCAATACAACAATATTATAATCTGCTACCTCCATAATATCAGGAAAAGTCATGGAAAAATGTAATGTGGAATATTTTTAACTTTCTTAGACCTATATTTTGCAAAAAGATTCTATTTTGCGTAGAGTACGCAATATTATTTTTTTTTTTTACATTATTTATTATTATTCATTTGTTTAACAAATTATACCATTAAAATGAAATAATATTCATTCAGTATGATAAAGCATTATGGTTGAGAGTAATTCAGAACCGTTTTATTTATAATAAATTCTCTTGTATTTGTGCCTTCAGTTCATCCGAGTATACAATTTGAAATGCTAATAATTAATCACTGAGAGCTTTGACGATTATTTTCCTTTTGTTTATGCTTATTTCGGCTTGTTCCGAAATTAATTCTCGAATTATTTCAGGGAAAGTCAAGAATACCCCTTTATGGGTACTTAACATAAAAGAACATTTATTAATTATTGATAGTTTATTCCAACTATTCAAATTTTAGGCTACGGTATATTGAATGACACCGAACTTAACTCAGTTAACAGCTATAGTTAGTGTTTAAGCTTTTAACAGGTAATATTAGATTTAAATTAAGACTCTACATATTTATGTTCACTGAAATCACGGAAACCTTAATTATTTCAAACTCATACAGATAAATATCAACAAAACCGAAACAGTTGCGACAATTACTGTAACATCATGTGTTTATGTGCTCTAGTTTTTATCTTATCAACGCACCATCATTTTCTCGTTTTATTGTATCCAGCGCTGCCCGCCATAAACAATACGCAATATCACATAATCGCAGTTGGAGTGACTTCACAATAAACACGGCATCCATTACGCGCCTCGTAATTTCTCCTTTGTGAAGAGTCTCTCATTTCATTACACCCCTCACCCCTCGCCCCTTGCCCCCCAAACCTCATCCCCGCGACGCCCATTGTCTTATATTCGTGGATTGATAAATAGCAATCTGTTTTCCAATATCATAATGTAGGTGTAGAGTTTTTCTATGGGTGTACATGAATCCTTCCAAATCGTAAAAAGCGGCTTGTATGGGTCGCGCTACCATAATTTGATAACCAAATTTATAATATACTTAGTTGTTTTTTTAATAACCATTTAAAAACAACTCACACCATAATCTACAAAATATAGTATGTTAATGAATAATGAATTACAATCTATACATATAATAAATCTGTAGAAGGGTCAATTCTGTACATTGAAAATATTGAAAAAATAAATACCAGGGGGTGTTACTGGATCGATACCAAACCCAAATATGTGATTAAAAAAATTTTTGTCTGTCTGTCTGTCTGTCTGTCTGTATGTGAAGGCATCACGTGAAAACTAACGGTTCGATTTCGATGAAACTTGGTATAATTATACCTTATTATCCTGGGCGTAAAATAGGATACTTTTTATCCTGGAAAAATACGTCGAAAAAAATTAATCTTAATTTTTCAGTTTTATCCATAGACGTTGTTCTGTAGAACCGCGAACACACGTTGCGTATTATTATAGGCCTAGCCGTATTTGGGTCCAAATTCCAATAGATATTTATAAGATGTCATTGTCAGAGTTACTCAAAATGGAGAAATAAACCATCCACGTGAAGACCGACATCCGCGCGGACGGAGTCGCGGGCGGAAGCTAGTTCAAAATATATTTCAACCATTCACCCTTAATTAAACAAAAAATGTTGTATGGACAAAAATCCATTAACATGAAACGTAAGGAATCCCAATAGAAGGGGAGCCAGCGACTGTGGCCCAACTAATTTCCTTTATTCCGACCAGTAATAACGACCGCAATTTCACGCCGTACCTACGACCTCCATCCTCTCAGACCTTGCTAGAACCTTCGCACACTACTCATTTATACGAAATGAGCCGCTTCTCGTTGCCCAAATACTTGAATAAGCAATTGGGATTAGTGTAATCAAGTCGTGATATTGAATAGTGGCTTTAACTACGATAGCATTTTAGATAATATTTCAAACGAGTTCATTAATTGTCATGTTCTACTTAACTTCCTGTTGGTATTATGGTCATATTTATACTGATAAAATATTATTTTAATATTAAGAGACTAAAGAGTACCTATTAGTTCAGAAAATACATGTACCTTCCTAAATATTTAAACACTTATCCTTAAAAAGAGTTTTCTTAACCTTACTTAATTATTATCTATCATAGCGTAATTGCATCGGGACTCAAACCAAGCAACTCGCAAAGAGGCTATACTAGTGTGGAGTACGTTATTGGGTTACGCACGAACACACAAATATCGTCCATTAATCCCCGCTAATGGAATGTACACACAACGTCTGATTGCTTTCATTCTCTCCGCTATTATTCTTCGAGTAATGTTCTGATATTGCCGCCGAAACTCGGGAGCCAGGAAACACGCGAGGTTTCAGAGACAGCTTGCACCACAATGCCCTGTGTGTTGTTAATAACCTAAAGAATTTTATTAAGTACCATTGACAGAATTTATTCAATTAAACGTTTTATTAAAAGTGGCATCATAATAATTGATGATTGATCCATGAATATTTAAATATGGAGTAATTTTTTTTTTTTTTTTTTATTTATTTAGGTTATCCAACATCAGTCACAACAATAATTAGAGCTAGGGTACATAAAATAACAAAAAAAAGACAATTGTGACAAACATTTACAGGATAACACAACATGATTAATGAGTCAAGTCACTATGTGGTATACAAAGCAAAAAAAAATAAATAAATAAAAAGTAAACAAAATCAAGATAATTCCTTTAAATACTTGCGGATTTTATTACAGCTGTCGTGAAAAATATCAATAAAATTGGCATGCTCGTTGACCAATCGTTGACCAACTTACTTAATCTACAAATGGGTGAATTTCGGCCAAATACGGTCCTACGCAGAGGAGGAGCCAAAGGTGTAATTTTATTACGCGGGTACCTAGTAGGAACTCTGAGATTAAATTTATTTAATAGTTGTGGACAATCAATTTTGTTCTGGAAAATTTTGGTGACAAAAATAATATCCGAAAATATAAAACGGTTTTCCAGAGATATAATGTGAAAATGCGACAAACGCCTCTGGTAAGAGGTGATCCTTTTGTGAGATAACCTGCTAGAGAAACTCAGGTGCCATAAGAATTTCTTTTGTATGCGTTCAAGTCTTAAAATGTGAGTCGCGTAATGTGGTCTCCAGACAACCGAACAGTATTCAAGAATGCTACGTACGAGACTGTTGTATAACATAATCTTAGTTTTGATGTTATGAAATCCTTTAGAGTTTCTCACAATAAAACCCAACATCTTTGAAGCACGATTCGTAACATATTCAAGATGATTATTAAAAGTTAGCTTGGTATCAAATAGCACTCCCAAGTCTTTAGTGACAGAATTCTCCTGGATTACCTTATTGTTTATCTGATATTTAAAAGGAATAATTTTAGATTTTCTAACAAAGCGGATAAAAAAGCATTTTTCAGTGTTCAATTCCATACCATTGCTACAGCACCATAAGGCTAGCTTATCAAGGTCTTGTTGTAGTTTCAAAGCATCCTCAAAGCAATTAATAACTCTACAGAACTTTAGGTCATCAGCATACATGAAACAACGAGAATTTTTTAATATTTCTGGAATGTCATTAACGAAGAAGTTAAAAAGAACAGGACCAAGGTGCGAACCTTGAGGAACTCCCGAGGTAACATTGTGTGGCGAAGCATCAAACCCGTTAATAGCGACAAAGAATGTACGATCGCTTAGGTAGGAATTTATCCACTTCAAAAACAACGGTGAGAGTCCATATCCACATAATTTTTGCAGCAAGATGTGATGTGGAACCCTGTCAAAAGCTTTGCTAAAGTCAGCGTAAATAGTGTCAATTTGTTTATTCGAATCCAGCTCGTGGGTAATGGTTTCGGTAAACTCTGTCAAGTTGGTCATAGTAGATCTATGCTGAACAAAACCATGTTGATGAAAAGAGAGAAATTGTTTGAAATGGTTAGTGAGAGATGGACAAATGAACGACTCAAATATCTTGGCAAAGGTGGAAAGAATTGATATGGGCCTATAATTATTTATTAGTTCTTTTGGACCAGACTTATGTATAGGTATGACCTTAGCCAGTTTCCAGACTGTAGGGAAGAAACCAGAACTCAATGAACAGTTAAAGATTTTTAAAAGAGGCTGAACCAGATTTTCTGCGCAAGCAACAATGAACTTTGGATGTATGCCATCCGGTCCAGCGCCCTTATAAACATCGATAGCCTTGAGTTTTTTTAAAAGAGGCCCATACTCAATATGCGGTAACGTCAGAAGAAGGTCGTTATTATCGGAAATTATAGTTGATGGCTGCTGTTCTTCAGGATTGGGACCCCTCTTCGAATACACAGATCCAAAATAATTGGAGAAAAGCTCGCATACTCGAACACTATCCGAGGAGGTTTCATCACCTAGAGACATAGTAGGTGGGTATGCCCCATTACCACCTCGTTTGGACTTAATATATGACCAAATGTACTTGGGGTTAGAATGAATTTTATCTTCCACAGACCTAATATATAGATTATAGCAGTTATTTGCAGTTTTAGAACACCTAGTGCTTATTATATGCAGTTCAATTTTATCTCTAGGATTGTTGTACTTCCTATAACGCTGTCTTAGTTTAAACTTCTCCTTCAACATTTTTTTAAGATTATTATTGAACCAAGGAGGATATTTATTATTTTTGGGCTTAATTTTAGGCACATATTTATGAATAGTATTCCTAATCTTAGCATATAAAATATCTAACATTGAGTCTACGCTATCAAGGTCGCAAAACAGTTCATTCCAATTACAATTGCTAAGATCGTTGTTAATAGACTCGTAATCTGCTTTAAAGAAATTGAATTTACAAGCTAACCTATTATAAGGGAGTTTCGCTTCAATTTTATTAGTTATTACTATATCAAGAGGAGGATGATACTTATCAAGGTTACACAGTGGAGACACAGACTCAACGACACTGCAAAGGGGCACGTTATTAGAGATTACTAAATCCAAAATTCTATTTGTTGAGTTAAGGACATTGTTGTGCTGCTTTAAATGGTTTAGAAATAAGAAGTCGACTAAAATTTGACAATGGTTGGGAGCAATGTATTCATTCGTTCCAACTAAGTCCCATTTAATATGACCCAGATTAAAGTCTCCAAGTATTAAGTGACCATACGACAATTCAAGTAACCTATTACAATTATCTAAGAAATGCTCCAGTTTCGAACGATCCACCGGAGGAGGTAAATAGACGGCACATATTGCAATATGACGAACAGATTGTGACAAAGGCCAGTCCAGTATAACCCAGAGATCTTCAAGCTGAGTTTCCCATTCAGGCTTACGTCTCGATGTAAATTTTGAGGAAACAGCAATAAGTACCCCACCTCCGTCCTTTTTTGATGAGAAACTGGAATCGCACCTATCCCTTCGATATACAATATAACGGTCGTCAAAAAGCTCACTACTTTTGATATTATCATTTAACCAGGTCTCTGTAAGTATAATTAAGTCATAATTAGAGCATGCCAATTGTCTGAAAAATTCGTGGGTTTTAGTTCGTAAGCCCCTAGTATTTTGATAATACAGATTTAGCGTACCAAATTTAAATGAAAACAAACCACATACATCAATCAAAAAAGAAAAGAAAGAAAAATATATAAACTCGTTCTTAGTCTAACTTATCTAAAACATTAAAGTTCTGGACTAGAATATATGGGGCTTCCTCATTCTTCCTCATAAAAATACGTCCACCCCGTATCCAGACAAACTTGTATCCCTTTTCTCTGGCTCTTAGACGAGCTGCTGCGTGTAATCCTTTATAGAATGGTGATAAATGTTCACTAACGTATATAGTTGATGGATTTCCTGAAACCCCAATAAGGCCGCTGTTTATTCTATTTTTATCATGCTTTTTATTATAATTTTGAACCGCAGCTATGACTTGATCACGAAGTCTTGTAGATGACAATTGTACAATAACAGATCTAGGACGGGGACTAGTCTTGTTAATCTTTGAGATACGGGTACAATGAATTATGCTTTGATCTTCTAAGGGGCAGCCAACAACATTACCAAGGTTTTTAATAATATGCAATAAGTTCTCATTCTTATTTTCGGGTATACATTGTATCTCTATGTTATTCTGACGAAGCTGTTGTTCTATTTGGTTACAACGATGCTCAAGACTAGAAACTGTATGTACCAAGCCATCATTTTCTTTCTCAAGAGCGGAAATTTTTAATTGAGACGCGTCATAATTCTTCTTAATGTCTTCGTATTGATCACTAATAAACATCATAGAATTCTTAAGAGCCGTAATTTCATCCTTTAGAGGTTTTAATTCATTATTAATTGCGTTCACAATGTTATCATTCATTTTTGCGAACAAATTATTTAAGGTATCCTTTAAAACCTCCTGTACGACATCCTTAACGTCTTCGCGTGTAATAGTGGGAGACACATAAACCATCGGGGGAGAGTTGACAGCCTGTCTTTTATTGCCTCTGATGGTTGAAACGTTACGTAGGGGGGTATTATCATTATTTGATGCTCTTGGAATTGCCCGCACACAGTCGGGACAGCTCCAAACGGAGCGCATTTCAGGACTAAGCGAGGCTTCATCAAGACCCATACATGCAAAATGATAATTTTTGTCACATTTCACACAAATAATGTAAGCATCTTTATTTTTTTGATGCGGCGTACAGCATCCCCAAATATTATTATTACTCATTTTTGTATTGATTTTATAGTCACTATTAGTATGCAACAATATTTAAGCAACAATAAATATGATACGTGTCTTCGATAAAGATGTCTATGACGCTGTCGAAAAGGCTTGTATCTGTTCCGTCGTTGATTGTTTATAAAGTAACTTGACAGATTCAAACAGCGTTGGGACAGGTGACATTTAACAGAAACAGATTTGAGTTCTAAACATCCTTCAATAATAAATTCATACCAGTATAGGGCTTCGGTACACTGATGATAAAACTTGAATTCCTTGGCTCAGCATGCAGGTGAAGATATCGCCAAAATTTAGAACTGCCCGCAGTTGGTTTTCGGTAAAATGTGTCTTCGAAATGTTTAAACACTTTTTGTCGAGTTGTGCGACGTTCTGATTTGAAGATTATTATAGGAAAGTATCAATTCCTCAACACCAAACAAACTCCAACAAACAGCAAGTCAAACGAAGGTAAAAAAACAATTTTTAAGGTAATTAAGTACAGAGCGTGGTGAACTTGACAGACGTGATACCAGACGAACGAGTAATTAGTAAATTAATGATTCAAAATTCGAGCTAAGATAAAATTAATATTTTGTCCAATAATATAAAGATAACTTTTGTTCCATTTACTCTAGAAGAACGTGTACCTAGATGTTGTATTTCAATGATCGACTTTTATCGTAATCCCTAGATATTTTCAATTGAATTCATATCCTTGTAACCAACCCTACCCAAAAGTGTGAATATCAGCAGAGAGCACATTCAGCAGACACCTGCAAGATTTAACACGCTCCAATAATAGTATTACTCGCTACGGAATTTACTAGCGCTTGGTTTTGCAATATCGTCGCCTATTTCCTAGCTCTGTCTTTATTAGTAGTCGTAAATAGTGTCGCGGTGAGAGCGTCGCGTCACAGGCCGAGAGCTCGCGTCAGTTCTATTAAAATACTTTACTGGCCTAGGCTTTGTTTTTATGAAAAAATTATAACCAGCAATCACGATGCTCTTTAAACATACTGCGCAATATCTCGCTTAGTTTCTAGAAAAATTATGGAATTAAAAAGATTATGGAATATTAGATATTTTATTTTACTCCTAAGTATAATAATATAATCCTGCCGTAAATGGTCCACAAATAAAAAAAAAATGTAATATGAATCTTTTTTATATATCAGATTTATTATAAGCAAGAAATCGAATCGGATAATAATCTTGTCCACCGTCTCTCGGTCTCTAGCACTATGCACTTGCAATTTTAATATTCCTATATTACAGCGCTTCATGACACGAGGCACGACATCGATATTACTTATTGCCATTCTTTATTAAAACTATATTATTATTATACTTAAACAAGCTGCGCTCCGCGGTTTCACCCGCGTTGTTCAGTTGTTTATCTTAACGTGATGATATTATAACCTATTATAGCATTCCTCGATGAATGGGCTATCTAACACTGAAAGAATTTTTAAAATCGGACCAGTAGTTTCTGAGATTAGTGCAGTCAAACAAACAAACAAACTCTTCAGCTTCATAACTTTTCCGTCCGGTATTTTCTTTTCACTGCCTTTTGACTGTTTCGTTCCATGTTAACCATTACGGCGAAAATAATCGGGTATTGTTAAACGTTTAATTCGATTCGTATCCACGGTGCGTGGCTTCACTGATGTTTTATTTTATTGTTTCATTAATTGCTTTTCATTTTGTACAGTTAGTTATGTTTTGGAATGGTTTAACTCTGTGTTTAAGAGAGCTTCAATTTATAATTGTGATCATTTTAAATATGGATGTCATATCTTGAAATCTATCAACTACTTATTACCTTACTAGCTTTCAGCCCGCGGCTTCGCCCGCTTTGTCTAAAACTTAATAAATTATATATTAAAACCTTCCTATTGAATCACTCTATCCATTAAAAAAGCCGGATCAAAATCTAATTGCGCAGTTAAACAGATTTAAGCATACAAAGGGACATAGGGACAGAGAAAGCGACTTTGTTTTATACTATGTAGTGATTGAAACTTGCGCGCTACTGGTGTTCTTTACAGTTATTCCATATCGAAGTTACTTGAATATGGAATTAAAAAAAGACGTGTGGCACTCGGGGACTGCCGCGGTAAAGCTATTGTATGCTATGCCTTCAAACCAAACCTCCGTGTCCGTCGGAGTGGGGAGCGTGAGGTTTTTCGTTACGGAATTTCTGGATTCGGTCCCCGCGTTCAAGGCCCGCGATAGAAGCTATGCAATAGCTTAAAAATAATCATAATTATATGCAAGTTTATTATGTAAAGACGCGGGATCAAATCATACATAATGATTATATATTTTCTATTCAGATATATTTTTTTAGATATTTAATGTTGCGCACTAGAGTGAAATATAATAAAACAATAACAGAGCTTTGAATTATTGTTCAAATAGTTTCACGTTAATTTAGCCACAGGATTCACGTGAAACCCGAAATAAATTGTTGTTTATACAAGTGGATGAACACACTAAATAATTCACAATACTTGCATGTCTAGTTTAGATTTAAAGAATATCTTTTGGCTCTTTATTTTATTGTTTACTCTTATTATTCCTATAAATTAATAAATTTATCTTTATTTTATGTAATTATTGACTTACTTGTGTTTGTCGTATCTTTTAGTTTATTTTTCAATGAATTTATTAATTATTATTACTTATACACATATTATGGTTACATACGTCTCATACAATTTGTCAAAACACCAAAAAGAGAAAAGAGTAGCATTAAAATTTTCACATTACAATTGGCTTTGTTCAAATGTTTAAGCGACAACCAATACTACTGACTCCTGAGGGTCAACACGGATAGCGGGCAAATATGGAACACGCGCGTAATCTCCCGAGAGACGGTGACCTGTCCAAACCCTGCTTGCGATTACTGTGGACATTTCATTTACGTAGTTTCACTTAATGTGGTGTTATAAAATGGTATAGATAGTTATGTGTACGAATAGTAAAATCTATAACTGTGAAACAATATTTCACCAAACTTTGGACGACATATTATTATAGTTTGGAAGTTCACAGGTTATATTTTGAAGTGAAAACTTCTTAAGCGGCGGCGTTGGGTATAAAAACTTAAACTCGCGTCAGGACACGTGGCCTGATCGAAAAAGCGTAAGACGGATTTTTTTTAGCCCTCTTATTCCATGCGTAAGACGGATACCATTCCAATATATCAAACATGCTGAACGTTAATAATCAAGTTTTCACTTCTGCCGGCACTCCCGGAGTGCAACCCGTCTTTTTTTTATAATTCCCGGACTATGAATAGCATTTGATAAAAGTAACTAACTCAACGAACAACTAAAATAGCACATTACCTAACATAAAATATATATTACGTCGTATCCCAGGAGTCTCGGATCAAATGGAACTAATTGCTGCCTTGCCATTACTTTAAACACACAGTACGTGATCTCAATATTTCATCCGGCAGAGAAAGCCAATTTCCTCGCTCCCAATGAAACCTGAACTAACAAAAGAAATCTATTTCTCGGAAAAAAGCGGGCTTTAATCTTAGAAGGCGACTCGCAAAAACTATTCAATTGATAAATCGCTAGAGCTGGGTCTTATCAGAGCTCCCATTCATTAGCTTTTGATCAGACGAATGCTGACGCAGCAGAAAAACTCTCTAATGTACCCCGCTCCGTGTTCGGCTCACGACACACTCGAACTTCTTTCTTCACCAGCGTTACCGATATTCTGTCTAAATTTGGATAAAATGTAGTAAGGGTCAGAAATATAAACAATTTAAAGTATTACTTATTCCTTAGGATAATTTTTATGGCAAGTAGGAATATCCATAAGAAAATGCTTATTCTACAAACGAAATCATTAACTTGCCTTTTATTCATTACGAAACAAAATTTGCATGAAGATTCTTCTCATTTTATTTTGTAAACCCAATTCGCTGGGAAAATATTGAGTACGCTTTTTAACCAAATGATTAATTGAAAACCAAATTGAACGAAGTCTGTATAATAAATTGGAACGTAATACTGTAACATATAGGATCTTAGGATCAGTTAATACAAATCAAATACAATACGCTACTCAATAAATCTGCGAGTAAATTAGGCGGCAGCTAATATATCTTGATGGTTTAACTCGATTCCAATATGGCGCCTGCCTACATCACAACATGTAGCACGGGATAAATAATACAATATGTACAATCGATATATTTTATTAATTGGAAAGTTAAGTATTTAAAATTGGCTAAATTTGACTTGAAATTTTTAATTAATGAAATTGGGAACGATTTAATTTTTACAAAATTGACGACATGAATGATAATGAAAAAGGCACGCGTTTTGTATTAGTATATTATCTGGTGATTCCGATATAGGTAGCATACTACGAAAATATCAAGTTTCTTTCCATCACGTTTCCAAAGATACCTGAGACATGTGACAGACATACAGATAGGAGATAACGAAGCCATAATAATAGCCTTATTATCCTTTTGGAAATGGAACCGAAATCAACCAATACAAAGCCTCATTGATATCTCTCTTCAATTAAAAACGAAAACCCTCAGTCAGTGCAGAGGAACATTACTTCCCCAGTATATTATCCTGTATACGCCATTCTTAATGAAAGCCCCACAAATAAGCATATAAAGTATTCACAATATTCATTAGAAGGATCTTAATGTATAGGCATAGTTTTATCGTCTTTATGCTCTAGGTTCATTAGTTACACTTGCGTTCCGGTTTGAGGATAAAAATTCCTTCGCCGTCTTATACTAATTCCGTTAATATAATTACTAGGGTTGTAATGGCATCCAGTAACTCAATACAGGGTACGTACAGATGTACAAACGAAGAACAATACGCGCATTCCGCTCACGTGTCGCTCTCGCTAATTACTCGCGTGATTGCGGCGGAGCGGGCGCGGCGCCAAGCAGAACCGGTAGCGTTTCCATTTTTGTTTTATTAAAATTTCTTATGGGAATAATTCATAATAAGAAGTTTATATCTACCAAGGTAGAGCATAAATTAATATCCGCACGCCGACATTAAAAACTTTATCACTTTTGTTTCGGGTTGACGGTTTACTTCTTTTTCTGTTCAACCTGGTATCACCGAGCTTAAATTTTATTCTAATTGTAATTGTATTTTCTTAATTAATTAAGCGTTACATAGTAAATTAATAATAACACGGTATTTAGCTAAATAAAATTTATTAGGTAACACCAACTACACAATTGAAATCGGTAATAACAACATGTTGGTATTATCTAGAGTCATAATCACTCAATTTTTTTCATTTCCATCTCTCAAATCCTTTAACAACATATTTTCTAAATTTATCGACTAATACAAGACTAAAACTTTTGAAACCAACCGAATTTTATATTTATTGAAAATACCGAAAACTGTAAGTACTAAAAATTTTTACGCTTCCGCTTATACTTTGTACCACGAATGACAGGCTTTGTTAGCGCAGGACAAAAAGGCTTTTATTCCAAAGCATTGCATACCACATTCCCCTGCGGTGGAGCTGTCATCGAGCCTGATGGATGATTCGCTTTATTATTCCGACTCTCTCGCAAATTAGTTTCACAATTTGCTCTTCACAAGTTCAAATAAATACACGGGAATATTAATGCGTGCTTCAACGCCGAAACTCGTTGGAAGTGTTATTCTTATAGGGCTCTTGATTGTGTAGCAAATTAATTTATTAAAGCGACACTCATTTGTTTGAGTTTAGCAGACATGCTATGAAATCTATATATATAAAACTCAAAGGTGACTGATATAGTGATCTATCAACGCACAGCCCAAACCACTGGACTTATCGGGCTGAAATTTGGCATGCAGATAGATGTCATAACGTAGGCGTCCCCTAAGAAAGGATTTTAGAAAATTCGTCCCCTAAAGGGGTAAAATAGGGGATAGAAGTTTGTATGAAACTTTTTATTCCTTTGATGTATTTGCATGAAATTGGGCATGTATCTTATGACGTAGGCGTCCGGTAAGAAAAGATTTTCGAAAATTCATACCCTAGCTTTGCCCTGCGGTTTCAGTCAGTAATATATAATATATATATAAAACTCAAAGGTGACTGATATAGTGATCTATCAACGCACAGCCCAAACCACTGGACGGATCGGGCTAAAATTTGGCATGCAGGTAGGTATCCCCTAAGAAAGGATTTGGATCAATTCTACCCCCAAGGGGATTAAATAAGGGATGAAAGTTTGTATGAAACTATGTCAATTTTATACCGATCGGGCTTAGACTTTGCATGCATAAAGCTACTATGACGTAGGCATTCCCTAAGTAAGGATTTTGATAAATTCCACCTCTAAGGGGATAAAATATGTGATGATAATTTTGTAGTATTGTAGGCCCTAAGTTTTTACATACGCTAAAAAAAGTACCAAAGCCGCAAAAAATATACCTAATTAATATTAATACTTCTTAACGCGAGCGAAGCCGCGGGTAAAAGCTAGTACAATAATAAGATTCACGTAAATTGGTTCAGAAACCTCGGTGAAATCGATGTACAAACATAAAAGAAAATAAAAAAACATACCGGCTGAATTGAGAACCTCCTCCTTTTTTTGAAGTCAGTTAAAAATAATAAATTCCTAATATAAGTCTTTTATAGTTAAGTTAAAAGAATATGCAATTTAAGTTGTTTGGTGGTTTAATAAATCCATACTAATATTATAAATGCGAAAGTAACTATCTGTCTGTCTGTTACTCAATCACGCCTTAACTACTGAACCAATTTGCATGAAATTTGGTATAGAGATATTTTGATACCCGAGAAAGGACATAGGATAGGTTTAATCCCGGAAATCCCACGGGAACGGGAACTATGCGGCTTTTTCTTTGACTGCGCGGGCGATGCCGCGGGTGGAAAGCTAGTTATACATAAGACGATAAAGTTTGTACTATAATATGAATAAACTCACTATCAAATAATAAGTGTGGCTTTATTCACGACAATCCGCGTTATACCTAGTGCACACTAAAAGTTTTGCGTTTCTAGCCACCCATAAATGTTTGAATTTTGAATGTTATATTTTTTTAACCTATGAAGTCTCATAAGTTGAGGAAAAAAAAATTTGGCTGAAAGCTCGTGTCAATTTTTTTTTATCTCAAGTTGAAGTTCGTTGTCCGTAGCAAAAACGGAACTAACACGAAACAATTTTAGGGCGATGATTTTTGATGATTTTAAAAGTTCGCTTTCTCCGAAAGCTTGCACTGCTCGCCTTCAAAATACTTTTGGGAGGGAAGCACCTTATTTGAGCACTGTAAGGCATTGATATGCTGAATTTCATCGCGGCCGTGTTTCTCTTCATGATGAAATTCGTGAAGGTCGACCCTCAACTGCGATCACGGAGGAAAATATGGCTACCATCAGACGACTAATTTAAGAAAATTGCCATATCACTTATTAGGATATTCGAGGACATTTGGGGATTGATATGAGACAAATTCAGAAAATTTTACATGAACATTTCAAAGTTAGGAAGATTGGTTGCCGGTGAATTGCTCCCAAACTCACTCCATAACAAAAACGACATCGAGTAGATTGGTGTTAAGAAATGCTATTAAAGTACAATTACGGACATTCTAATGCCGTGTATAATATCGTGACAGGATATGAAATATGTATATATGGTTATATTCCAGAAAGAAAACACCAATATTCTTTGTGGGTGTTTGAAAGTGACAGCAAACCAACCAAATAGAGGCAGGCGAGAAGGGTTGGCAAACAAATGATTGCATTATTTTTCTCTAAGACGAATCCTGTCTGCACTATCCCACTTGAGTAACAAAAGACTGTTAATGCCGAGTGGTACACCACTATTTTTTTGCCCAATGTCTTAGAAAAAATAAGAGAAAAGCGACCTAGAAGTCGCATCTTGTTGCACCATGACAGTGCTTCGGCGCACACCGCGAACAAAACAAAGTCATTTTTGGCTACTGAAAACATAGAGCACGTGACTCATGCCACACGCAGTCCTAACCTAGCACCTTGCGATTTCTTTCTTTTCCCACAAATCTATGATTCAATGAGTGGTTCGACATTTACGAGGCCAGAAGAGGCCGTGGTTGCTTTCAAACAGCACGCAGAAAACATACCCTCGGACCAATGGTCCTCATGTTTCCAGAAATGGTTTGAACGGATGAAAAAGTGTTTTAAATGTAGCGGAGAATACTTTAAAAAGTAGTAAATATAATATTGGACAAATAAATTGTTTTGTTTATTAGTTACGCAAAACTTTCAGTGTGGCCCACGTATAATATTAATTGTTATTCACAAACCGTCAAACCGTTCCCCTAATGAAGCCGTTTTATCGAATTATCTATTTGGTGAGCGATAACAATGATTTCTCTCCACTTTACTAATTACGGGCTGTATAAAACGCGATGGGGTTTGCGTTTCACATAAACATTACACACGGAACATTGCCAGTGGTTAAGCTAATGTGGCGGACGGCACCACAACAGAATGAAGTGGAAACTTTACTTTAAATAGTAGCTGAAAAATATAACAAAGTATTTCTGCATATAGGGAAAGATGTGTAGTGAATTAGTTAAGTATTCGGTTAGAACCTTATGAAAAAAAAAAGAAAGAAAGAAAAGAAATTTATTGCCAAAAAAAACACAGCCAAACACATTATAGAATTTATCTTACAATTAGGCAAACGGATACAGCCTCAACAAAATGCTGCACAAAAGCAGCGCTGATTGTGTTTGTCTTATGGTCTCTAATGTATATCTAGGTACATATCCGATTTGATTGTTGAGCATGAATAAATTTAAAAATAATTTAATCCGTTTTTTTAATGATTGCACCAATAAATTACAATGCATGTTCTTAGAACAAATGTTTCTCATAAAAAGTGTGTGTTAATCAATATTAAGTGTTTTCTATAAAAATTTTGTGATAACTTTTATTTCTTTTCCCTGGCCCCGTTGCCGGATTAATCACAAAGAAAATTTATCAATTGAGTTTAAGAAATAATCAGAAATTTAATATTATAACATACCTACATATTATACGTCTTAGTCACAAGTCCATTGAAACCTTTATATATTGAATATTGCATTTCTCAGAGAACGCAATTTTATTAGCGAACCTTATCTTCTTTATATATAAAAATGAATCGCAAAATGTATTGGTAAGCGCATAACTCGAGAACGGCTGAACCGATTTCGATAATTCTTTTTTTATTATATTGCTTGAAATACGAGGATGGTTCTTATGTAGAGAAAACGTAAACATGTACCACGGGCGAAGCCGGGGCGGACCGCTAGTTTCTAATAATTTTAAATACTGGAAACTAGGTAGCTCGTAATATATTTTTATATTTTAATCAAAGCAATCTTGCTTCGCATCGCAACAATATCTCTCACCAAGAGACCGAGGAGGCGAATATTTCCATACAGTTCTTTACTGGTTTTCATTTAACTGGATCGACCTGCATTAGTGGTTAGCTATTGTTCAGATTTTATTAAAAATAAATATACACTATATAATGCAAAGAATTATCATATATTTAGAAATTATTCAACAAAACCGATTTAAACATCAGCCCAAACTTCTACACATAATTCCAACCGTCACAATGGACAAAAAAAACACACGGCATATCAGGTCTTAATACAGAATCACTGTTCTATGATCCTTATACCTGCACATAGCATCTCAAAGCAAGCTATATAGGAACACGACGGAGGCACGCAGCGCCCTGCGGTGGCTGATTGCCGGCACCGCAACCGCCGGCAAATGAGCGCGTATTTGTACCTAGGTACATAGGAGTGTGTTCGGCTCTCACTGCAATCACTGGTGGTATACTTCGTTCATTAGTTTCATAGTAGCTCGTATTGGAGAGGTTTTCATACATAAGTAGGTATTGGTAGGCGTCTTTTTGATGTATGTAGCAGATGATTATTAGATTAGAATTTTCCTTTCGGGTCAGTCAATCTTTCAGTATATTATAATAGATTTTTAACCGACTTCAAAAAAGGAGGAGGTTATCAATTCGGCCGGTATGCTTTTTTTATGTATGTACACCGATTACTCCGAGGTTTCTGAACCGATTTACGTGATTCTTTTTTTGTTCGATACGGGATGGTGTCGAATTGGTCCCATAAAAAATTTATTCGGATAGGCTCAGTAGTTTTTATTTTATGAGTATTTTTGTCTGTAATTGTAAATGTTGCAAGTGCAAGTTTGAAGTCGGTTGTTTTTAACGCAGTTATCACTTGTGAATGTGTATTTACAATATGCATATTTACGATAAAGCTCGGTAGAAAGATTTCAAGCTCCTAAATTTGGTATTTTGAACCACCTTATTCCAACTTTTATATAATTTTGTAAAATACATTTTGTGTAAAATACATACATAATATGAAACTTACAAGAAAATTTTATATGCAAATTACTTAAAAGGACGTAATGTAAAATGCTGGATTTCTTTAAAAGGAATAGTAGACACATTTCATAAATTATTAAACAAGATATTCCAAAGTCCCATCTTCGCCTAACTTTGTTCTTAGTGATTAAAAATGTATGAAATGTCTTCACGTTTTTGTTTTACATAGTTTTATCACAAGTTTTATCATCTATGTATAAAGATTTGTATTACTTTAAATTAGTTTGGCCCGACAGACGGTAATTTAAAAAAATAGTAATCATTTCTATTCTATAGAGGAAAGTTTTAAAATTGAAATTCCACGTTGCTAATCACCAACTAGTAACGGAAATTATTCAGAAGAATCATTTTATGTTCATAAAGGAACGGATGGAAATAAATTTAAGCGTAACAAGAGCCGATCTCGTAAACCCGAAAGATTTTGAAATTTCTTAAACCCAAACTTGACAAATAAAACCACTCTATGAATAATTCAATATTCGCAACAATACTGAGCTATTCAGATTTGAAATTATCTCAAAAATCAATAGATTACATCAGATTATATTATTGTTATCTATTTGCATACTGCTTCTGCTTTTCCATAAATCACTGACTGCAATTTGTATCACATACAAACTATCGTTATTCACTACTATTACACACTAATTCCGATTAAGGACGACATTTTTAAAATTCGAAGAATACGGTGATATTTTTCTTCCTAGAATATAATTCTAATAATGTTTATTTTACCAATAATGTCTACATAATAAATTATAATAACTATCTCGAAGCAAATTATCCGCCGAAGTTTGTTGTGCCCTCACAAAACCCAGCACCTCTATTCTGTATTTCCAACTCCCAAACTAACCTCTATGCGATTCCCACACAAAAAGTGAAGAAGCATTAATGATACAAATGGTATTCCATAATCAGCGGTATTAGAATCTGCAACTATTAGTCAGGCCTTCCCGCCAGACCACTCGAAGTGATACGAGCAATATATCCCGAGCTGGCGCGTCTCCAACCGCCTTTATTAATCCGAGCCGCTCCTGCGCTACTAATGGACTCACTGAACACGCGTTATTACTTTTGCATGTAGATGGACTTTATAAAGTTCTAAAAATGGCTTAGGTACGTAAAATTACATGATGATGTATCGTGCTATCGCTGCTTATTCGTCAAAATGAAAACACACACACACACACACACACACACACACACACACACACACACACACACGCTCACACATATACACACACAAGCATGCATTTAAGCGCTTTCCACTTACCTTTATTTGTTATTTTTAAAATTTTCTTTTGTATAACGTAGGTATCTATACTGTTTCGAATTAATGGGAGAAGCCACTGGCTCCTGAGACACAGTATTTAACTAATTCAGGAGCCTATGGATTCATATATAAGCTGTACCTATTTTTTATGACAATAAAGTTATTTATTTAAAAAAAAAAAAAAAAAAAAAAAAAATCATCTACCTATTGCTAGAGCCAATTGGTCATAATATTATATTCAAAGAATTCATCTATATATTATTTTCTATAAGTTTTTCTTGTATAACGTCCACTTTATTTTATTTTCACATTTCTTAGTATGTTTTCTCGTGGCATTCTTAGAAATAATGTTTTATACGATAACTTTATTTTATTTCTGCTTCTATAGTATATCAAGCGGCTTGCTGAAACTCCAGATCAATCCATTTGAAATTCTCGCAAAGAGAACTAGATATTAGATAAGATATTTGACCCATGTAACTGAGTTCAATGAAACAAATTCCAGATAGTTGTTTGGTACCACAGATCACCTTTGAAACTGGATGTATCAAATAAAATTTATGTAATGCATTACGCATGATTATTCAATTATTTTACGAATGCATGTGCAAGATGTTCTGATTGCTTTGGTGTACACATAGAGCTTAATATAAAACTTTAGTTATGAAGCAGCTTTGCTCTCAATTTTATCACGAAAAATGATAGGCTTCCTTCACACACTAGCGACACCTTATTTACGTGTTTTGTTTGACGTGGATGAAGGCAAGTTGCAAGTCGATTCTTTGCAATTTGAAAAAAAATGTTGTGTGGTTTTATGAAACCACGGTAAAAGTGAAACTTAGGCACAAAATTATCGTATTTGTACGATAATTATTATCGTACGGTTCGACCGATGCATTTTGGTCTACTCGAAGGAGCGGTCTACTTGGTCTACTCGGTAATAGGTTTGGTCTACTCGAATGTGCGGTCTACTTGGTCTACTCGGAAATTGATGTAGTCTACTCGGAAATTGGTGTGGTCTACTTGGTCTACTCGGTGAAGGTATGGTCTACTTGGTCTACTCGGTGAAGGTGCGGTCTACTTGGTCTTCTCTGTGAAAGTGCGGTCTACTTGTTCTACTCGGAAATTGATGTAGTCTACTCGGAAATTGGTGTGGTCTACTTGGTCTACTCGGTGAAGGTACGGTCTTCTTGGTCTACTCGGTGAAGGTGCGGTCTACTTGGTCTTCTCTATGAAAGTGCGGTCTACTTGTTCTACTCGGAATTTGGTGTGGTATACTTGGTCTACTCGGAATTTGGTGTGGTATACTTGGTCTACTCGGTAATAGGTATGGTCTCCTCGAATGTACGGTCTACTTGGTCTACTCGGTGTCGGTAATAGGTTTGGTCTACTCGAATGTGTGGTCTACTTGGTCTACTCGGAAATTGATGTAGTCTACTCGGAAATTGGTTCGGTCTACTTGGTCGACTCGGTGAAGGTATGGTCTACTTGGTCTACTCGGTGAAGGTGCGGTCTACTTGGTCTTCTCTGTGAAAGTGCGGTTTACTTGTTCTACTCGGAAATTGATGTAGTCTACTCGGAAATTGGTGTGGTCTACTTGGTCTACTCGGTGAAGGTGCGGTCTACTTGGTCTTCTCTATGAAAGTGCGGTCTACTTGTTCTACTCGGAATTTGGTGTGGTATACTTGGTCTACTCGGAATTTGGTGTGGTATACTTGGTCTACTCGGTGAAGGTGCGGTCTACTTGGTGTACTCGGAAATTGATGTGGTCTACTTGGTCTATTCGATAATAGGATTGGTCTACTTGGACTAATCGGTGCGGTCTACTTGGTCTACTCGGTAATAAGTTTGGTCTACTCGAAGGTGCGGTCTACTTGGTCTACTCGGAAATTGATGTGGTCTACTTGGTCTATTCGATAATAGGATTGGTCTACTTGGACTAATCGGTGCGGTCTACTTGGTCTACTCGGTAATAGGTTTGGTCTACTCGAAGGTGTGGTCTACTTGGTCGACTCGGTAATAGGTATGGTCTACTTGGACTAATCGGTGAAGGTGCGGTCTACTTGGTCTACTCGGTAATAGGTTTGGTCTACTCGAAGGTGCGGTCTACTTGGTCTACTCGGTAATAGGTATGGTCTACTCGAAGGAGCGGTCTAATTGGTCTACTCGGTAATAGGTTTGGTCTACTCGAAAGTGCGGTCTACTTGGTCTACTCGGTAATAGGTTTGGTCTACTCGAAGGAGCGGTCTTATTGGTCTACTCAGTAATAGGTTTGGTCTACTCGAATGTGCGGTCTACTTGGCCTACTCGGTAATAGGTTTGGTCTACTCGAAGGTGTGGTCTACTTGGTCGACTCGGTAATAGGTATGGTCTACTTGGACTAATCGGTGAAGGTGCGGTCTACTTGGTCTACTCGGTAATAGGTTTGGTCTACTCGAATGTGCGGTCTACTTGGTCTACTCGGAAATTGATGTAGTCTACTCGGAAATTGGTGTGGTCTACCTACTTGGCCTACTCGGTGAAGGTGAGGTCATGGCGACATATCCAAGGGTGTGGTTTTATGAAACCAAGGTAAAGTGAAACTGTTCGAACGGTTCCGAACACTGCTTTGTGTAGCGCATGTCGCGTGCCGAGTAGGTATATACCTACTCGGCAGCCGCGATACAAGCGACATGCGCTACACAGACCAAAAAGTTTGAGACGATGTAATAAAAGTTTCACTTTAAAAGGCACGATTCTTACGCATACTTGAGTGTATTAAATGTGTGAAAATGTATTTGTTGGATAAATCAGGCCAACCTCATCAAGCAGACACATTTGGATACGAATAATGACTTTGTACTCAGACTTAGGACATCTAGTGCAAGTAAGTATATGGTAAAGGTTTGTAGACCTCAATCCGGCCCAACCGCAGCGAGCGCCGGTCGATACGTCACAGCCACGTGCGGTTACTGATTGATTACCTTGCAACTAACCTTTTGAATTTGCTAATAACAATTGGAAGTACGTTTCCTTATTAATAGAGTTGAGATGTGTGGGCGTACTCGTATTGTCGAAGTGAAGGTTCAATTGCAGGCACAGTCGATGGATAGATCTGGTTTTGTCTTGATAAATCGCAGCTTAGTCAATGAAGGAGAATTATTCGCTTGCAAAGTGATTATTTGTGAAATGTGGTTCAATCATTATTCTAATACTTCTTATACTGTTTTGTTACTCAAACACATAAAAAATTAAACCTGTATGATAATATCATATTTGTATAACACTTACCTACCTACCTGAAGTCTCTTGTAACTTTTAACATAGAAAATATGTAGTCCTACTAATATTATAAATGCGAAAGTTTAGATGTATGGATGTTTGTTACTCTTTCACGTAAAAACTACTGAACCAATTACAATGAAATTTAGCAGACATATAGAGAGTAACTTTGATTAACACAAAGGATAGTTTTTATCCCGGAAATCCCACGGGAACGGGAACTATGCGGGTTTTCCTTTATAAACGCGGGCGAAGCCGCGGGCGGAAATCTAGTATTTTCATAATATCATTATTCTATGATTAATTAGGTGTCAAAAAAGTTAGACTGCTGGGATCAGTCCAGTACTTAAGCTAGTCCTACACTAGAAGAACTTTGATAAATAATATAAAGTGAAAAACTAAAACCCAACTACGACAATAACCGGCGCTGAAAAAGTATAAAACAAGATTTCAGAATACTGAACTGAACAAAGTTGCTAATGTAGTTGCAAGTAAATGGACACAGTAGACTCAACCAAGATGCCTTCGTTGTAAATTGACAATAATGTCATACAATACTATTCTGAAGTATGCAATATTCCACTTAACTTCACTGTCACACGTTACATACCTAATATACCTATCTACCGTAGCACTTCAACAACGTGTGACTACGCCTTTCCAAACATGAAAATTTATCTTTACATAGTGGAATATTGCATACTTCAGAATAGTATTGTATGACATTATTGTCAATTTACAACGAAGGCATCTTGGTTGAGTCTACTGTGTCCATTTACTTGCAACTACATTAGCAACTTTGTTCCGTTCAGTATTCTGAAATCTTGTTTTATACTTTTTCAGCGCCGGTTATTGTCGTAGTTGGGTTTTAGTTTTTCACTTTATATTATTTGTACTATTTTGGTGTTAAAGTGTATTTGGGGGCATAATATTAACAAAAGTTAAACTGATGAACTAATAAAGAAGCTATGGACGAAAAGATGTGAATTATATGCAATCAGCCCATGAATACAGGTAAAGTCACGAGCAAATGCTAGTAATATATATATATTCAAAATGTACAAGGAAAGCGCTTTCAAATGATACCAAACACGGGATATTTATCTTAACTTTATTTTTTTACTTTGTATGTTTTGTCCGATAGAGGACGCCACATTAGATTTTGTGAAACCCCATATAGCCTATAACCAGCGGACAATTAAGACGCTTCTAATGATATGTCATTTGACAAATTCTGATAAGTAGTTTAGACGTTACGAGGGAACAGATGAACATACATACATACATACATACATAGCCTGTCAAAATCATAACCCTCCTTTTGCTTTGCCGTAGTCGGGTAAAAATGCATAATGTTTGTAACATCTATTATGACCGTAATTAAAATATAATTTCAAATATTGTGCAAATCTTAAACGAGAATCTAGATGGGATTTAAAAACCATCAGACTTACAGAATTAAATATTTCATGTATCTTTTTGAAATGCTAAAATTACGACTAATTCAATCGACTTCGTCAGCTAGGGGGTCTTTCTATATTACAAACATTTTAAAAATTACTTCACTAGACAAAAAGTTTTCATATTCTGGACTGATATAGGATGTAGGTCTATAAGTTTTTTTACTGCAGTTCATTACGGCCGACCTCAGAAGCAGCAGAAGCTTGCAGTGACAATTTGTCCAGCCGACTAAGAACATGGCTAGGCCCAGCGCCTAATTACTAACATCGCCAATTCCAAAACAAGCATTTAAAAAGCAATAAACATGACAAACCGGCCATGTATAATGCTCCTTATCTCGCCAATATGGACGTAATTGTAATTTGAAATGAGCGGGTCGCCGTCTCGGTCAATTTATGGGCGAGTTAAAAGTTAGAGTTCGCTGCGCCATTCGTTCTTCGATAGCATCTCAGATAATAGCCGGAATGGGATGATTTAGAGGAACATTTTTAAAGTGTAATTATACGGCGCCCTATTAGCGACTGCTGGTTTGGACTTACTGCTTCATTATCATAATCGCTGTGCTATTTTGAGTTAATCCCCTCCACTCGTGTAGTATTTTACTCACGAAACTATACCAAAAAAATAAAACCATCATAAGTATGTCACATTACTTTTGTAAAAGAAAAGCAATATAATATTTTCTCTCGATGAACATTAAATAGTTTCCTTAAGGATAATTGCCGGAACCATTTTTACTTCCACTGTTACCTTTCTATAATCATTATAATTACAAAGCAGGAATTACATGTAATATATAGCCCACAAATAGTTCGGGTACTTTTATACACGTAGAAGGGCCATTACGGCTGCCAGAGCAAACAAAATGAAATAGTTCTGTAACTCGGAGCAGCTCAGGCGCTCAAGCGGCTAGATACACCCTTGGCCGGATATTAATATCCGGACGGACGGACAAGCCGGATATTTTGTACGCGCTCATACCTCTCGCCTCTAGCCTGCTAAATATTTTATTGTATTGTTTTCGAGCCTTGTGTTACACTGTATTAAACATATTGTTCGTCCAGTGATAGTAACTATAATAAAATGAAATGACAAATTATACGATTTCAAAAGATATAACATGTCATCATCATGACGTCATACAGAAAATCCACAGAACATCAGTGTTGCAATTTTGTTGTAGCGTAGGCAGTGTAACTGTCTCGTTTGTCTCTACTTCTTATTCTCTCATACTTATTTTTTTTAAATTTATTTTTCAATTCATACAAATACTAGTTTAGGCTTAATACGAGTGGTTTTTAGTATGATCATCTGCGAAATGATTCATTGCAACGCACCCTGCCTCAGTACTCCATTAAACATCCACCAAAAGCCGATTTCAATTTGCAACGCTTCTTTTAACTTCAAATGCCCCTAAAACCAAACGACATTCGACCTAAATACGTCACTTTGCGTGACAATAACCCTTGTCAGCGTGTCACGCCGGGACACCAATCCTCACTCTTCTTTTAAATTGTTAATTTTAATGCGTGGGCTACTGGACTCTGTTTTTTTTTATTTAGGCACCTATTTGGCAAATCGAAGCTGACAACACAAAGCAATGATTATAACACAAATCTAAATTATAACTTTCTTATCTGTATGCAATTAATAATTATTAATCGCTAAATAGATGGTTAAATGAAATATAACAATTCATATTCTTACATTTTATTATTTTCCGTTTCAAATATTTTTGAAGTGAAAACTTCTTTAGCGGCGTTGGGTATAAAATCTTAAACTCGCGTCAGGACACGTGGCCTGATCGAAAAAGCGTAAGACGGATGTTTTTTTTTTTTTTAGCCCTTATATTCCATGCGTAAGACGGATACCATTCCAAAATATCAAACATACTGAACGTTAATAATCAAGTTTTCACTTCTGCCGGCACTCCCGGAGTGCAACCCGTCTTTTTTTTTGAAAATGCCTATGCCTATGTTGCTCAGTGAAGATGCAGCTTTCTAATGGTGAAAGAATTTTTGAAATCGGTCCAGTAGTTTATGCGTGAAAACCATACATACATACATATTTACAAACCTCTTATAATATTAAGTATAGAAGTATAGAACTCAAAACTCTTTATAATATTAAGTATAGAAGTATAGATGACCGAATCTATGTCCTATTTCCTTTTTTAATTTCTCCACCTCAATACTACTACAACCCTTTTTTTCATCACCACAGCGACATAAAACAGCAGCTTACAAAGCTCACATATAGATGAGACATCATTTCACGGAACCGCACAAGCGGCTCATTTGTGACGTCACAGGCCTGGGGATTAATCCCGTGGCATCCTTTCCGGGTCAGCGAGCGTCCCGGGCTCGGCGGCTAATTAAACTATTGCCTCCAATCGATGGAACCCTTGTAAATGATCATATGAGCTGCCCTTGTCACGGCTTTAATTGCTGGCTCGGATTACACTTCTATTATTCGAGAGTATTATTGCTAACGAGAAATGTTATACTGTCTTGATATCATACTGAACCTTATATTTTATGGATGACATTTTGACAATAATAGTTACTTAAATATCTCTATTTTACCATGCATGCCATTATAAAAAAAATATCTTCATCATTTACAAATCTCTAACATCTCCTTGTACTCAATGCAATAAATAAAATTCCTGTAAAACGTTTAATTTCGTCTATTTATAAACATGACTAACAAATATATAAAAAGAACACGACTAATGCAAAGCTAATAATAATAGTTTAAAAAAAACTAAAAAACACGCTTTTTATAGAAAACCGAACTAAAAAATAGAAAATTTTATCAAATTAGTGTATTGTCATCGGTCCTCAATAAATCTACAAAGTTTGAACGAAATCTGGCCGTTAAAAGTGGGTCAAAATCGCGCCCAAAGAAGTCGGTGACAAACAAACATACAGGTGAAGCTAATATAAAGCCGTTTATAAATACAAATAAATAAGAAAGTATAAATATTGGTTCTTCTTTTACAAATGAAGCTTAATAATTACGCATATTTACAAATTTATACCAATAAATCTGATTGTTTGCAATCCTGCATGGTATAGAATACTGTTAATGATTTATTCGTTTATTTAGTTAAGATGATAGATAAAATAATTTGGTAGAATTTATGCAAAAGCAATTCCTCCATTTCTCTAAGGCACCATAACAGTATAGACATAATTACATACATGTAAATTGCCTATTTCCATCAAGAATAATCGCCTTAAATGAAGACAAATACAATTAAATTATAAATTTAATCAACACTAGCTCCCGCCCGCGACTCCGTCCGCGCGGATGTCGGTCTTCGCGTGGATGGTTTATTTATCCATTTTGAATACCTCTGACAATAACATCTTATAAATATCTATTGGACCCAATTCCCAAATACGGCTAGGCCTATAATAATACGCAACATGTGTTCGCGGTTCTACGGAACAACGTCTATGGATAAAACTGAAAAATTAAGATTTTTTTTTTCTACGTATTTTTCCAGGATAAAAAGTATCCTATTTTACGCCCAGGATAATAAGGTATAAGTATACAAAGTTTCATCGAAATCGAACCGCTAGTTTTCACGTGATGCCTTCACATACAGACGGACAGACAGACAGACAGACAGACAGACAGACAGACAGACAGACAAAAATTTTTTTAATCACATATATGGGTTTGGTATCGATCCAGTAACACCCCCTGCTATTTATTTTTTCAATATTTTCAATGTACAGAATTGACCCTTCTACAGATTTATTATATGTATAGATAATGTTATATCTTCCACTACTCGCAACAGACGAACTTACGTTTGATATTAACTGTATAATTGCGAACAATTACACAAAGAGAGTCCAACTTCGCACAGATACGTTGCCTTTGAGTACAGAACAGATAATTTACACGAATCATAAGGTTGAGCACAAACGAATCTAAAATTTTCATATAGCAAATCAGAGAAAGTTTAACTATGTAATTTTTTTACCTCATATTATAACGGTAAGAAGAATAATTTAAACTAAGTATATCTTGCAAATTTTCGTTAAATCTCGTTGAATGTATTTACTGGTTTTTGTGCTGTCGTAAGATGAAACAATTCCTAATGGTTTTTCAAATAAATTATATCTTAAACTATATATTATATTGTCGACCTTCCTGAGCTCACCGATCGGCTCGATCCATTGGCTTTGAGGCGTGATGTTGCGTCTCTATGTGTGTTTTATCGCATTTACAACGGCGAGTGTTCTGAGGAACTGTTTGCATTGATACCACCTGCAGAATTCCATCACCGCACTGCTCGGCACAAACAAAAATATCATCGTCACCATCTCGATGCATGGCGTTCGACAACTGTGCGTTTTGCACGGCATTTCTTGCCTAGAACCACACTCTTGTGGAACAAACTACCACCTTCCGTGTTCCCCAACCAATATGACATGGGAACCTTCAAGAAAAAAGCCTACACCCACCTCAAAAGCCTTCTTCCACCTAAAAACCGGCAATACGTTCCCTAATGTTGTGAACTGTCATGGGCGGCGACCATCACCTACCATCAAGTGGGTCGCCTGCTCCATTGCCGGGGTTGCAATAAAAAAAAAATATAATAATAAAATTGATACTGCTGTGAAAAAAGCTAACTTTAACTCATCTCTACAACCAAACGTAGAGCCACAAAAACTATAAGCTCGTTACTTTTATCGTAGTATGAATTGTAACTGCTAGTTTTTACTATTCACTTGTCGGTAACAGCCCGTTCACACATGTCTCCGTTTTACTGTTCCGTTTTATCGTGTACGTTTTTTTTTCGTCGATGGCGTATGTAATTGTATGAGCGACTTCACATATGGCACAGTATACTGTATACAGTAAAAAATATCGTTCCGTAAAAAAATTACATTCCGTTTTGTCATCGAATACTGGACGACGGAACAGTAAAAATATACGGATACGTAGAATTTTAACGGATAGGTCCTGTGTGCGTGAAGAGCGGTGTGTGCGGGGTGTAGAAAGGGGAGTGATGCGACAGGTTTTGACTCACATTTTTTATTGTACATTCAAAGAGAACGCGTGCGTGCATTGTGTGTAATAATAATTATTATAATCATTGATTTCTAGAATAACGGCGGTATACTGCGAGAGATTTCTGTTCACACATCCGATCCAGTAATGACGGATCCGTTGAACGTTATACGGTGCCTATGTGTGAACAGAGCATAAATTTATGACGTATCCGTTAAAAACGTTCAAGTAAAACGGACTCCCATGTGTGAACGGGCTGTTACAGTAAGGTTACCGACGTTCGAGACGCTCTTGTGTGCACCCGCCACGTCTCATTCGTTCGATAAATTATCCCGTAGAGTATTTCCCGTGTATCGTCCCGGAGCGCCAGGCTGATATATTTGTGCCTCATTTTGTTTCTTGTTCTTTCTTAACTTTACCAGATTGTTACTGTACTTGATAGCACATTCAATATAGAGGAAAATGCAATTATGGTGTTCGTATTTGTAATTATTTTCTTCAGTGGTATGATTTTTTTATTGAAATGTAATTGTCTTTGAATACAATTAGAATTTTCAATAATTTTACGTCGTATCATAATACAATCTAAAATCCATCATCAAAAAAGTTTAGGACTGATATATTAGACTGTGATGTTTAGATCTTATTTTAAGTGATCGTACGATAATGTTTAATTTTCCTATTATCATAAGATTTTATACGATTCATAGGTTAAACGAAAAATAACACGCGATAAAAGTTTATGCAATTATAGTATATATGCAATTACGCATGGAACTTGCTTCTCTCTAATTAAACTTCTAAATTTAAAAGCATTAAAATGTTATGTATTCAAGTATGTTTCTTTTAACTATCTCAGTATTATATTAAATACTAAAAAATGTTTAAAACATAAAATTTCACTTTATTTAAAATTCACGCACACTTATAAAAACACAGACCCTTGAATTATTTGATTCGAAAAGCAAAAAGCGTCCATAAATTCCCATACTTTTCTCTCTAGCTACACTCCATCTCGCAGTGACCGCAGGTAATCCATTGCACACACGTGCACACACACATGCACACACACATACGTGCCCGACTCCGCTCGGCCAGCGCTACTCTCAGTGAAATACCACACCGATCCTTGCGGATTTTGCAATATATAGGAGCCATTTGTTTGTTAGCTAAAGGTTTTTATTACTAAAGATATAAAAACCTTTGCATAAAATAAAATGGAAAGAATAAAAACAACTAACCTAAATTACTGGGAAACTGATCCAATAATTAATTCTACTTATCAGGAAGTCATAGAAAGCAATGATTTCAAATTAAGAACTATTGAATTGAAATCTTTTCCACGAACGACAATTACTATCTGTAGCGACTTCCTATCAGTTCATAATTTTTAAGTTTAAGTTAATACAGTAAGCGGCACAAATAAATAACCAATTATAAAAGTAAATACAAAATAGAGGTCATATTAATGATGCCAGGAAACATATTGCAACTAGATATAAATATGAACTTTAACAAACTGACTATTACTTTAATTAAATCACAATTTAAAGCACGCTTTGAAAATTAATTAAAAACCTGTTATTCATTTTCAGTCCAAAATATCACAGCAAGATGAGGAGCCATCATTGTACGTACTTTCATTGTGAAGCTTTTCATTGCATTTTGTAAAGAAATGATGGTATAAAAGCTGACTCTGCAAGTGCAAGACGTTCTGCTGCTCATTAGTATTTAACTGCAAAAATTAAATGGGCTGTATGTGACGTTACTCTCTAAAGCACTTGGAATTATCTGGGAAACTAGAATATGAGGTGCTGATTGTTGTCTCCCCATCCATTACTCAATGGACGAAATTCGACTGTAAAGTATAGATATTGCAACTACCGCGCCAAACTTTTTTGAGCGTAAGTTGAAAGCTCTGCGACCCAATTCTTGCTCAAGCACGCTGGACTCAAACGAGCATTCTCTAAACTGTATTACTTCAGCCAGAAATTGCACACGAGTAAATTTCGTAGCCCTAAATTCGATTACAATATACAAGGAAAGTGTCCCTGTTTTTTGCGAAGTAAATTTCGCTTTTACTCGGCTTTTCGAAGAAATTCGCTCACAACAATGTGTTTTAATTCTGCTAATTACACCCGTAACACCAATTTTACGGTCACTCTCCCGAGGTCACGTAAACCATTTTAAGGCCCACTCAAGAAGCTCCAGCTATTCTGAAGGACGCGCCCTCCCAATTACCTCCCATTCAGCCCTCACTCAATACATTACGAGAGGCCAAGAGGAAAAGCTTTGGAGCAGTAACTCAGTTTATTACATAAATAAGCTGGCTTTGCAACCAACATGTAAGTAATTGATAGAATTTTGTATCATTACTGAATACTGAATACGCGGAATTATTTATGAGTATAGATGTTGTTTTTATTTCTCCGCAAAGGTAACATGAATAAATTGCCTCGAAGTTCAATTATATTGCGAACTTTAATAAAACGAAAATAAAATTAGAAAAAGACTTAATTTGCATTTTGTAACGATCCTTTCTTTGAAATTAGCTTTACAGTCTCCATTCCCAAGCCTACTAAATCAATTAGTAGCCAATTAAACAATAATATTATTTTGCAATAGCTACCCGTGGCTCAAAGAATCCAGGAATGCCTCAATAACGTCCTCGATACGAAACAAAACGCCGCTCGCTTTGAAAGACGAGATCCTTTATCATTCGAGGCGATTGACTTTACTTGTTCAAAGGAAAAATGTTTAATAGACTCTGCGATTTTTAATTATCGTTGTCTTGTTTCTTTGGGAAGCTCTAATTAAAATTCTCTAGAATTCCAGTATTTTGAATCAGTATAGAGTGCTGTATTTCTTTATGTGAGGATGAAATATTATCTTCATTCTTCCAGAATAGTTGTTTCTACTGCGCTGCTTTGGCCTACTTTTAGAATTTTTTTTTTATGTTCTACTCTACAAGTGTATGTGAGAAATGCGATACAAATGAAATATGAACTTGATTAGTAACTTTTCAAACTAGTAGATAAGTTTGAAAAGGGGATTAAATTAATATAAATGAACCTGAAATTAACTTTGTAACAGTTAAGACGAAATGTGTACGAATTTCAAACAAATGTATCTAAATACAAATTACACTTTTTACTTTAAAAGTTTATTTCGATGAAGTTTATTCAGTCCTCAATTTCCCTTATCTAAAGCACGTTAAGGTTATGGTGAAACTGGAGGTGTAGGTATAACACTAAGTGTAGCAGACAATTGCTAGTTGATCAAGCGGAATCGTCCATGAAGTGGCGCAGTTAATCTGTAACAATTGGAGTGAAGGAAAAGTTCGACGGCGGCGGGGTGAGGGGTACAGTGTGGTGAGGGGCGGGGGAGGGGGGTTCATCACGTGATGAGTTTCGCTAAACAAGTAGCGCCTCCGGCTCAGCTGCCCGTAATAAACTTTGTGTTTGCGCCCGCTGTGTACTTTGATCTCGTGAGCGAAACCTCTTGAGGGAACACGCGGGCTCGGAGCCTCGTAGCCGGCACTCCTCGTGGCTACATCGCGAATGATACTACCGGAACATTGTAATTATGTTGCAATTGACTTGATACTTCGGAAAAATTCGATTATGTGTTTTGATTGTTGATGTTGCTATCGTTTCAAAACTAAACTTTGACTAGAAGTGATTCATGCTTGTATTTTTCAATAGATTTTTAATTACACATAACATAAAGAATCAAGCACAACAAACTGGTTATGAAATGCAGAGCTAGATTATATTATTCGTCTAAACTTATTTATTTTACGAAGTTCTAATCATAACAGTTTATAGTATTCTGCGTATGGTATTCTGAAGCAATTTAACAATAAATAATTAGTAATTTATTAAAGGTTACTTCTGACGGTTCGGTACACATAACCTCCCCGTATGTTTCCGTGCATTTTTGCCACAAACACGATATCACGCTATTATACCACCGGCGATGAGACATTTAACACAAATTGTGTTTGCCTAAAACATTTACATGAGCTCGTAGCGGTTGAGGGAGCTTCTATGAGCTTTATGTTTTGCTATTAAAGTATCAAGCGCGAAATGTTCTGTAAACAATCTTAATAATGAATAAGGTTTTAATATATTATAATACTTATAATATACGTATATTATATATTTTTGTATACTCTTCAAAATTCGTTTAAAAACACAGCCAATAAGGGACTAGAATATTTGAGCTGTTCATTCGTTTAAAAAATAGTAATTTATACCAAAATGTTATGAATAAGAAGACATTGAATAATACAAGACACTTGCCACAAGTTCACGTATGATTAATATACACTTTCCATTTTATATATAAAGTCTCAGACTGCGGAAGGTAGGGAGCGACCTTCATGAACCAATGTATAGTGATCATAATATTATAGTGATATAATCCACAACACCGAGACATGTGACACGAGCTGCCCTATCTGTAATCTCGCTAATGCAAATATTATCCCACTTAACACCTTGTTAGCGAAGTTTCTAGCACCCGACTAAATCGTATTCTACGACGAACAAATTATGTACAAACCAAATTATATTAAAGATGTTTAAGAATTTATTAATTTCAAAAGAACTTCTAAAAATTTACGAATATAGATTACACTGAATTTAGATGGCGTCATACACAAATTTAAAATCCTCATGATAAATTTTTATATTCTTTATTTATAGTTCTTCAAAAATTACTAATAAAAAATTACTGACCTAGCATCCCTTTTATTATTGACTAGCTTCCGCCCACGACTTTGTACGTGCATCCCCGTTTTTCCCCGTCCCCGCAAGAATTTCGGGAAATCCTTTCTTAGGGGACGCCTACGTTATGACATCTACCTGCATGCCAAATTTCAGACCGATTTGGGCTGTGCGTTGATAGATCACTATATCAGTCACCTTTGAGTTTTATATATATAGATGTAAGTATTTCGATATAATTTTATTCGTTGATGTACCTTAAACAAATCAATTTTAAAATAGTTGAGTATCTCTATTGGCGAGAAAATAAAATTCAATAAAATATTCATTTGGTTTCAATTCATCTTTCATACAATCCACTGGCACAGGGGAGCGTAATTGAAACTTATACAGCAAATGGAAACTCAATTAGTGTATCGTATGGAATATAAATACGTGCCTACGCTTTGGAATAATACAGATGTTCATTAATATTAACCAAATTGTTATACAAATTAGAGAAAATAAATAAACATTTTAATTGTCTACGCCCTACGGTAGAATTGCCTTCGAGAAACGAAATATAAACAATTATAAACGGATTATCCGACACACAAATGAGAGACCGGTGAATGTAGGAAACTGTGAAGTACACTTTATTGCTCTTCTACTATTTAAGTAGACCTATACATACAAGTTTTCCAATTATTTTAAACCCTGTATTTTATGCGGAGCGTAATTCACTTGTAGTAAAACTTTTTGGTCCTCAGTGTTTCTTGTTTTAATAGTTTTACATACGTAAATAATAACTTTATAGATATTATTATTTATAAGCTAGGAATGGATATTCCAATGAGATTTTCCATAGCTTGTTTAACAAAATCTAACCTGTTAAATACAATGATTTTGAAACAATCGAACACAAACAAACACGTATATTTAAATCGAATTAAATACCCAACTATACACAAACTGTAAGCCTGTTTGAACGTAAACTTAACAAAGTTAACACAAACGAATCGGACACGAAAAGAGAATAACTTTGTTTGTACAATAAAATATTAATAAGAGAGAAAACAAGCATGCTTCACACTGCGTGGAGTCGGGCGCGGGCGTGTTGGCCGGCGGCGTACGGGACCGCTACAAAGCCTGCCCCTGTAGTCTCGACACATTAGTCGGTAATTACCGACAACTAATTTATAGACCCGTCTTCAGCAATGAAAATGATGTCGCTTAATACCTCTCCCCAATTTGATGGAAGCATACAATAGATACATATTTGTTTATAATTTTTATTCTTCACAAAACTTTCCGTTATGCGTCAAAATATTTATATAATAATAGCAGTGTAGTAATGCATTTTTATCTAAATTAATAACATCATTATTTCAATTCCGTAGATATATGAACAATAAATAAAATATAGATTTCATGGATTTGGAAAATCATTTCTTTGCAACACATTCGAATGTTGTCAAAACAAATTATACTTTGACATTGTCAATCGTTATGATACCGACGTTTTGATCTCGACAAGATCTCGATAACTAAAGCCCTTCTCCCATTACGATAATTCTAGAATAGGTACGATACTCGAGTAGAATACTAGATTTGCTCGCTACCCGATGATCGCATATTATGCGACTGAAAAATGACATCGTTATTGCGCCTCGTTTTTGTGGGCGGACGTTATATAATAATAATAATAATTCATTTATTTATTGTAACAACAGTTAGGTCGTTATGTCGAGAAATCAGCGATTCCAGTGACGAAGAAGCTCTTGCATTTTTTCTTTTTTATAGAAATAGAAGACGGCAACATAAGAGTAGGAAGTACTGGATTCATCCATATATTGAAATAAAAAAAAATTGTAGAGATTTGTAGCCGCACGAGAACTACAACTCATGATGATTAGAAATTTTTATTTTTCTACCGAAGAGATACGCGGGAGACGTGACGCAAAAGCGACCAACACGGTGAGTCGTGCGATGCTAGTCGCGGACGTGTAGGATACCGATAGCGTAGTGTGCGAGCCTACATACAAATGTATGTGATAATGTGAGTTAGTCCGCGGCGACTAGTCTCCGAGACTTGCAGGATACTTGAATCGCCTGTGCGTATTGTAATGGGAGAAGGGCCTTACGGTTTGTGTGGGTTTGTAGATACGGTTGAAAATATCGGAAAAATTATAGATTATTATAATCTATATACATATAATAAATCTGTAGAAGGGTCAATTCTGTACATTGCAAATATTGAAAAAATAAATAGCAGGGGGTGTTACTGGATCGATACCAAACCCAAATATGTGATTAAAAAAAATATTTGTCTGTCTTTCTGTCTGTCTGTCTGTATGTGAAGGCATCACATAAAAACTAACGGTTCGATTTCGATGAAATTTGGTATAATTATACCTTATTATCCTGGGCATAAAATAGGATACTTTTTATCCCGGAAAAATACGTAGAAAAAAGAAATCTTAATTTTTCTTAATTTTTCCGCGCGGACGGAATCGCGGGCGGAAGCTAGTTTTATAATAAAAAAGATATTTCACACTTCCGATGCTATATGATTAAACGCAATAATTTTTTCTCTTATTTAATGTTATTGCAATTAAAATAAAATACACAAATAATGTTTTATTTTTAAGATGGTTTCAAAATGTTATTGAAAACTAGCGGTCCGCCCCGGCTTCGCCCGTGGTACATATTCACGTTTTCTTTACATAAGAACCATCCTCGTACTTCAAGGAATATATTAAAAAAGAATTAAAGAAATAGGTTCAGCTGTTCTAAAGTTATGCGCTTACCAACACATTTTGGGATTCATTTTTATATTATAGATGTTAAGAAGCCTCTTATATTACTTATATTAAATAAATATTAGAATAGTTTACTGCTATCTGCATTTATTCAGCCTAAATAATCGATAAATTTCTTTCTGAACTTCTAAGATAATAAAATTATACAGATGAATACAAATAAAATAAAAACGATCCAATTACGAAAAAAAATTTATTAGAAAAATTTAATTTAATAGTTTATAATAGCGTAGTTGAAAATTTGGCTCAAAACCATCATCTCTCACCAACATAATTCTAGTAACTTGTACATCTGTAAAATATAAAATTTATAGATAAATATTTATGTTTAATAAAAATAAATATTTATATTTAAGTAAATCAATTGCGTATATTCATCCTTTGCTTATTAACCGTAATAAAATATACCTACAATGATGCACATAATATTATTGTATAATAAGACAAGCTAAAAATACAAGTGATACAAATTATCCGTTCCGTCTTTAGTTTTAGTTCCGTCCGTTTATATGATGTCTTAAAGATTTTTCGGAAGGCTTCGAATTGAGCAAAATTATCTTGTAGAGCTTTTAGAGTCTTTTGATTAGAATGTTATTGCACTTCACAAATAACGAAATATTACTAAACTAAAACTAATATACTATATAAAAACATAACGCAGATTGATATTTTCTTAGGACATTTGTTATCTAATAGATTTATAGGATTTTTAAGAATATAATTAAAAATTAAATCCTCTTGAAAATACAAAATTTATATTTATTTTGATTGATTGATGTCAAATGTCAAAAAAGTAAATATAGAGATTGCCATAGATGGAATTTTGGATTCCATGAATATGTAATAAATAGAACATTAATTAAACGATTGATATAAAAAAATATCGAATTTGATTAAAATTAAATTAACTGCCATGTTTTTTGTGCATAACATGTGCTTTTTTCATATGCAATTGTATTTGTAATAATGCGAAAAATTTATGTAACTAATTTTAATTTACTATATATTCCATAATATCAAGGTAAATTTCTTGGAAAAACAACACAAAATTTTTTAGGTCCATACTATAGATACTGAAAATCGTTAGTTACCGACCGATTTCGGTCGACATCGATGTCGATTAATGTGTCGAGACTACAAGTACTGATATAATTACAACGGTATGACACACGCTAAACCCACATACTTAGTACGGTATTATGTTTTTCTCACAATTAACACTGAGCTTGCATGACTTGATAACGACTGTGCGGTATTTTTAGCAACATTCACGTTTCTCTTTGTGTGTTTTATTAGAATTTATGTAACAATTGAATGAAAGCTGAGTTGTGAAATTATAATTTTATATTTTATCTCAAAAATGTGTGCTATATAAATTGTTGTCACAGGTTGGCTTAGCAAACAATGCAATTTTAAATAAATGAAGTATTTTTTGTATCTAATAAAGTACAGTTTTACTAGCGGTCCGCCCCGGCTTCGTCCGTGGCACCTACATGTTTATACTATTCTATCTCTCATGTTGGATCGAACTGTACATGGTGTGCGAATTTTATTATAATCGGTTAAGTGGTTTAGGAGTCCATTGAGGACGAATTGTGACACGAGATTTATATATATTGCACGCCTCATAAGCGAAGCGTTGAGGTGGGTACTACTGTCACTTCGCGCAAAACATCTGATTTTTCAAACTTAAAATGTCTTTATGTATCATACATTGCACTTGTAAGATAATACATACACACACATATTAAGAAAAAACACTATTTTTAACATTCATGATATTTTTGATGTCATTTTTGTTATTTAAACTAGTTAAAAAACAGTTTAAAAAAGTTCTGTCTTGGACGTCCGTGTGTCTGTATGTGCGGAGGATTTTCTTGTTAACACGATAGCGACCGAAATACTTTACTAATCGAGTCTTTTTTTTTCTCTTACGCTTGAGTATGCTCAGGAATAGAACCCTTTCATTTTTCAGGGTCTGATTCGATGTGGTTTAATTGTTATTAAATAAACAAAAAAAAAATATCGACTGTTCTCCATAATTTTAGTATATCTATATATGTATATTCTTTATTTTATTTTATTTTTTTATATTTATAGTGTACTCAAAATTCACCATTATAAATTCGATTCTTTATACTATAAGCCAAGGTTTAAAAAAATAAGTTGTTAGTCAGTCCCTTAAACCTGCGCAGTTTCACATCTAGGTGGGGCCACAAGAAAAATAGCTCAATTATTTCGGTACCGCTTTCTTTTTACTTTTCCAACTGTTTTATTTTATTTCTTTTTTATATTTATAGTGTACTCTTTATAAATAATCAATTTTATTGTAAAGGATGAGATTATGAGGCGTGCACTTTTGGATTTTCCAAACTATTTTAATTAATATAATGCCAAGCTTCTTTGAATCGAAAATGAACTAGCGCCAGATATCAATCCCGGCTGACCTGGTGACCCATACAGCCATACAACTTTTTGTCTTTTTCCGTACTCTTCCCCGAGCGTGGAGCGTGGTGGAGCGGAGTGAGCCTGCTCTGTCACATGCTAATATTTTTCCAAGCAATTAGCTAATGGCTAGTTTGCTGGGGTTCTAGTAAGAGCGATTGAAGAAAATTCTCGAGAAAATACTTTTGCTATTAGAATAAAAACATACTAAGCCTTCTGATTTAAGTTGTAGTGAAGTTTTAGTATATTATATCTGAAACTAAAATCGAAAATTCCACACGTAAATTCCACACATAAATATAATTTGAATTTAATGTTCACTTATTTCGCCCTCACCATATTATTATTAAGTATGACAGTAAATAATATAATAATTTATTTAATTTAATGTATTAATATAATTTTCAAATGCTTTCTTCAAATGAATGTGTGCATAAACAACATGTTGTTACGAATTAATACCCTAAATGGATGAAATGGATGGTCCGAGTTTAGTTCCAATGATTTATAATAATTCACACAAGCGCGTGGACGCATGCCAAAACAAAATTTATATATGACTTTGATCCTACTTTGTTGTCACAGATATATGGTTGGTTTAAACGCCAATGAACGTATTTATTTATTTTATATTATATTATTATATTTTGTTATATTAGGTACTAGCTCTCCGCCCGCGGCTTCGCCCGTCTGAGAAAGTCTCTCATTTGGGCAAATGAGAGAAGCGACTTTGCTTTATACTATGTAGTGAGATTATTCCGCTAGATGTGGCGCCCGCCGCCCCGTAGCAGCCGTGCGAGCTCACACGGAAGGATTCTTTAATCTGCATAATGCACGGCAGCACCCCGTGTGTCCCGCACTCGCTGATTGCTGCCGAGCTTCACTTCTCCGCTAATTAATATTCACGCGTCGTCTTTTTGCTTCAACCGCCTGCGATGGGAAATCGCTTCATAGCTTTTTTGATTCACTGAATCTGAAAGTTTGGCAGACTAGTTTTTGTTGCTTCAAATTAGGACATTTCCGAACTAATGCTGATAAAAAATCCATTACAGAGCACTTATTTAATTTAACTCGCCTTTTGTAGTTATCTGTATTTCGTCACGTAATAAAATAACGATAAAAGCTTTCAAATCACATAAAAACATAATCAATTCGCAAATACACAACAATTACGTCAAAATGAAGTCTATTCAAGTTGGCTTTCAGCCAGGCTGGAGCAGGGACAGCATTACGCCCATTTGCATGTACATCGCTGGCTATAAACGTTATACACGGCGCGCTTGCCAATGTGCCGAGCAATGAACAGTGTAAAACGAAATTTTAGATTTTACGGCCGAAGGCAAATCCGAATAAATAGATTTACATAAATGTTTCAGACTTGTTAAAATGTACAAGGCGTAAGAAATATTGTGAAGCAATGGATAGAGACAAAAAATTGTTGTTATTATTTTTTAAAGTGAAACTTTTATTACATCGTCTCAAACTTTTTGGTCTGTGTAGCGCATGTCGCGTGTATCGCGGCTGCCGAGTAGGTATACCTACTCGGCACGCGACATGCGCTACACAAAGCAGTGTTCGGATCCGTTCGAACAGTTTCACTTTTACCGTGGTTTCATAAAACCACACAACATTTTATATATTTTGTATACAATATACATTTTACACACTACTTCTTGTTGAATCCGACCGATGTGACCGATATTATAAAATTTTATTATTTCCTTCACCTTCGTGCTTGATTGTAAATCCTTTTGTTCTGAAAATATAAAAGAGAAGTCTCATATTTTGTAAATTTTAATTATATGAGCTGTAAAATATAATGAAGTCTTAGTCAGATTTTATGATTTTTCAAACCTAAGTCCTTCAGTTGCATTGTAATTCCTGTTTCATTTTGTACATAATTTTAATTTTTCATCCAGCATTACCATATTTTGATATTCCTCATTACAATACCCGTTGCAATACAAAACGAAGGTATACGACAATTAATAAAGAATCCGACTACATCTCGACAGTTCAATATCCGAGACAAAATCTCTATCACAATAACTCCTCGTGAAATAATACCGTATTTTCCTTCCATCCCACAGGAACATGCCTACATGCGACATTAAGCCGTATTACATTGCAATAGCAACGATAATAGCCGATCTAACAGGCCTCTCTAAACATTGATTTCTAATGTATCCTGTTCCAACGGGATAAGGGGGCGTTTTGCTTGGCACATTTGCCACGTAATTGAAATCTAGACTTACCGTGATGCGTATAGAAACTATTTTATGTGCATGTAATAATTCAGAATAATGTGTTTGCTGGATGTAGACTAGGAGCTTTATAGGATTTTAAGCACTGAACAAATAATTCTAAGATATCATATCAAGATGTCATTAGAATGTAAAACGAGTTCATTAATAGTTGGCATTTTGAGCTATTTTAATGAAGTTTGTACTGTTCCCAATATAATGTATACAAAAACCATAATATTTAGGGAGGCGGTCGATCGAAATTTGATTATAAAAAAACCCTCTATTGCTTTCAAACTCTACCTATATTTATGCTTTTATATTATTGAAGTGAAACTTCTTTAAAGGGGTTGGAAAAAAATTTAGTGTAACATTTTTCCGTTACGCGCCATCTTTTTCTTATCCCTACCACGCGTGATTCGACGTTTTTCTGTAAAGTTGCATATAGTAAATTATTTTTTGAAAAATAAGGTCTTAAAGAAGTTTCACTTCTTACGTGGGTACACTAGTACACGCACACATTTTTTTTAACCGACTTCAAAAAAAGGAGGAGGTTATCAATTCGGCCGGTATGTTCTTTTTTTTATGTATGTACACCGATTACTCCGAGGTTTCTGTACGTACGTGATTCTTTTTTTTTCGATGCGGGATGGTGTTGAATTGGTCCCATAAAAATTTTATTCGGATAGGCCCAGTAGTTTTTATTTTATGGGCATTTTGCAAGTGCAAGTTTGAAGTCGGTTGTTTTTAACGCAGTTATTTTATAAATGAGTTCTTGTAAAAGGTATGTTACTTTTACTCTTAATTACAATGCGAAATCTCTTTGATGTTGAAAAAGTCGTCATCTCCGGGAGCAGCATATGAGTCGGTTGAAGCGCAGTCAACAAGCGGCTCAGAGCGAGCACCGCATTACGAGCTGATTTCTCGCTATCAATGACGAGTGCGCTGCGGGGACCAGGGTCACCAGCTTCTTTATACGCGCTTTTTGATTACTAGCAAAGTCTTAGGAAAAAATACCTAGTGAATACAGTATTCTAAGAAACAATTTTTGCTGTTAAGGAAATATTAATAAAAACCTTCCTTCATTGTTTAAAAAGTATTTCACAACGAAGTGCTATTTTTATGTCTATCAATAACTAACCGCTCTTCTAGGATACGTCCGGGTTGGTTTGTGATAAAAAAATATATACAATACTAAGAATACAGTTTTCTGATGATGAATTTAATAATGTTTTAACATGGCTCAGTAGTTTTTAGATAAATCTTTACAAACTTACAACATAATCTTCCCTCTTAATAATATTGAGTAGCGTTATATTATCATCAAAAGTAATATTGATACGTTTAAATCCGGCTTTAATATCAAATGTATTGCTACCTTTACGGTCCACTCTACATAAAGGGCATACGATTTTTTCAAACGCAATTTAAACCAAGAACGTATTTTATAAAAAAAAAAATATCAAAACTTGTCACTGGCAGCCCTGGGCTTGGTTCCCGGAGAGGGGGCTCCAGGCTAATGAATTAACTTCTTTGTTTGCGGTACGCGGGGACAACGCTTTGTCCGCTTGTTTAGATTGTCTATTACTCGGGTATTAAACATCATAACAGGCTGGGATGAATAGTTTAGAATGTAGATAAAAATACTTTGTAACTGGATTGTTTGAGACAAAGAACTTTCTGATTAAACTCTATGAAGGGCTAAATATACGAAGTTCTTGATCAAACGCAACGGATTGGGTTTTTAAAACTGTTCTACTTTAAAAAAATTTTTTAATGCATTCTGTTTATATACATACAACGGCGTAGCATGAGGAACAACTATATAAATGACCTACCTGATAAGAACCAGATATACATACATAGAAATGAAATATTTTCACCTATACATTTCTCACCTCTAAACATTTTAATCATACGGGTGGCAACAATCTTGAATGTAGGTCATTTCCAACACAACTAAAACATATTTGTATTTACCGGATTTAATTTCTATACGAAGTTTATGATGGAATAGTTTAATATGAAAGTTTGAAATTAGCTGGTGCTTGGGTGCGAGAGTGCGGGGTGCGGGGTGCGGGGTGTTAGTGAGCGATCAAGTCGACAAGTCGCTAAATTACTTATCGCGCACCGCACTCTGGTAACTTCATCTGCAGCTGATGCTGCGAGTAACAAGACGCAGCGGTTTTATGTCAAGTTCTGCTGATAACTGAATCAGCAAAATCAAAAGTGCATCCGTATACTGATACGGGAATCAGCAAAATCAAAAGTGCATCCGTATACTGATACGGATGCACTTTTGATTTTACGCATGAGCTGTGTCAAATGCTTGTGATGTAACATTAATTCACCATGGCTTTCCATCAACATACAGTTTATACCTCAATTTTTTTTCAACGTAATTTAACTGCTCTATCGAAATTTAAATCTAATCACAAAAGTATAACACCTATACTATAAAACAACGAATTCCATTTATTATAAAAGAATAATTTGTGCCCTTACTTTGTATTAGTAATTATATTTTGAAATACCTACCTCGTTTATCATTCATATACCTACATATTTCTAATGATTGTTTCTTGGTACATAAAGTTCAACCTCAACCACAACCTACATTGAATTCAATCAATAGTCCCTTCCCACTCAAGAGCTAACAATATAAAGCTCTCCGCGGTTCTCCCGTCCCTTCGACCGATGCAGTGTGCATACATCGCGCCGATAGTCCATCCCGGGCTAGATTGAATACGCTCTTGACAGGATTAGCTGCATCGCCTTACTGACGTTTCTGATAACTATTATAATATTTTAAACATGCAGATTAGAGCGCTTTTGCAAGAAAAATTCTGAACGTAAAATTTTTTGAGCCTTTAACCACAGTTTACTAAATAGTTGCTTTAATGTTCCAACGGTCAAAACACAGAATATGACGGAATTGAAATGAGATTTATTCATTGTGTTATTTCCTCAAAGTTTGATAGACTTTAATTTCTAAAATCAAACAAGAAAATACGAAGAAAAAGATAGTTTCATAATCTTTGCTCAAAGAAAGTTATACAACAAAACACGACAGCTCCACAGACAGCATTATAAGAACTGATTACCAACTTTGCCGAGTTAACTCAATATGCAAAATGTAATTGTAAATTGCATGCCCGTAGTTTTTCCGCTGTCAGCTCCCCTGAGGTAAGGGAGGGGAGAGGGGGGAGGAGTGTGTGAGCTGTATCGCTCAACCGTGAAGGATTTCATTGTGAGATCTAATTTTTGCAGCGATAACCCGAGCGCGATACGGTTCGCTTCATGTAATTTGGATGGCAGATTTTTGCACTAACTCTTCAATATTTATTATTTAGTAACTTTATTTTATTTTTATTTTTAACGTGGTATAATTGATTGTGTTAAAGGTTCATTCATGTAAGTTGCAAAATTAATTAAAGAATGAACTATTATAAAAACGAAAAACGAATATAGTTCATTGAAATGTTACATTTTTTTGGCTTAACCTTGCATTTTTTAGAGGACGCAATTTTATTTTTTGGATGTGTAGGGGGGTTCAATGTGAAGCTAAAACCAAGTTTGTGGGGTCGCCACCCTTGTCCCATGGCCGCCATCTTGAAAATAGTGGTTGAAATGGTTTTTACGATATATCTCTTAAACTATAATTTATCTGATAAAAAAAGTTTGTTGACATTATTTGTTGCAAATTAAATTTTCTACAATTTTGATCCAGTAACTTTTTGTCGTAGAACTATAAAAAAAAAAATATAAAAGAAAATGTTCAGAAATTAGAGCTATTTAAATGTTTCGATAAAATTGTTTTTTATCATTTTACGAAGAAATGATATCAGACCATTTTTGTAGATTGTTTTTCGAGGAACAACTTTTACATACAACATTTTTTCATTACGTCAATAGCTAAGGTTTTACAGCGCTCTGAAGTGAGTACTATTTTTCAGTACTCTTAACTATACATATATTGGCTATTGGCTCTTTTCCCATGCAGCACTGCAAGAACAGAACATTTCAGCCCTGCTTTTCAACGTAAAAAAAACGTGCTTCCAGACTCTAACCTCCTGGATGGTGGGGAAAAGAGTCAATAATTAATTATTAATAATATTGCAAAATTAATTATTAAAAATATTATAATAACAAAAAAAACAATTACTGATGACAAATAATTATTAGTACACACATAATAATATATGTATAACGTATAGCTAAGAGTACTGAAAAATAGTACTAATTTCGGAGCGCTTTAAAACCTTAGCTATTGACTTTATGAAAAAATGTTGTATGTAAAAGTTGTTCCTCGAAAAAAAATCTACAAAAATGGTCTGATATCATTTCTTCGTAAAATGATAAAAAAAAGTTTTATTGAAAAATATAAATATCTCTATTATCTGAACATTTTCACTTATAACTTTTTATTTATAGTTCTACGACAAAAAGTTGCTGGACCAAAATTGTAGAAAATTTAATTTGCAACAAATAATGTCAACAAATTTTTTTTATCAGATAAACAGTTTAAGAGATATATCGTATAAACCATATCTTCCGCTATTTTCAAGATGGCGGCCGTGGGACAAGGCTGGCGACCCCACAAACTTGGTGATAGCTTCACACTAACCCCCTCTACACATCAAAAAAATAAAATTGCGTCCTCTAAGAAATGCAACCCCAAATGTAACTTTTCAATGGACTAATAATATTATTATAATAAATAAGTATATGTAGAGAAATCTTTAATAGAAAAACTTCACTTTATGACACGTTCGATCGATCGAGAGTCGAATAATTGGGCCCAAAAATCTGCTACAAATATTTACCTGTCGATTAAGAAACAATAATCTTTAATATTAATTCCCTATTGACAAAAATAACATTATTGCGAGCATATTATTGTTGGAAGATAATTATGTAATTCATTGTAATCATGCATTCATTTTAATACAACGGTGAAATTTTACTGTGTGTATACTTTATTGTATCATTATAATATTTGATAAACATTTCTATAAAAGAGTAAGCTTTCAGGCGCTATTGACAGACTATCGAATGTCCCATTAGCTCGGCTCTTATCTCGCGTATAGATATTTAGACAGGATTAGACCAGTTCTAGGTCAACCTTCATCATGCTAAAAGGGTAATATTGACACATCAATGGCTCATCTTTCACATTCAATGGGATCTCTCGTTACATGACCTAAATTAGAACAATTACAATATAAATATTATAAGTAAATAATTAAGACTCTTATCTCATTCTTAACACCAGGAGAATAGATAAACTAACTCGTAAATAGTATTTCGGAACACGTCGACGAATATCTAAATTATTATCCGTACCTATACAAATTGCCTAATAAAGGTAAATCAATTTGGATTTATAATATTAATACGTGATACCTACTTTGTTATTAATACGTATCACTTTGTCATTTATACATATTTACTTCGGTGGAGTAATACAACATAATATCGAGTTTAATTACAAAAACATTATTCTTTTGTAGTATGACACCTTTAAATTTTTTCCAGTAAGCGTAGATAAAAATACAGATTGAAACAAAATGGAGTCCCCTTGAAACTCGCTAAAATATTTGAGTTGCAGTGTCGGTTGTTCGACACCACTCCACCGTCGAGGGTGAGCTCAAAGCTGGGCCGATACAGGCTCGATAAGTATCTCCGATAAAACTACGGAGGGATTGCGGCCTCAGAGGCGAGCGAGACGACTGCAGGAGCGGCTGCAATGGGTGATAACTGATAACTATGCTAATTTCTCATTGCACTTTAGAGGTAAATAATATAATTCTAAATATAAAACTTTAAAAATCACAATATGATAAATAATGTGTACTATGTATTTTGAGTACCGAGTTGACTATACCTCCACTAAGATGTTGATAGAGCATGACTTTTATTTAGTCTAAGTTAGAATACAAATCAAGTGCTTTCAGTATGTTTATAAAATATTTAGACTATTTTCCAGTATTCGCTACGCTCTACACCAAGGCTGTGGCCACACCGGCGACCTGAATACAGTCAGCGTTTATATTGGGCGGCTCGGGGCAGATCTGTAGCACGATTATCGAGACTAACGGGAAAGGACTCCACTAACCACGCTAGTGATCCAATTAAGGAGATTAAGATTTCGATTTGGATTAATTAAAATTATTTGCCTCACCAAATAGTACAGAATTTAAATGAGTTTTTAAATTTTATTTAACCATTTTTTTATAAATACAGACACACCGAGTCGCTTTTCATTACCTTATGTTCGTAGTTGTACATGTTTTAATCTACATTGAATATATTATCTTTAATTAATAAAAAATATTTTAAATAATTTACATTGGTACATAAAAAACATTGCAGAATTTGTGACGAATTTAAACAGCAATTTATTGAAATATTTCAAACTATTCTCAAAGGCTCGTGATAAATTTTAATCCGTCACATTTTAATCCGTCTGCGATTAATTTCTAAAATTAAGGCTAGTTTCACAAATTCTAGATAAGTTCCATTTAGCTTATCTGTCCGTTTTAATGATAAATAGTTTAAGATAAAAGGATTAAACCCGGTCCTTAATATTATTTTTATTTGTAACTATCAACACAGTTATCGTAACCTTAATACAAACGTTTTGACGATCAGTTCAAATTACACCAGAGTAGATATACGAATACATAGGACCATAGGAGTTCAACTTCAACTGTATGCAATAGAGTTAACACGTAATCTGTTTGTAACATAAAACAAAATGCTATTTCTGGAATAAAGTAAATTGCGGGTTATAAAGATGTATCTCAGCGCATTTGTCAGGTTGTTGCTGACTCCGGTCACGTGCTAATGCAGTGATTTTTACAGGATGCATCTGTGCATGAGGAATCTGCCGTTCCGGTGAGCTGAGCTGGTTGAAACTTTTAGCATAAATAAAGTTAAGTTTTTAAGTTTAGGTGGTAAATGTACATTTTAAATTTTAATGCATTATCAATTTAACGTCGGTGGTGTTAGAGAAAATATTACCATTACCTACTTATGAATGACCTTTCGACGAAGCCACCTGAAAATAAAAGCTTGCTGCTATTTTACAATAATTTAATTATAGGGACAATATACAAAATAATGGAATTTAATGTCAGAATGAGTACCTACAAATTAAATCTAGAAGTCACATTTAATAGAATAATATTATACCCAATCTGGAAGGCAAGGCCACGGGCAAAGTCGAACCAAAACATTGACCCGGCAAGGAAGGCTAGAGTTCAATAATACGTATGTTTCCCGAAGCAGTCGCGTGCATAAGTTATCTCAATACTGCCGCTGGTCGCACGCCACACGTCAGCTAGGTTTTACGGCGCGGTTTACGGGCTCCTAGCCTGTAACTGGGATACTGATCAATTATGCAAACATTGTATTTTCTATGTTTTATTCAGATTTATATTATTAGGTCAATAAGGTATTTTAATTAAAGTTTGTTTGAAAAAAATTGTAAATACATTGCTACAAAATATTAAGTTTGTATGAAAAAAATAGTAAATATTTTTAATATGGGTTGTGTACTTGTGTGTTATATTTTATTATCTGCAATATGTATGTAATGTATGTAATAATGTAACGCTATCATTATTTTCAAAACAAGTTTATGTATTTTTGCGAAATCATTAATTCAAGAGTTGTTTTCCTGTTTGAAAATTAGATAAATTACGACGGAGTTTCTTAAGTGCTTTTCTATTTTCGGCGTCGAAAATATACTTGAATAAATCTCCTTGTATATTCTATAACATAATTCTGCTTAATACCGAATATTTCAAGCTCCAATAGACGTCCGACGATATGATAGAATCGTAACATGAATCATTTCCTTACATTTCATGACCGTGTAGCCAGTAAAAGTTTTCTAAAAGCTATCGTTGGATATCGGTCCTTGTGGAGGAGGGTACAGGGTTGAGATTGCAGCTTGCGCGTTTGTCTATTTCACGTTCGAGTGGGTAGTCCAGCGCGCCGTGAAGCGTGAAAGCGGATAGGGCCAGCGCGGGCAGCTCTTAGCCGCTGGTTCGATACGATACTGCTAGCCACAATAATAAATATTATCCTTACTAAGAACTGTCTATCTAAGAAAAATTATTTTCAATGTTATCCACCTAAAGAAAATATACGAATAGCATATTTTAAGAATGTCAAATGACTGAGAATAAGAGACCAGCAGGAAAATTTTACTAAAGATTTCCAAAATACGAAACATTATTATATGTTTATCGCAAATAAAGAATTATTGTATATCAATAAACCGGATTGATTTGCAGATAGAAGTTGTGATTTAAAAGTCAAAATATTAACTTTTAAGTATTCAAAGGGAGACGGGAATTAAATTATGCAAAACGTATGTCATATCTATCTCTGGGTTCCAGGGACCGAAAAATTATATTCAGGTCACCAAATTAGATTTGTTGACCTGAAACTCATTATTACGTATAGCTGAAAAATGGAGTGAAATTTGTGTATTATATTTATTTTTATCTCAAAATAAAATAGATTTATTTATTTATTTATTTATTTATTTATTTAAACAATTAGATTACACAGATCCATTTATGTTAGTACGAGACTTAATAACTAATGTTAGTAAATATTAAAAATATACTCATTATTATCAGTTGATGAGGCACTCTATGCGTAAACTTGTCTCTTTGAATGGACAAGTTCACGCACAAAGTGTCCCATGAAAGATGACATGTATCGCTCCGAAATGATCATCATGAGACTGTTGCGACTGCGCCGCACTCTATCTAAAGTAGACGCTGTTTTTCTGCGTATAATCGCCCAGAAGTCGTCAGTATGCGCATTAGCAAACATTCCAGACGCACTGCAGTAGCGAGGCAGTCCCAACAGCATTCTAAACGCATTGTTATACATGACACGCAAGGCATTAAGCGATCTATCAGTATAGTCAAACCATAGACTACCCGTGTAGAAATTTTGACAGTAGGCTTTAAAAAGCGTGATTTTCACTGGATTACTACAACGGGCAAATCTACGGGCCAACATATTACTTCGGATCGCCAATGCCCTACGCTCACGCTCTATATCTACATTATCCTTGAGGTCATCAGTAAGCATGTGTCCGAGGTACTTAAACTCTTTAACTCGTTCAACTGTTATAGCGTAAAGAGATATATCAGACGTACATTTCCTATGCTTACCAACGTCCCCAAAAACAATGCATTTACATTTAGACACATTATAAAGCAGACCGTGAGCAGCGACATATGTCTCACAGACTTTGAGCATCTCAGAAATGGCACTTGCAGTCGGAGCCAGCAATACCATATCATCGGCATAGCTTATGTTGTTACAACTGATACCTCCGATCCGGCAACCAACCCTCATATTGCTGAGTTCGACAACAAGGTCATTTACGTACAAATTGAACAACTTAGGCGACGACAGTCCCCCTTGTCTTACACCGCATTCTAACACATACGATTCGGAAAAAGCGTTAGACCATTTTACAGTATTCTGTTGGTTGGCATACCAATACTTAAAAACATTAAGAATGTTAACTGGTAAGCCCCTGCCCTCCAGCTTGTTCCATAAAACATCGTATGACACGAGGTCAAAAGCCCTGGAAAGGTCTAAAAAACAAGCGTACACTGGTGTGTTACGCTTGGTATAGTATTGTACAGTGTGCTTCAAGCTTAAGATTGCACTTTCAGTGGAAAGTCCTGGTCGAAAGCCAAACTGTGCATCGTGTAAGTCCAAAAAATTGTTTAATCTCGCATCAAGCACACTGTCCAACACCTTGGCCAAAACTGTAGCAAGGGATATGGGACGATAATTTCCAATGTCGGAAATGTCACCTGTTTTGTTTTTTAAAATAGGTACAACGATTGTTTTCATTAGATCTGCTGGCAGATAGGAGTGCCTTATACATAGTGTGTAAAACATCGAGAGTACCTTAGGCAGATGACATCCCGCATATTTTAAATGCTCGATACTGAGCCCGTCATGACCTGGAGATTTACCTCTGCTCATATTCTTAATAATTGACTTAATTTCATTTGAAGAAATAATATGAAACAGAGGTTCATCTCCACGTCCTCCAGACTCCACATTCACTTTTTTATTAGATGATCCAAGAGGTGACTTTACTGTAAAATGATCCTTGAACATCATAGCGATTTCTCTTGGATCATTCTTCCCACCCACACTCACAGGTAGACCCGGCTTAGCATCTAGTTTACGAGTGGATTTCCAAAATTGTATAAAATTTTTAGAAGCTTGATGTTCGGCTAAAATATCCATCCTAATTTGGTCTTGATTATCTTGACACCACTTCAAACGACTTTTAAATTTTTTACGAGTAGTGCACATTTGATCATAAATAATCCCTGATTGTGGACGCTGGTGTGATAACCACAACCTATAACTAAGCCTGGCCTCCCGGTGAGCATTCCTTACATGTTTATTCCACCCACATAATTTTTTAGGCTTATGGGTACGCGCTGGCTGAGGTTCAGGATGAGATAAAATTGCAGATTCAGATAAGCAATGAACAATTTTACTGTACAATCTATCCAGAAATTGCATATGTTCAGACAAAGAACATGAACCGTGACTGCAACCGATTAATTCACGGGGAAAATCAATTTCTTTTAATTTACTATCACATAGCTCTCGGTAAGCATCAATTTCTGAGTTACTTCTTTCACCCCAGTTAACTTTACTACGAGGCATGTCACGAATCACACTCTTACTTCTTACAACACCTAAATTACACGTAATGAATAACGGCAAATGATCCGACACATACACATCTTCTTTAATACTCACGTTAGCAATAGCGTAGAGGAGATTTACAAGAGCGTAGAGGTGAAGTGTACTCGCCAAGACCCATAACGTCTTCGAAGTCAAAACAATACTTATTCAAACTGTTGTGACATGTTTAATAATATTTTTTGAATACGTCAAAATAGAATTTGTCATCACTTTTATTTCACAAAACTCAATGCAATAGAAAACTAAAAAAATAAACACTTTAAATAATATTGGAGATTACTGCCAATGTTAAGAAAGCAAATACTTAGCGATCTAGCTTTTAGTCTGACTCCAGCGCGGCTCTCAAGCGAAGTGGAGCGAGGCTGGCTTGGAGTTATTGCGTCGAGACAGATTTATGAGACTTTCTCTCGTCCTGTGTGTGACTGTGCGATTGGCCTTCCTTGCTAATTCTTATTCTTATAACTAGCTGTTCCCCGCGGTTTCACCCGCATTGCTCCGCTCCTGTAGGTCTTAGCGTGATGATATATAGCCTATAGCCTTCCTCGATAAATGGGCTATCTAACACCGAAATAAGTTTTCAAATCGGACAAGTAGTTCCCGAGATTAGTGCGTTCAAACAAACAAATAAACTCTTCAGCTTTATAATATTAGTATAGATTAACAATAATATTACTCACTAGCTGCTCCGCGCGGTTTCACCCCCGTGGCTCCCCTCCTGTTACCCGTAGCGTGATGAAATATAGCCTATAACCTTCCTCGATAAATGGGCTATCTAAAACCGAAAGAATTTTTCAAATCGGACCAGTAGTTCTCGAGATTTGTGCGTTCAAACAAACAAACAAACTCTTCAGCTTTATAATATTAAGTATTATAATATTAGTATAGATATGATATATCTATACCGGCCAAAAAGTTCCAATGACTTATTATCAAACTGTTTAAGGCTTGATGCCTTTTGGAAATTATTGCTCACCCTCGTCCCAAAAATTATTTTTTATAATTCACGTATACGGGGCTCATGTGTTTATGATTTTTTTTATGTGAGAAGTTGAAAGCGATTCCATTTATTCCTCTTCAAGTTAATAGTAATTGTTAACTGCAAATAAATAATTGAAGCATTAATCTTCCTCCTAAATGTTAAGTATGCACAAGTTACTGTTAAGGTATCCAACAATGAGCAAGGAGCCACTATAAATGACTACAAACCACTATATGCATTTCAGGCAGACATGACTAGAGCGGGTTCACGATTCAAAGTGAATATGACGAGAAACAACAATGATAACTTGCAAATTAATTTAATATCCAATTAAACAAAACAAATTGTCTGTCGAGAGGAATGTTCTAGTTAATTAGCTGTCTCCGGCCTCTATGTGTCGGAGCCGATCCATACCATACGACATGTGGACGATATTGTGATGTCATCATTTTAATATTTCTGCTGTTATAAACATTATTAGTTTTATTTTTGACATGTCTGGAACATACTTGAAATTAATTAATAAGAAATTAAAATACAATATGAATATTAACTGTTTCTACTTTTTTTGATTAAGTTAAAATATATAGCAATTTCTATAGGAATTAAATCAGTACGTTTATAAAAAACAATTGACCGATGTCCTCTCAAACTTAAATTCAAACATTTATTCAATAAGACTTTTTCTAGAAGCACATTTTAAACAGAATAACATAGTTTAACCAATTATCACCGATTCGGAAAGCAGTTTTTACGGAGAGGAACTGGCAAGAAACTCCGTAGTTACTCTTTTAAAATCATCATAATACCTATTACATTGTAATTTTACATAATATCTGCATAATATAAATAGTAACAATTATATCAAGAAATGTCCTGTAGTTCTTCATATTATATTATTTTCATCTTCAATTTCATCAAAATTTTGTTGTTAATAATTATTATTTATTTTTTACATATATTTCTGGTCATGCTGCCTTACGATATTATATCGGATCGCACATATAAACGCACTCAGGAAGCGAGGGGGCAGGAGGTCTTATTACAGCCTCCGACGGCGTCGCGACCAAATTAAATTTGGCCTTAAATCTACGAGTTTCTTTTACAGAATAGAGTCTCCTTTTTAAACGGTGTTGGAAAATTAATAAACTTTTGTCTTGATGACTTCTGCTTTACTTGTTCTTTCGTTGCTAAAATTGCTATGTAATTTTATTCAGATCATTGGTAAATATTATAAATTTTTATTAGTATTTTTGTTATATATTAAATTAGGTTGATGGATGTTATGGAGGAAGGTATCACCATGTCCGTGAACTTAGCAGAGCATTTTTAGCAGATCAAAAAAATAATGTGAGTTCTTATCGCGTGCAGTTGAGTTCTATAGTTCCTGATACTTTTTAGAAATAGTTCTGGCGTTTTTACCTGAAAAAACGACATTTGAAAAAATGATCTGCCAACTTCCCGTAGCAGAGCATTTTTAGCACATCAAAAAAATAATGAGAGTTCTTATCGCGTGCAGTTGAGTTCTAGAGTTCCTGATACTTTTTAGAAATAGTTCTGGCGTTTTTACCTGAAAAAACGACATTTGAAAAAATAACTTAGCAGAGCATTTTTAGCGGATCAAAAAAATAATGTGAGTTCTTATCGCGTGCAGTTGAGTTCTAGAGTTCCTGATACTTTTTAGAAATAGTTCTGGCGTTTAACCTGAAAAAACGACGTTTGAAAAAATAACTTAGCAGAGCATTTTTAGCGGATCAAAAAAATAATGTGAGTTCTTATCGCGTGCAGTTGAGTTCTAGAGTTCCTGATACTTTTTAGAAATAGTTCTGGCGTTTTTACCTGAAAAAACGACATTTGAAAAAATAACTTAGCAGAGCATTTTTAGCGGATCAAAAAAATAATGTGAGTTCTTATCGCGTGCAGTTGAGTTCTAGAGTTCCTGATACTTTTTAGAAATAGTTCTGGCGTTTTTACCTGAAAAAACGACATTTGAAAAAATAACTTAGCAGAGCATTTTTAGCGGATCAAAAAAATAATGTGAGTTCTTATCGCGTGCAGTTGAGTTCTAGAGTTCCTGATACTTTTTAGAAATAGTTCTGGCGTTTAACCTGAAAAAACGACGTTTGAAAAAATAACTTAGCAGAGCATTTTTAGCGGATCAAAAAAATAATGTGAGTTCTTATCGCGTGCAGTTGAGTTCTAGAGTTCCTGATACTTTTTAGAAATAGTTCTGGCGTTTTTACCTGAAAAAACGACATTTGAAAAAATAACTTAGCAGAGCATTTTTAGCGGATCAAAAAAATAATGTGAGTTCTTATCGCGTGCAGTTGAGTTCTAGAGTTCCTGATACTTTTTAGAAATAGTTCTGGCGTTTAACCTGAAAAAACGACGTTTGAAAAAATAACTTAGCAGAGCATTTTTAGCGGATCAAAAAAATAATGTGAGTTCTTATCGCGTGCAGTTGAGTTCTAGAGTTCCTGATACTTTTTAGAAATAGTTCTGGCGTTTTTACCTGAAAAAACGACATTTGAAAAAATGATCTGCCAACTTCCCGTAGCAGAGCATTTTTAGCAGATCAAAAAAATAATGAGAGTTCTTATCGCGTGCAGTTGAGTTCTAGAGTTCCTGATACTTTTTAGAAATAGTTCTGGCGTTTTTACCTGAAAAAACGACATTTGAAAAAATAACTTAGCAGAGCATTTTTAGCGGATCAAAAAAATAATGTGAGTTCTTATCGCGTGCAGTTGAGTTCTAGAGTTCCTGATACTTTTTAGAAATAGTTCTGGCGTTTTTACCTGAAAAAACGACATTTGAAAAAATAACTTAGCAGAGCATTTTTAGCGGATCAAAAAAATAATGTGAGTTCTTATCGCGTGCAGTTGAGTTCTAGAGTTCCTGATACTTTTTAGAAATAGTTCTGGCGTTTTTACCTGAAAAAACGACATTTGAAAAAATTATCTGCCAACTTCCCGTAGCAGAGCATTTTTAGCAGATCAAAAAAATAATGTGAGTTCTTATCGCGTGCAGTTGAGTTCTAGAGTTCCTGATACTTTTTAGAAATAGTTCTGGCGTTTTTACCTGAAAAAACGACATTTGAAAAAATTATCTGCCAACTTCCCGTAGCAGAGCATTTTTAGCAGATCAAAAAAATAATGTGAGTTCTTATCGCGTGCAGTTGAGTTCTAGAGTTCCTGATACTTTTTAGAAATAGTTCTGGCGTTTTTACCTGAAAAAACGACATTTGAAAAAATAACTTAGCAGAGCATTTTTAGCGGATCAAAAAAATAATGTGAGTTCTTATCGCGTGCAGTTGAGTTCTAGAGTTCCTGATACTTTTTAGAAATAGTTCTGGCGTTTTTACCTGAAAAAACGACATTTGAAAAAATGATCTGCCAACTTCCCGTAGCAGAGCATTTTTAGCAGATCAAAAAAATAATGTGAGTTCTTATCGCGTGCAGTTGAGTTCTAGAGTTCCTGATACTTTTTAGAAATAGTTCTGTCGTTTTTACCTGAAAAAACGCCATTTGAAAAAATTATCTGCCAACTTCCCGTAGCAGAGCATTTTTAGCAGATCAAAAAAATAATGTGAGTTCTTATCGCGTGCAGTTGAGTTCTAGAGTTCCTGATACTTTTTAGAAATAGTTCTGGCGTTTTTACCTGAAAAAACGACATTTGAAAAAATAACTTAGCAGAGCATTTTTAGCGGATCAAAAAAATAATGTGAGTTCTTATCGCGTGCAGTTGAGTTCTAGAGTTCCTGATACTTTTTAGAAATAGTTCTGGCGTTTTTACCTGAAAAAACGACATTTGAAAAAATGATCTGCCAACTTCCCGTACTAGATAATTTTTAGCGGATCAAAAAAATAATGTGAGTTCTTATCGCGTGCAGTTGAGTTCTAGAGTTCCTGATACTTTTTTGAAATAGTTCTGGCGTTTTTACCTGAAAAAACGACATTTGAAAAAATTATCTGCCAACTTCCCGTAGCAGAGCATTTTTAGCAGATCAAAAAAATAATGTGAGTTCTTATCGCGTGCAGTGTTTCGTTGTCGTTTTTTCAGGTAAAAACGCCAGAACTATTTCTAAAAAGTATCAGGAACTCTAGAACTCAACTGCACGCGATAAGAACTCACATTATTTTTTTGATCTGCTAAAAATGCTCTGCTACGGGAAGTTGGCAGATTATTTTTTCAAATGTCGTTTTTCAGGTAAAAACGCCAGAACTATTTCTAAAACATATCAGGAACTCTAGAACTCAACTGCACGCAATAAGAACTCACATTATTTTTTTGATCCGCTAAAAATTATCTAGTACGGGAAGTTGGCAGATCATTTTTTAAAATGTCGTTTTTTCAGGTAAAAACGCCAGAACTATTTCTAAAAAGTATCAGGAACTCTAGAACTCAACTGCACGCGATAAGAACTCACATTATTTTTTTGATCCGCTAAAAATGCTCTGCTAAGTTTTTTTTTCAAATGTCGTTTTTTCAGGTAAAAACGCCAGAACTATTTCTAAAAAGTATCAGGAACTCTAGAACTCAACTGCACGCGATAAGAACTCTCATTATTTTTTTGATCTGCTAAAAATGCTCTGCTACGGGAAGTTGGCAGATCATTTTTTCAAATGTCGTTTTTTCAGGTAAAAACGCCAGAACTATTTCTAAAAAGTATCAGGAACTCTAGAACTCAACTGCACGCGATAAGAACTCACATTATTTTTTTATCCGCTAAAAATGCTCTGCTAAGTTTTTTTTCAAATGTCGTTTTTTCAGGTAAAAACGCCAGAACTATTTCTAAAAAGTATCAGGAACTCTAGAACTCAACTGCACGCGATAAGAACTCACATTATTTTTTTGATCCGCTAAAAATTATCTAGTACGGGAAGTTGGCAGATAATTTTTTCAAATGTCGTTTTTTCAGGTAAAAACGCCAGAACTATTTCTAAAAAGTATCAGGAACTCTAGAACTCAACTGCACGCGATAAGAACTCACATTATTTTTTTGATCCGCTAAAAATGCTCTGCTAAGTTATTTTTTCAAATGTCGTTTTTTCAGGTAAAAACGCCAGAACTATTTCTAAAAAGTATCAGGAACTCTAGAACTCAACTGCACGCGATAAGAACTCTCATTATTTTTTTGATCTGCTAAAAATGCTCTGCTACGGGAAGTTGGCAGATCATTTTTTCAAATGTCGTTTTTTCAGGTAAAAACGCCAGAACTATTTCTAAAAAGTATCAGGAACTCTAGAACTCAACTGCACGCGATAAGAACTCACATTATTTTTTTGATCTGCTAAAAATGCTCTGCTAAGTTCACGGACATGGTATCACCAGGGATACTCTTCTCCATAACAATGAAAACAATGAACGTCACAATTTGTTTCCACGGAAATATCTTTAATACGTGCATTTAAATTTTAACTTGTTTATTAATACCCCGGTATTCTTACTCTATATTTTATATTGTGTAAGGGTTTGCGAATACAATATCAAGTAGGAATACCATACGACGAGTGGGTCCCATGATATTGTCTTTTTACGACAACAACTCGGTGCGGCGGGCAAGGGTCGCGGGTTCGAAATCCGGCGTCTAATTGGGTTTTTGCTAATTAAAAGTTGGGGTGTACGGTCTCTGCCCACTATCCAACTTTCACATCGTTTATTCCCAAGGACGGGTCTATTTAATTTACATTCCATGTGATGAGTGCTCCTGGCTACGTTCAGGCTTGGAGTTTGAGCTAACTTTATTTCACTTTGTACATACGTGTTCCGTTTTATTTATTTGTTGAATGTACGCAATCATTTCACGTTGTTTATTCTATATTGATTACAAGCCGTATGTCTACCCACGGATGCGAACACATACATTACCTCCACCTACAATCCTTTCAGAATGTGTATTTTATCATGTACTCTGTTGCATATCGATCCAATTTGAGAAAATAGCAGTAATAAAATACATCTTGACAACATTTCAAAATTTTAAGCTATTCAGTTATTTTTTAATGAAATATTTTTTTCTTTAATCACAATTGCAAAATAAATAATGTTTTTTTTTTTCTTTCATGGCCTTATAGAAAATTAAATCTTATTAATTTCATCCATTAGTCATTAGAATTATATATTTAAAAAAAAATTACGACATTAAATTTTCAAGTTACTTATAAGTAAAAACTAAAAAGGAATAACTTAACTTTTAATTTATAACAAACCGAATTCAGAGAACAACCAGTCACATACCATACTTTAATCATACACTCAACATGTTTTCAGTTCCGGTTATAATAAGTGGGTGTGCTCTCCATGCGAGTGCGCACTCCAGTCGGCGGGCGACGTAGGCCGTAGCGAGCGGCGTAGTGGCGTAGCGAGCGGCGTAGTGGCATAGCGCGTTACTCGCAATTACGTTACGTGTGAGGACCGAGCTGCTGCTAATTTGAGTACTTATCATTGCGTAATCTTTTTATTGTTATTTGTAGCGAAGCATATTCGTGTGTAGCTTTTTCACCTTCTAATTTGACACTTTAGCCTATTTGTTTGAGATTCCTGAAAATCACTATGAATAATCGAAGATCTCTCTGGCATTGATTCTGTTATTTTGGTTAAAACAAGAGCCTGTTTAAAAACCGAATGAATTTTTTTTATTTATTTATTTATTTATTATAAAACATCACTTCCCATTACAGGTCATGCTCAATGCGACAAAGATACAATTTTATTATCAAAACAAACTTAACTAACTTAAAAAACTAAATAAATATTATTATAAATACATAATCTAATATAGAAATAGATGATTGAAATAACTTTCAAAAATAACAGATTAACTGTAATACCATCCTTGCGAATGCACTCTTATGGCAATGAAATAAATGTATATGAATTAATTAATAATCATAAAGAAACGAGTTCGAGATGGCAATAACAATACATATCTCATATTAATCTCACAAATATATTGTGTCATGTTATATAAGCCATATGAAGGCCATACACGTACACCGTACAGGCATGCCTGCGCAGGTTAACCGTAACGCGTGTGGGAGTAGACCTGTGCAGTTTTTTTTACCCGTACCGGCGACCAGAGTAAGATCGAAAACATATCTTTCGAGTGTCACTTTACGGTATACCGGAACGTCCCCACACACTTCAGGTGACCTGTACAGTGGGACCTGTCAGGTGTTCCGTAGCATATTTGGCAGCGATTAGTTGTGTTTTAATTTAAGGCAAGTTTTACTTCCTGATTCTAAAAGCATCAATCCACTCAGCATTATTCACATTTTATATAATACCAGCTTCCGCCTACGACTTTGTACGTGCATCCCCGTTTTTCCCCGTTCCCGCAAGAATTTCGGGAAATCCTTTCTTAGCGTATGCCTACGTCCTAACTGATCTACCTGCATGCCAAACTTCAGCCCGATACGTCCAGTGGTTTGGGCTGTGCGTTGATAGATCACTATATCAGTCACCTTTGAGTTTTATATAGTATTTAGATTATTAATTATTATTATCATCGATAAGTATAGGTATGGAAGAAGGAAGTTGTTATTATTTCTTTGAAACACGAAGTACCCTCGCCAAACCATTGCAAAAACATTTCAAGTGCGCTATTCAAAAGTTGTTTCGCTACAATAGGTATTTTAATAAGTTTGTAGATACAGTTCAAAATGTTGCGATGCGATCAAATTTCAGAGTATTTAGAATCGTATTGCAAGTGGCCAAGTTATCGGTGTGTACAGAGTGTGTGCAGAGATAGAACATAACGTAAATACTTCCTAGAAAAAAAATTTCCGAGAATTTGTTGCACTTGACCTGGTTTAGTGTAACTAGTTTATTTCTACTTCAGTTAAACTCAGAGGAATTGTATCTAGTAGGACCTATATATTGATTTTCTGTATAAACTAAAGGCTTTTCATATTTTCTTTCATTTCCATAGCATATTTCACTTTATTAAAGTTCTTATTCCCGGCCAAAAGTAGACTTTGCCTTTTTTATAAAATACTTAACAATAAACAATCTATAAATAAATACAAAATTTAATAGGCTTTTGAAATTCAGGCCTACATAATAATATGAGCTCGCAACAGTTACATAAAAACTGTTATCGCCCTTTCTTTAATCGTAATTCGGGCAATAACAATTTTTATTTCATGAATTATTTTATTTCATATTATGCTTAAAACAGAAGAGTGAATACTGTACAGTAACTCTCAAAAAGTTGGTGAAACGGCAAAACTTGTATCCAGTATACAGAAGGCAGCGCGGGGTGGGCAGCGCGGGGCTGCGGGCGGAGCGGGCGGGAGCCGCGGGCAGTTATATTGAAAATAATTGGAGGACCGCATCGCTCGGACTGTATCGGTTTATTTATTCGCTTGAATTTTACAAATATACTACACATTTTTTAAAACATTTTGCATTGTAGCGTGTAATATGTTCTTAACGTGATCAGAGAAAATTTATTAATTTAAATAAAAAAAAAAAAATTGTGTGGTTTTATGAAACCACGGTAAAAGTGAAATTTTTTTTCACACTATAGACATTTAACTAAAAATTATCGTATTTGTACGATAATTATCGTACGTATCGTGCGTCACGCGACATGCGCTACACAGAAAAGTTTGAGACGATGTAATAAAAGTTTCAGTTTAATAAAATTGTTATAATTTAGAGCCTAAATGATAATAAATATGCTTCTATCATATTATGTACAAACACACATATCTCACATCTGTTATTTATGCAAAACTCATCATTTCATCAACCAAATCCTAAAAGAAACATAACAAGAAGACATCAATATAGAATTGAAATATGAACTTAATAGAAAGCGGAATATCCATTGCCCAACATTTGTATAATATCATTTGTATTGTTTTATTTCATCGCTGTACAAGCATTACACGCGGGTTATGAGGAAAGTTCAGGAGATAATAATGTCGGTGCGAAATCCAAGATGGCGCCGAAGGTCGAGCTATAAATAATTGTGGCGCGCAAGTTTTCTCATTTCCTGCAGACAGTTGTACGGCCCACGAGTTTGCTTACTCTATGCTTTTCGGAAAATGAGAGCTTTTTCACCATAACAATGAAATTATGGAGCATTTTGGTTCTTCTTTGTTTAATATTCAGTTTCGTTTCAGTGGATGTGAAAGATAATTTTTCAACTTTTGTTTGTAGTTTGGCTAACTAAGTTTCCTTATATGCTATTTCTGCTAATATGATTACAGCCATATTGTTTATCATTAGAATAATATATGAAAAAGATATAAACAAAAAACTAATCTTCACTTCGTACGAAACACAACAGTATTATTATATTCATAAAACGTTGACAAAAACGTTTGACGAGGATGATGATCATAATCCCATGTTTACAATCTTACAGGTGCATTATATACATAGATGAAATAACAGCATCTTCAGACAGCATCTATTTTAATCACATATTTTGTTGACCGTGGCTACATGATGCTAGTAATAATTATCCCACCAAAAACATAAATGTAAAAATTGGAGCCGAGTTCAATCGTTGACTTAATTTGCCAAAAAAAGAAATGAGATCTAAATGTGTGCCAAGTTCTGCAGACAGTCCAGAAATTTATTTACAAAGATGTATTAAGTTCTTAGGTTGACTGAAAACTCAATTGTTTTATTTTCCCTTAGAGAACAATGTTTATTCCAAAATATAACTTTTTTAATTTGAATAATATAATTATTTTCACAAAGCAAACAACTAATGACCTATTGAACCCCATAATTTGATGAGGCTAGTTTTTAGAACCTCACAAAATATAAACAGTATGTAAAACTAGCCTCATCAAATTATGGGGTTCTAGGTCATTAGTTGTTTGCTTTGTGAAAATAATTATATTATTCAAATTAAAAAAGTTATATTTTGGAATAAACATTGTTCTCTAAGGGAAAATAAAACAATTGAGTTTTCAGTCAACCTAAGAACTTAATACATCTTTGTAAATAAATTTCTAGACTGTCTGCAGAACTTGGCACACATTTAGATCTCATTTCTTTTTTTGGCAAATTAAGTCAACGATTGAACTCGGCTCCAATTTTTACATTTATGTTTTTGGTGGGATATCATTACTTTTTGTACAGAAAATTACTCTGCAAATTTGATTTACTTTATGAATATAATACTTTTTATACTTATACGATTTTTTTTATTTTTTCTTGCGGTTTCTCTGTATGGTTTGTTTAGTATTATTTTCTATATTTTCTTGTATGTTATGAATGTCAGCGCACATTGCCCCGTCATTATCTGCAATTTTTTAAACTCGTTTTCTGTTTAAAAGATTACATGATTTTCTAAACATCCAGCGTGAATTTGTACACACACTATTACCAAAATGCAAAGATCGTTGTAGAAGAATCGTCGCCTTACTCCATGACGTTACGGTATTGCCATGACGCGATCTTGAAATTTTACTCTAAACGCGCCTAAAGATGTTTCACTCATATTAATATTACGCAAATTAAATCATTTCGACCTTCGACGAAGCCTTCTTCCATTACCTACACCATTTATGGTAATTATTTTTGCATGCTTGTATTGGCTGAACATGTTTGTGCTTTATTAATATAATTGTATCACCATTGAAAACCATGTTTAAAGCAAAATAAAGATTTTATTTATTTACACTGAAATTAAAACTAAACTAAACACTCATAAATAAAGAATAAATAAATGTGAATATGTAAAATTATATATTATTTTTAACTGTATGAGCAATAAAGGCAATATTTTTATTAAAATTTTCTTTTATTTTACGTTTGATAACAGTTTTGAATCAAGAAATCATGCAATCGAAGTAATCCGCCCAAGCGATACTAGCGCGAGTGAGTGTGATGTCAGAGGCGCTTCGAATCTACAGATGTTTCGTCCTAAAATATGTAAACTTCAATAATCTATATCTAAGTCATTTATTGATGGATTTCAAAATTTCTTTCGGCCACTGATTAGTTTTGATCTATTTTTTAAGACTAGTAAGGTGAATATACTATTTTCTTTTTTTTTAAACTTTTCCATTTTTCCATACAAACAAAATTTATGTCATTGAAAAAAAAATTAAATACAAATAAATTCAGTATTTTCTGATTTTTTCCTTTGTACACTCACTATTACCTAGTTGATTACAAAATTTGAACTTTCTAGGTCATCTGGAAGTGGGTTAGGTTTTGTATATATTATTATCTATAAGTCAGTCAGTCTTAAAAATTGCGATTTTTGGATATTAATATCTACGCAACTGTTTAATCTGTATTTATGAAATTTAAGGTTCTTGTTTATCTTGAGGTCCTCTTGATATGTACCAAATTTGGTTTATATAACTTAAATAGTTTTTGAGTTATAAGGGGGTGAAAAGTGGCTCGAAATGGTTCGTGTAAATATACACACGGCTGCTGCTCGCCAGTTCTCTTCGCTTGAACTCGGCTTGACACGCTGCCGCGTGTCTAGATTATTCAAATTAATATTTTAACTGATAATGATTGAGCTCATCGAATGAAATCACACGATATTATATTTAATTGTATCATTGGCCTCGACTGAACGGATATGGCAGATTTGCTCAAAAGTGTATATCTCAAGTTTACAGCGCCAGGTAAGCGTAACATAATATTCCAATATTATATTGATTTCTACGATGTTGATATAGGAAGTAACAATGTAAAAGGAAACCGCTAAATACCGATGATGTATTCCGAATACCTTTATAATCCAATAACTTATTAGGTTTTATTTAAATTAGAACTAGAAAATATTGTTAAAATATGTTTTAAAAAGGCAGGAATTACAAAAGTAAATGTTGTGAGTATTAGGAGTACAAAATGATGTATAAGTTAAAGGAAAGCACAGGTAGAATAAACATTTTACTTGAGTCAAGACGAGAAGATACTTTGATAAATTACGACAGAATAAACAATTTGTTCGTTTCTCATTAAAGATAAAAAATGTTAAGTTCCTTTCTACGTAATTTATTTCATAGAGACGATCTGTTCCAGTTTCAATTTTGTTTCACATGATATTGAATATCATCAGTATTTATAACTATATCAAGAACGGAACTCGAATCTTGAATTATAAAATATGAAATTAATTCAGCGAGGAGATCGAATCTAGACACGCGGCAGCGTGTCAAGCCGAGTTCAAGCGAAGAGAACTGGCGAGCAGCAGCCGTGTGTATATTTACACGAACCATTTCGAGCCACTTTTCACCCCCTTATAACTCGAAAACTATTTAAGTTAAATAAACCAAATTTGGTACATATCAAGAGGACCTCAAGATAAACAAGAACCTTAAATTTCATAAATACAGATTAAACAGTTGCGTAGATATTAATATCCAAAAATCGCAATTTTTAAGACTGACTGACTTATAGACATATACAAAACCTAACCGACTTCCAGATGACCTAGAAAGTTCAAATTTTGTAATCAGCTAGGTAATAGTGAGTGTACAAAGGAAAAAATCAGAAAATGCTGAATTTATTTGTATTTAATTTTTTTTTCAATGACATTAATTTTGTTTGTATGGAAAAATGGAAAAGTTTAAAAAAATAGAAAATAGTATATTCACCTTACTAGTCTTAAAAAATAGATCAAAACTAGTCAAAGGCCGAAAAAAATTTTGAAATCCATCAATAAATGACTGAGATATAGATTATTGAAGTTTACATATTTTAGCGCGAAACATCTGTAGATTCGATGCGCCTCTGACATCACACTCACTCGCGCTAGTATCGCTAGGGCGGATTACTTCGATTGCATGATTTCTTTATTCAAAACTATTATTAAACGTAAAATAAAAGAAAATTGTAATAAAAATATTGCTCATACAGTTAAAAATAATATATAATTTTACAAATTCACATTTCTTTATTCTTTATCTTTGAGTGTTTAGTTTATTTTTAATTTCAGTGTAATGGAAGAAGGCTTTGTCGAAGGTCGAAATGATTTAATTTGCGTAATATTAATATTAATATAAGTGAAACATCTTTAGGCGCGTTTAGAGTAAAATTTCAAAATCTCGTCATGGCAATACCGTAACGTCATGGAGTAAAGCGACGATTCTTCTACAACGATCTTTGCATCTTTGTAATAGTGTGTGTATATATTCACGCTGGATGTTTAGAAAATCATGTAATCTTTTAAATAGAAAACGAGTTTAAAAAATTGCAGATAATGACGGGGCAATGTGCGCTGACATTCATAACATACAAGAAAATATAGAAAATAATACTAAACAAACCATACAAAGAATCCGCAAGAAAAAATATAAAAAAAATCGTATATAAAAAGTATAATTATATTCATAAAGTAAATCAAATTTGCAGAGTAATTTTCTGTACAAAAAGTAATGATATCCCACCAAAAACATAAATGTAAAAATTGGAGCCGAGTTCAATCGTTGACTTAATTTGCCAAAAAAGAAATGAGATCTAATTAATGTGTGCCAAGTTCTGCAGACAGCGCAGAAATTTATTTATAAAGATGTATTAAGTTCTTAGGTTGACTGAAAACTCAATTGTTTTATTTTCCCTTAGAGAACAATGTTTATTCCAAAATATAACTTTTTTAATTTGAATAATATAATTATTTTCACAAAGCAAACAACTAATGACCTATTGAACCCCATAATTTGATGAGGCTAGTTTTACATACTGTTTATATTTTGTGAAGTTCTAAAAACTAGCCTCATCAAATTATGGGGTTCAATAGGTCATTAGTTGTTTGCTTTGTGAAAATAACTATATTATTCAAATTAAAAAAGTTATATTTTGGAATAAACATTGTTCTCTAAGGGAAAATAAAACAATTGAGTTTTCAGTCAACCTAAGAACTTAATACATCTTTATAAATAAATTTCTGCGCTGTCTGCAGAACTTGGCACACATTAATTAGATCTCATTTCTTTTTTGGCAAATTAAGTCAACGATTGAACTCGGCTCCAATTTTTACATTTATGTTTTTGGTGGGATTTGATATTTATACAAATTCAATTAGTAAATTAATTTTACGTCGATATATTATATAACCCAATCTCAAAGTTTCGTCAAGAGATACATATCGCCGTAAGAGATACATATTGTTAGTAAAACAAAAGAAATACCAAACACATGACTGACAACACCCAGCTCAAATTACCGTTAGCAACACACGACGCATGCCGCGTAATTCGTGAAAACAAAGCAGTCTCGCTCTTAAGGCGCTTATAAGTTGGTTCGTATTTGCGTAAATAATTTCACCTGTAGCTCATTACTTGGTACGTTTGTACAGGCAGTGAAGTGGAATAATATCATTAATATACACGCAATGAGCGGAACTAGTGTAGCCCTTACAAAATAATACGTGTTTAACGAGATATACTCACTGTAACGATTATATTATAATACGCTTTAACTACGCGCGGGGATTACACATAATCCCTTAAAAGACTCTTTCTAGCAGCAGTAAACTTAATATTAATTACGTTATCGTATAGCTGATAATTCACCAGTTAATCGCTTTTACTATAACATAATTAAGCTCAATAGCAGATCTCGTAAAATTCTACTTTTAGTTTTTACTCTGTAATCAATTTTGTACCTTAATAAAGACTCCTCTGTGAAGAACGAAATTTTTAAAACGCTGCAATCTAAAAATGTACTCGTTGCTCTGGCCTATATACACTATAGATACCATGTTATGCAAGTGAAATAAAATGTTGTTTTTTATATTATTACTAACTACTTACTTGTATTTGCTTCGTTATTTTAATTTTGATTAGGTAAGGTTCAAATTTTAAAAAGTATTTTGGCACTAATCTATAAACTTATATTAGAAACAAATAAAATGAGAATACGATGTAGGTATAATTTAGAATTGAATTATCCAAACCTTCTCTTCACTCAATAGGCAACTGCATTGTACGAAAAACTCGACATGATAGTTACTTAAGCACTAAATAATATAAATATAAACAGTCCAAAAACTTATCAATTTCGGTATTAAAAAATACGATATTAATTAATAAAATACAATATTCACATTAAACATACTTTATATTATATTCAAAAGAATTACATTCAAATAATACATTATTTTTAAGAAATAAATTCCCATATTATGCACTTTAATAATTAATAAACATTTTTTCAATAGACCGCTTACTTTTTTTTTATTCATCCACAAAATATAAACTTTCTTTTGAGACACCCTGTGTATCAACAGTTACATTTGATAAGTATACTTATACACATTTCACAGGATCTCGTTACTGGCCGGAAATGCTCTTCACAATGTCTCTAACAACTATTGCCTTTCCTCGATACACGACGACACGACATCGATACGGGTTTCACTTGAAACACTTGCCTATATCCATTCGCATAAGCAGCCAAGGACTGCGGTACTTCAATAATCTTTATATTTATAAGGAAATGTTGTCCCTGGGCTCAGATGTAAGTTACGTAGTAGTGAGTACCTAAAGGATTTGATCCCCGTGTCACACACCCGTGGACCACAGATAGTACTGATTTTTTCCTTTGAGCTAAAAAAAATACAAAAGAAAGTAAGGGTTGTTATTTTTTTGAAAAAATTTAATTTAGTTCATGGAACTATTTCGTTGAGCTCGTCTTATGAATTTAGCTCACACATCGCAGAAATGCCCCTTAACATCTATATTAGCCATTCATGGAGTAATAAGTAAAATCTACTCAAGTTTTTCGCAGAATGGAGCACAAAATGTTCCATGATAATACGCTTTGTACAGCGAAGTAGCTCTCGGAGCGATTCTATTATGGGAACGCGCTCCCGCGACGCGACATGCAGCGGCGGCGGCCGGCGGCATCATAATATATTAAGCGCTGCATATAAACTCCTTTACACAATAACGTTCGAATGTACTCCAATTTCGAATCTCTGTAATATTTTAGTTATGAAACAGATTTATTTTTGAAGAAATAAACATTACAACTTACAAATGTAAAGTAAATGAAAAACTTACATTTTGAAAATGAAATAAATTACACAAGATTATGTACTTATTTCCTATAACACTTTTACAAGTATTTCGAAAAAAGTCATATTAAAACAAAGAAAAGTATTGATTAAAATATTTTTTTCTCAATAAATGTTAAATTTCACAATCTAGATCTATCACAACACGCACTTAACAGACACATAATAATAAAAAAATGTGTGCGTGTACTATTGTACACACATAAGAAGTGAAACTTCTTTATGACATTATTTTTCAAAAAAAAATTCTATATGCAATTGTACAGAAATATGTCAAATCACGCGTGGTAGGGATAAGAAAAAGATGGCGCGTAACGGAAAAATGTCACGCGTAACGAAAAAATGTTACACTAAATTTTTTTCCAACCCCGATAAAGAAGTTTCACTTCAATTATAAGTAATTCTGTATCATAGAACTTCAAAATACTTCGTTCTTGTTTAGGCAGGTTTATAAAAAATGAATGTTAATGGTCATAAAGAACGATAAACCCCAAGACAGACGACATTATGGCCGCGTCTCAAGCGGTATTTAATGTCACGTTATTAGCCCGCCGAGCGCCACCTGCCGCGCACTAAATTAAATTCATTATTTATTATTCTTATTAGGAAAGCAATTGTTCATATTAATTATGCACTACTCAATAAAACGGTACCTAATTTCCTTTTTATGTTTTATACAGAATATCATATTGTATTGTTGATTATACTTATTCTTTGTACTTATGTATAACGACGACTATTACTAATAATTTAGGATAACTTCTAGCCTATAAAATAGTATAGGTACCAAAACAGCCAGTACGAATTCAGAAAACATCGTATCCTACTAGAAAATAGAAATACACTTTAAGAGCAATGCAAAATTTACAAAATGTCAGTATTTTTGCACGTACGAAGTGTCTATGGACCGTTGAGTTTCTCATATCATTTACCCGCGAAGAATAAACATATGCTCGCCTATTTACCCTCTCCAGCCATCCGCGAGATGCACCCCCTCGCCCCCGCGCCCCGCGCCCCGCACCCCGCACTCGCGTCACATCGCGACAAAGCGCATCACTTCCACGTCGCTAGAAACGTCTCCGTCACGCGGACACGATGCATGTCACCAGTAAAATAGAAAAAACTACTCTTGTTAGAATTGCTTTGTACGTAGTGTATATTTTTCTAACAATATTCACGACAGTTTCTTAAATTAGGCATTGTTACTTTCAGAACCTAAACAATTAAATGAATAATTAAATTGAACTTTAAATCAAAGATTATTACCATTACTAAATGTTATTTTTTTCTTTCTGTTTAGTAGTATTTATAACTTATATAGATATAAAAATACTTGGTGAACTTTTAACTTCAAACAAGCGAAATAAAAACAAATTTATTTGATAGAAGCTCTACGTCTCTACGTAGAGCTCTCTCTATGTAATTAACTTCGCACATAACTAATATGTTACCAGATTGTTATAACTGATATGTATGTCTTTGTTAGCTACAATTTAGAAATTAAACGCAAGCATTACGTTTAAAAGACTTAACTAGAAGGAGATGTGTTGTTGTCACACATCGCATATTAAGTTGTTTTCTCTCGCGAGCAAGTTGGGGAAGTATGAATGCAAACGTGGAGTACGGCCGCAGTACGCTCACAGTACGCCATACGAGGGGGGGAACTCTATTATCCTCTTAACTTACAAATACTATCATGTTTCCTGACGCTCTGGCGCTTTTCATGTGTTCTGAAATGTGTTCATGTTTATTGTATAAACTGAATATGGAAACGTAATATTCATTTTCATATCTGCTTATGACGTGCTGCAAATTGAAACTGGGTTTTAGCTTTGTTCAATAGCGCCGGAAGTGTAGTTTCAAATCACTACATACATTTAAGAGTCTGTCTTGTCTGTTGATATAGTAATTGTTTCAACTCGCACTCGCAATAAAAAGCCTTATTTCTACACAGAACCCAAACTATTGTAATGCAGATCAATTATTTCATTAATATTCAACTAAGTAAGGACTCGTTTGTCTACCTCTGGAGTAAACGAACACTAACGACACACATTCGAAGCAAAACAATAAACATCATATGCAATTATGTGAACGTAATTTATGATTTAATTAACGGATATATTTGGAAAGAAAAGCCTTTGTGCGGGCTCCGGCCGGTGATATAGCGCCCATTAAGGCGGCGCGGCCTTTAGTGACCTCATTAATTGGGAACCAGTACTAACTTTTGTTTCTTATTTAGTTTTGCAATCTTCTGGAATCTAATGTTTCTAATTTTGGAATGTTGCTTCTGTTATTGGTCTAAAAGTTGACATAATAATATATTGTTAATAGTTCGGTTGATTATTATTTGGATATCTTATAAAATAAATTATTGCAATTATTAAACCCTATTTATGCTTATTATTTATCTGCAGGTGTAATTATTTTTAACTTAAAAAAGTCAAGTGAATATTAAAACAAACACTATTCATGTACAATACCGCTTTTCCAATAACATACTGTAGCATTAATCGTACCTTCCCACGTAGAACCTGTATTTATTGCTAAGGGACCGAAGCTACGGATGTCGCATCGCAGCTACGACCGTAGCGCCGTAGATACGACTTGCGGCTACACCCGCACTACGAGCTACATTCACGTGGTGATATATTTCACTTTCAAAGTAAAATATCTCTGTTAAGTCTGAATAAAGTATTTATTTGAAACATTCCTGTTTTTCACTTACTCAACGCAATAGTTATTTTGCATAGAAAATAAGCGAAGTAGCTGTCTAACTTTTAGAAAATTGATTTGACAGTATCGTGTACCAAAGGGCGAGTTACACAATTGCATGCTCACTCAATTGCTTACATTCATAGCAGCCCGGCAACAGAGAGGCTCATCCAAGAACAATGCCCCACGTGCAGCCAAGCAACGTCTAATTACATTACAAGAGCATCAGCGCCTCGGCTCGAGGCGGGCGATAATCTCGTTATTGCGATCTAATCAGGTCCGCAGCCGGCCGCGGGTTAACAATACCATGAATCGTTAATTAGCTGCCCGTGATATCATATAGCTGTCGGCTGCCAATAATCTCCACTGCACATAGTTATGCGCTGATTATGGGAATAACATACCACCCATGTTTAATATCTATAGTTCTGTAGTCAGATTAGTAGTAGAAGTGCGGACGTAAAAAAGGGAACAGTTTGCATGAAATCTTTTGAAAATCGATTTTTTTTATCGTACAATAGGCTTGGCCACAATCTCGCCTGATGGTAAACTGAGATGTGGCCTAAGATGGAGCGCGCTTCCCTAAAATGTACCTGTTCACCCTCCTCTTGAATATCGATATTCATGTCAAATTGTCAATCTAAAAATTGTTATGAAACCGGAGTATAACAATATAGGAACATTAGTAAATACCATATATACCTTCTATAAAAGTATCGACAAGTCAAAAATCAATTTACTTTTATTAAGATATACTAATTAAAACTCTAATCAGTAGCCATTTATGCTATTAAAAACAAAGTAAAAACTTATCAATTACTAAGACTTTTTATTTAATTATTTTATCACAATACAATATTCAGGAAAATTCTAGACATATTCCGCGAATTAATTTATTCAGAAATGCTAGCGTTGTCTATTGTTATGTAACGCAATTGTAAAGAAATGTAATTCCATCGAGGACCGAGGTGTATGGATACACCGGCGTGTCTCTGTGCCCGCCAGCGCTCCGGCGCGGCTCCGCGACGCGCGACGCACGGTGCGCTGAGTGGCGCTCTGACGTGAAGCCTGTACAATTATACATGTAAAAGTAAAATTCATTTAATAAAGGAGAATGGCGAAACTGCGCCTAACTGTTACAGAAATCATAATATATTTAAAATTCATTATGTTAATTTTAATAATTCTTTGTATTGATTAGAAATTTTAATATCAGTATAAAATTCTATTTTACCTAACTTTTATATTATAATATTATGTAACTAGACAATACGATTTCTACTCGAACGCTCTAAAATACTCTAAGGCCGTTTCATCCATTACAAGTAAAAACTATGAAATAAAAACACGATGCGTAGAAGTTTTCATTTAGATTGAACGAAGTTGAACGGTTTAAAATGAGTGAGTAACATCGCTCCCGGACTCCGGGGTTTCATTACGGACACCTCTTTGTGTTGTAAGATGCTTCGAGTACCGTTGATATAACACTCTGCTGGATTTATTGAAACCAAATATATTTATACTTACTTCGATAAATTCGCCCAAGGCGACCCGGGATAATATGGCTTTTGTCATGAAAAAATATAACTTTCTATTGTTGAAAAATACTTAGGTAGGTGTCAATAGGTACGTTTTTAATCTAAACTACATTGCATTCAAACTTAAAGACACACGATAAAGCTTTTATATTTTTAATATTGGTTAATTTAAATAATCGAAAATATAATATTATGTTTTATTGTTTCGAATCCAATAAATTAAACAGCCATCGGCAAATATCCGTATCCCTCACATCACATCCAATTAACTAATGTTAACTAAGAGCTCTTAGGACTTAATGCTACGTACAACGATCGCGATGGGAGACATAATTAAAAACGTTGTTACGCCTGTTAAGCGCGAACCTGTTCATTAAGTCCACACCATTTCATTAAATATAATATTGCCATCGCGTTGCTGTCCGTACTTGTTCACGCAGAAAGAAATTAATTTGAGTCCCGTCACGTCGCTCGTCAGTGTACAGTCCGCAATTAAGTGTTGCACAAAATGCATTTCTTTTAATTCTTGTATCATTCCTCGTCCCCGCGGCCCGATCCCCCTCCCCTCGCCCCACGCCTCGCGCCCCGCGCCGCGCCGTTCCCGCGACGACACACAATGCCGTGCAATCTCGTCTGCTTCAGCTACACAGATCACTAGTGGATAGAGTAGCACCACTTGAATGCAATACTGAAAAATGATACTTACAAGCTTCTGAAACAGGCTAACTAAACCTAACGATAGCACATCATAATAATATGTACGCTCTTTAAAGATGGCATAATATGTTTAATAGTCAAGAAAACCATTTCTTTGGTGTGCCACAAAAAATTCTTAATATTTATTGTCACGAATTCTTGTTAATTAAAATAATCGCATCGAATTTTTCTTTTCCTTCAACACAATTATATTGATTTATGCGATATACTGATTTGAATAATTACTACAATAATTTTTTATAAGTACATATCTCAAACCGTGTCACTGGGATCTGTCTGCAGATTGAATGCTCTGTACTTGGCAGTGTTACATCACGCCGGTGCAGGTTTCATTTTCTTTTCATCAAGGTATCTTCACGCTCGGAGGACTTCGTCTCCGCGCCCTGCCCCGCGCCCCGCGCGCCCCGCACGCCGCCCCGCAGCCGCCCGTCGCTCGCAGCCGAGCCTCTGTCCCCGTGAAGACTCCTTAATTCAAGTCCAGTTTCCTTTTAAAAAGAATAAGAAAAAAAAACAATGATACGTAATGCTGAATTAGTTGGACCTTTTCATTTGGCAACTTGTTAAAAGCGGGAAAATTGAATGAATTGTTCTCCTTGTTTTAAGAGTTACAATTGTATGTTGTCCAGTTTTTTTTTAGATTTGTATTAAGTAGTTATAAAGATTAGGATTAGTTATAAAGAGGTTCGAGAAATCGACAAAATACGATGTATACCTATTACCTGCTCATTTTGACTCAATTAAAGACATGCACTACAATAAAACATTTAATACTTCGAGACTATAGCCTCCAGAAGCAAGATTCAAGATAGATTGAAAACAAAACCAAATAAATAAGTTTACATTGAGTTATGCGGAGTCGCTTGAAGGTCCTCATTTCGAGTGTCAATTATAAGACAATATTATCTGGGCTCGAGTCGTCGTGTCGTTATTAACGTTCCATTGTATTATGTTTATTTATTTCTTCTGCAGAAATATGGCAAGATATTGCTTTAATTACAATATGCCTCGTTTGTCGAGTGCTTTAGATTTCACTGCTATCGTGAATAGGCTATATTTGCCCTTTCTTCGAGCTGATGTGTATTTTAATTTGAAGGAATTCCCGGTGTTTGTATAATCTAGATTCTCTAGATCGAATCTGATAGTCTTTCATAATATTATAATTCCTTCAAGCCAAACCAATTATTTTTACTACTTTAAAAGCGATAATAAGTACATCGTGTGTGTGCGAAAAAGTTATTTATTTATTCATAGACATATAACACAAGACGTAAAACATAGCATTGTGTAATACATATTTTATAAACAGTCCTCATTCACTTTGGCGTTAATAATGAAATATAACCTTAACATTAAGAAAACATTATTTATATTTTACCTATAATTGCAGCAAGAGACAAAAGGTCTTTTTATTTATTGTTGAGTTAACAAAGCTCTAATTTTTTTAATTAATAGTAGACGCACATAGAAACAAAAACCTAAGTTTTCTTCAAGTCCACGTAGAAGAACATGTTTCATTGAATTTATTGCTCCGGAATGTTCTAAAGAAAGAGAAAGAAAAATAAACCCAGAAAAATGCGATAAAGTTCAAAGGAAGCCGACGCGGGTTTTAAGTTTCGAATATGTCTCTTCGCCTTTGATACCGACTGCTTTTCATTTAGAGCCGCTCTCGATGTGTTTTATGGCCCGGACGGACAAACTTATATGAAATAAACCCATTTACTGCAATAAAGGGGCAGATTTATACTTTTGAGGGCAATTTAAACAGGTTAATATAAATGAAAAAAAACATACACTTCGATTAAAGTAGATAATATTAAGCTGTCCTGCTCTTGGTAAGAGTAATAAATACATTTTCATCTATATATATAAAAATGAATCCCTATTTCCCTTAGTCACGGCATCACGCGTGAACGGGTGGATCGATTTCGATAATTCTTTTTTTATAATATTCCTTGAAGTACGAGGATGGTTCTTATGAAAAGAAAACGTAAACATGTACCACGGGTGAAGCCGGGGCGGACCGCTGGTAATAGATAAAAATAGACAACTCACTTGTTTATTAGAACAATATTTTCATATAACATTATTCATAGAATATATTAACACAGGGTCTATCTTCACGATTCGCCGGAATATCGAATTAGTCCCTCAATGGAGATGCGAAGTTTCATTTCAAAGCAATCGCCTTTATTAAATGTAGATTAATTTATCTCTCTCCGCTCGAGCTCTATACAGCCTGCTTTAAGTCCTTGAATATGAATCAGTTTGAATCCCAAATACAATTGCGAAATTTAAAGACATAAAACAAAGAATTGTTGAGCCCCGCTGTGGCATTGCGTACATTTATACGTTTGTGTAGCTCGTTAATATTAATGTTTAAGTATTACATTTTATTTTGAATATTATTTATAATGAGAGCTGAAAATATAATCTTATTTTTATTTAGTATTAATGTTTAGTATTCCGTGTTTAATTTCGGTTCCGACAGTCAAACAAGGCAAAGACAGTGTATACTTCTTTGTAGTAATTTAATAGAATGAAAGAAATATTTTATTATAAAATAACAAGAAAATAACAAATAAATAGATCTTAATGAGAGAAACTCCTTAGTAAAATATACTTAAAAAAAATTAAATGTATTAAAATGCATTTTAGAAATCAAAGCGGCAATCGTTACAAAAGTTTACTTTATTTAAGACAATTGGGTTTAAAGGTCTCCAACTCAATCAGAGCAAAGTGCGAGCCGCTCGTAGTCCCGTAGGCCGTAGCTCGGCCAGCCCCTGTAGTCTGTACAAATTAGTCGGTAATTACCGATAACTTATTTATAGACCCGTCTTCAGCAATGAAAATGATGTCGCTTAATACCTCTCCCCAATTTGATGGAAGCATACAATGGATACATATTTGTTTATAATTTTTATTCTTCACAAAACTTTTCTTTATGCGTCAAAATAATTATATAATAATAGCCTTGTAGCAATGCATTTTTATCTAAATCAATAACATCATTATTTCAATTCCGTAGATATATGAAAAATAAATAAAATATAGATTTCATGGATTTGGAAAATCATTTCTTTGCAACACATTCGAATATTGTCAAAACAAATTATTCTTTGACATTGTCAATCGTTATGATACTGACGTTTGATCTCGACAAGATCTCGAAGGCCCTTCTCCCATTACGCTACCGGTATCCTACACGTCCGCGACTAGTATAGGTGGTCGTTTTTGCGTCGCGTTTCGCGCGTATCTCTTCGGAAGAAAGATAAAAAATTCTTATCATCATGTTGTAGTTCTCGTGCGGCTATAAAAACTCTACAATTTACTTATGTTTCTTTCAATATAAGTATGGATGAATCCAGTACATCCTACTTTTACATCGTCACTGGAATCGCTCGACATAGCGTCCGTCTACAAAAACGAGGCACAATAATGATGAATTTAGTCATTTTTCAGTCGCTTAATATGCGAGCATCGGGCAGCGAGCAAATATCTAACTAGTATTCTACTCGAGTATCGTATTCTAGAAGTATCGAAATGGGAGAAGGGCCTTACGGTTTGTGTGGATTTGTAGATACAGTTGATAATATCGGAAACATTATATATTATTATAATTTTATAATAAATAGAAGATATTTCACACTTCCGATGCTATATTATGATTTAACGCAATATTTTTTCCTCTTATTTAATGTTATTGCAATTAAAATAAAATAAACAAATAATGTTTTATTTTTAAGATGGTTTCAAAATCTTATTGAAAATGTTAAGAAGCATCTTATATTATATTAAATAAATATTAAAATAGTGTACTGCTGTCTGCATTTATTCAGCCTAAATTATTGCATTCATATTCGATTAATTTCTTTTTGAACTTCTAGGATAATAAAATTATACAGATGAATACAAATAAAATAAAACGATTCAATTACGAAATAAATTTATTAGAAAATTTTAATTTAACAGTTTATAATAGCGTAGTTGAAAATTTGGCTCAAAACCATCATCCCTCACCAACATAATAATTCTAGTAACTTGTTCATCTGTAAAATATAAAATTTATAGATAAATATTTATATTTAACACATAAATAATATTAACCGTGAACCGCTAAATCAATTGCATTGCATCCTTTGCTTATTAACTGTAATAAAATATACAATGATGCACATAATATAATATAATAATACAAGCTAAAAATACAAGTGATACAAATTATCCGTTCCGTCCTTAGTTTTAGTTCCGTCAGTTTCTATGATGTCTTAAAGATTTCTCAAAAGGCTTCGAATTGAGCAGAATTATCTTGTAGAGCTTTTGGAGTCTTTTGATTAGAATTTTATTGCACTTCACAAATAACAAAATATTACTAAACTAAAACTAATAGCTTTAACTATATAAAAACATAACGCAGATTGATATTTTCTTAGGATATTTGTTATCCAATAGATTTATAGGACTTTTAAGAACATAATTAAAAATTATCCTCTTGAAAACACACAATTTATATTTATTTTGATAGAAATATTATTTTCATGATTGATGATTGATGTCAAATGTCAAAAAAGTAAATAAAGAGGTTGCCATACATGGAATTTTGGATTCCATGAATATGTAATTAATAGAACATTAATTAAACGATTGATATAAAAAATATCGAATTTGATTAAAATTAAATTAATTGCCATGTTTTTTTGTGCATAAAATTTGCTTTTTTTATATGCAATTGCAATTGTAATAATGCGAAAATTAATATAACTAATTTTAATTTACTATCTATTCCCTAAAACTAAGCTAAATTTCTTGGAAAAAGAACACTAAATTTTTTAGGTCTATACTATAGTTACTGATTGGTTACTGATAATCGTTAGTTACCGACCGATTTCGGTCGATATCGATGTCGATTAGTGTCGAGACTACGCCTACAGGAGTTTAGTTCGTCCTGCGCCGCGAAACGAGTCGCACATGCCGCGCGGTGTGCTACGCGGTACTCTACGCGGTTACGTCGCTACGAGGCTACGAATTTGCCGAACATTATTACATTTTATTATTTAGTGATTGTGTAGTGAGTGTTATTTAGGATACTGATATTTTAATGGTAAAGTATTATTTTATAAATTTTACTCATTCATATTATTTTCTAAAAGAGACCAACATACAAATCCAAAAAAGTTTTTAATTGTTTAAAATTTATATAAATAGTCCGATTGAAAAAAAATATTACAAGTATATTTGAGTGTGAAACGTACTGCTTCACATGAATTAAATCTGACTTTTCATATTTCTAATGTTATATCAATAAGAATTTCATCTTGGCATTTTCTTTAAAAAACTCAAAATTATTATTTATAGTTGTAATCTTCGGCACTTTTTTGTGGAACATTAATAAAAGAAGTTAAAATAAAATGAAGATACGACAACCATTTATTATTACGTTCAAGTGTTGAGAAAACTACCACGAGTAATAAAGACGATTACATTACAATTATACTGTTATAATGAGTTCAAGGGAAGAAATACTAAAAAGTACACTAAAAATAATAAGAACTGCATATTGCATAATTTAAAAGAGCAAGTTAGTTTCAAAAGTTCGGACGTCAAGCGCCGGAGCTGATTGTGAGATGCAAGAATAGACTAGGAGCTTAAGCACTTATTTATGTTGTACTTTATATAACACTTAATTTATATACTTTTTAAATACTTTATTTCAGATTTAGAAAAAATATGTTACCTCATTACTTTGTAACAAGTTGAAATATGTTTTTTGCGTAATGACGCAGCTTCGCGTTTGTCTAAATAAAGTAAGTGAAGTGAAAAGACAATAATGTATACTATAATTATATTATACTATTATAAAATAATGATAGTAAATAATAATCTGGAAGACAAATAACCATCCGTCCACCCATCATTCGATCTCTTCCTTATGTTATTATTATGAGTAGTGGTCCTATACATATAAAAATAAAAATTATAGTTTGGTAAAGATTTCATGAAATAAGAATAAACGCTAATGGTTATTGAATCAATTTTAGTCAAAACTATTTCTATTCATTATTTCTTATACGAAAAAAAATCCACAACTCTATGCCTAAAAAGTGGCATCTGAAGTGATAGTAGAATGAGGCCACTCTACTGAGTGAGCTCACTACACTCGCTGCAAACACAACTGCTCACACATCTGGTGGAGAAACCACACCAGATATCAAATAATAATGTATCAGTTAAAAATTCACGTAGTAACTGGAATTATAAAATTATAGAAAAAAAAGTAAGATAAAAAGGTAAAAAATTCCGCCGTTATTTTTATTGAGTCTCGTTATTTCTTCTGTGAATTGTGCAACTAATCCAACAGTGACTTTACGATATGTACTTATAGCAAAATTAAATAATAATCAAAATCTTTACGTTTACGTAGTCTATAAGCCTATATTAACGTCATTGCCTTTTCGTATTGAATTATATTCCCAGTCAAGCCACTCATAACAAATTCAATATTCAATTTAGTGCGAACACACAACACGCTGTAATCGAACACACAAGACGCTTCGAACGAGTAAAAATTTGCTACGAAACTTACTAAAAATGCGTATATATTTACATCTATCCGAATTTTTTTACAAAGGATTTAAAAGCAATTTTAAGAGAGGTGTTTTTACTTTGGTAAAGTTCGTTTGGTAAAATATTACAATTTGGAATCAACAAGAAAAAATCACATAACAAAATTCAGATCGTGTTTTATTAATGAGATACATTCGTAATGAAAGATGTTTCTGGAACGATCAATCACTATTATATAATATGTTATAGTCAAACCCCGCAGCTCGGGCACTCGTAGGTTGGACTGGTCAATTCTCAGGTCTGACATAATGACTTGGTCAATTCCCAAATAAATGCAATATTTCGGCCTTTTACTAAACAATTTTCGTCAAACCTGGGAGAGACTAATTGGGTCAGGCAAACGTCAAAACACCATTTTATTAAATCGGGGATTGACCATTCAAACTTGAATAAGGTATAAAATTCTTATTTTCGTATATGTATTTGAAAGCATTTTATCATTTTACCAGCTTTCAAGTCTTAGAAACCGATTAATTCTATCAGTTCTGACAGCAGGCCGAGACAAATAGCAGACGAATAGAATAACGCTAAGGAATAGAAACTGCTATCGGTCGCACTACCAACGACGACGACGACCACGACAAAAATTCCCATCCAGCCGAAATTTGTTCAAAATAAAATAATAAAATTTCTCGTAGATTTTTTTTAAATAAAAAATTAGATCATCGTTTGACTGAGTTTTGCAATCGCTTCTAGAATTGACCAGGCCAAAACCAAAACAGAATAATTTACGTTTGCCGTTTGGCTGAATTTTTTCTTAGGTTTGAATAAAAATACTTCAATCAAGGCGAGGTAATGGCGAGACTCAAATGTATTTCGAGGATTTCCCGATGGCTTTACCAAACCTAAGATAAACCAGTTCTTTCGTGAAGAAATTGTGTTTCGGGATTTGATTATAACATAATATTATATGTAGTGCCTTTTACTGAAAATTTAATTTAGTTAAACATGTAATTGAGGCACTAATATTCTAGATTAAAATGTTCCAAACTGCAAAGAATTTGAAAAATTTATTAATCATCACTTTATAAAGAACTACATAATTCTAAAATATTGCTTAGTATGAAATGTTAAATGTTTTAATTTCCTTTCCATAATGCGGTGACCTTAAAAAACTTTATTTCCTTAAAACATTCTTAACTTATGCTTTTAAGATATTAAAAATAAATTTCCCCTGTGACGAGTTTTCAATCCTAATAATAATCCAATTACATGAAATTATACTAGTTTTGTTATACATTACAAATTTAATAAGAACATTAATTGCATTCAACTTAATTATACAATATTAATACGAAATATAGTGCCTTTTCTATTAGACAACTCAAAAAAGATCAACAATATTGAAGAGTTATTAAAAATACTGGAACAAATTCGCAGAAGTTGGCAAATTCTTACAGTCAACGATGTGTTCATATTACGGCACGCGAAACGCGAGCTTAGAGTTCAACGAGCGTGTGCCTCGCCCTTCAATATTTAATTCGATTCTAGCCTAAGCTGGGTTAGCGTAAGCATTTTATATCAAAATTAACTTTGTAATAAGTTGGCCTTCCTTTTTCGGGATTCCGAAAACCTGATCAAAATAAAGAGATTATAGGAGCGCTAGATTCTTGCTTATTAATAAGGCCGATGATATTAATCGAATTTATCATTAAATCGGATTTACTGATATTAACCTTCGGAGCTCTTTTTAGAACAAAAAATATTAATGGACAATTATTAAGCTATTGCATAGCTTCTATCGCGGGCCTTGAGCGCGGGGACCGAATCGAGAAATTCCGTAACGAAAAAACCTCACGCTCCCCACTCCGACGGGCGCGGAGGTGTGGCTTGAGGGCATAGCATGCAATAGCTTTACCGCGGCAGTCCCCGAGTGCCACACGTCTTTTTTTATTTTTTCTAAGTATATCATAAACAACATCATTAATGATGCAATCGTGGTGTAATGAGCTCGCAGAAACACGTGAGTTTGGAGTGTAATAATGTGTCGTGAAAATTATAACATAAAGGTGTTTTCTAAGCTTTTAAATTTATTTGCAATTATTATCCTAATCTAAGTGGAGACAAAAACAACAACCAACAACCGGTTGCACTGGAACTTACCTAAGGGAAAGGATTACCAAGTTATAAGTTGTGTAAGGACACAACTTTCTTTTACATATTATATATACACATACATATATATTACTAGCATCCGCCCGCGACTCCGTCCGCGGGGATGTCGGTCTTCGCGTGGATGGTTTATTTCTCCATTTTGAGTAAATCTGACATTGACATCTTATAAATATCTATTGGACCCAAATACGGCTAGGCCTATTATAATACGCAACGTGTGTTCGCGGTTCTACAGAACAACGACTATGGATAAAACTGAAAAATTAAGATTAATTTTTTTCTACGTATTTTTCCAGGATAAAAAGTATCCTATTTTACGCCCAGGATAATAAGGTATAATTATACCAATTTTCATCGTTATCGAACCGTTAGTTTTCACGTGATGTCTTCACATATAGACAGACAGACAGACAAAAATTTTTTTAATCACATATTTGGGTTTGGTATCGATCCAGTAACACCCCCTGCTATTTATTTTTTCATTATTTTCAATGTACAGAATTGACCCTTCTACAGATTTATTATATGTAATAGATAAAGATCGTCCGATTGTATAATTATTTTTATTTCTACTTAATACTAGTTCTACAATATTACGATAAATTGTCATACCAAAAGAAACGTAATCTCATATAATTTGTTTGCAGGTGACAGCGAAGCAGCGTCATGTTCCACATTACCCTGTTGTTCCTCACCTCAGTGTTCAACAGTAAGTAATTTAGTTATTTATCACGAACTAAGCTAACGTCCATGGTTCTGCACACCACGTCATCACACGCTACCACACGCCACACAGGAACCCATGTCACGTTACCGATTTCATCTTTTATGAAAGCTTATTTTCTCATAAAACTATTTTTCATTAAACATTATTTATGAGTGTTCGTGTTTGAGTGCAATTAATAATTTTAGTTGCACTATATAAATTAAATTCCTAAATTGGATACACGAACTAAATAATTGGAAATATCAATTTGGATCTGTTTCAAGCGTATAATTATAAAATTAGAAACAACAAGAGTCATAAATCTGTTAAAAATTAACATAATATTTCATCAACTAGACGCATTGTTATGTATATTGGTACAGCGTGGTATAGTGGTATAGCCGTTGAATGTTATTGAATAATCAAATGTAATTAATTTCCCAAATGCTAGCACACGTCAGGTCCCAACAATGCCGCTGCTCATTCAACCCGTATTCCACAGCCGATAGCTGCGGCTCGGCCCCACACACCCGTAGATTCGGTTTCACAAGACGCGCATTGTTCTCTCCTCCGACATAAAGCCAATCCAATTAAACGAGAATTCCGTACCGTTGCTATTATTCAAAACTCTAACGTGACTACAGATAAGGGCGGCCGTAGGGCGGCGCTCCCACATCTCGTATAAAATTAACATGTTTGTGCGGAGGAACACAGTCAACACGCTGGATTGGAACTCCACTAGAATAATGATTGGTAGGCGTAGATAATTCCAGCGCAAAGTTTAGGAAAGTTCGGTACTTGTCGAGAGTATAGCGCCGGCGCTCTTTAACATTATTGATACTTAAAAGTTTAGTACTTGCACGTAATATGTAATAATTAACAAAGCAGGCGACTAAAATGCAACCGATGCTCGACTAATCGCTTATATAAGGTCGGTCTTACTAGGATATTCTATTCAATTATTCGCCAATGAACCGTCGACTGTAACTGAATTCTGCCTAAATCAATGTTTCAATTTACCGCGCTTTCTACTTCACAATTATGTCAGGAACACGCCTTGATTAAATCAATTCAGCGCGGGATATTGCACGCGTTCGCGCAGTAATTAAAAGCACTGCCGGGGCTTTGTTTCATTTAGGTAATACAGACAAAATTAGTGCAAATGTTTTTTTATAAACTTTATTCATCTTTCTTAATCTCATCTTCACTCATTCTCGGCACTGAAATGTTAATATAACTTATGCAGAATAAAACTTATAAAGTTGATAAGAAATTTGGAATCCTGAGGTAATAAACTTTTATAGTTAGTCGCAAGTTAGCGATAAAACTAAAACACGAACAAACAGTAAACTAGGAACTTAAGAGAATTACGCTTCTGAGGACAATCGCCAAGTTGCTCCGCTTTTTTAGGTCGAACAGTTTGAAACTCCACTTTTGCTGTTGGACTTTTAAGTGGCTCGGAGTTCGGTTTGTGGCGACATTCCGCTCAACTTCACGTCACAGCGTCTCCGGATAAAGAAGCTTCCTTCAAATGTAGTAAAGTGCGTGTACGAATTCGGCTTACGTACGTAATAAAACTTACTTTTTATAAACATGAATACATTAACATCAAAACAATAATTTAATAATCAATAATATTGTAGTTTTTAAAAAAGTAAAGAACACAGTACTTAAATTTATTAAATTATTCGGTATTGTAACCGATCCGTCCAACTAATAAAAGTTTAAATAATAATATTATATTGTTAATAAATCTAATAAAAATGAGTAACATACTACGGGACACGGGCATAGAATTGTTTTAAGAATAGAGTCTCACTTATCGCACGTGTTTGCAACAATACGTTCCGTCAGCAGGCGTGTGGTCGGACGGGGTGTCGCGCGCGGGTCCCGTGTTCACGGAGGAGCCGCCGGCGCTGGTCCGCTTCGCGCGCACGGCGGGCGCGCGCGTGGCGTGCGTGGCGCGAGCCGCCCGCCCCGCGCCCCCGCCGCGCATCACCTGGCTCGCTGACGACGGCGCGCCGCTCACAGACCTGCCCGGAGTCAGGTAATACATTTTTTAGCATTGGAATATAAAACAATATGTAGCGGGTAGCCAATCGGTGGTAAGTGCAGGGGGCCTATTACCATCGCAACTACTCCGTTGCTTTCCATAAAGCAGAATCGTCATATTATTTATGTACACACACACTTGACGTACAAATATACGAAACATTTCATCAAATAAAATAAATGACAAATAACCTAGTAAGTATTAATTTTATTTATATTCTATTTTTTCTTCAGTTTTTTATAATATTATAACATCGGGCGATGAGGTGAAAAGCATGAAGGAAATAACTAATTTACTTTAATGAACAGTATTTTAAATATTTTATTCACGATTTTGCAACTTATACTATAACTTAATAGCGCTGTAAACTATGATGAACACGCGATACCGTCTAAACTGCATTTGCAAGGCATGCAGAGTCGCGGGAGCGCCAAGTGACACACATGAATTAGTAAATTTGAATATTCGTTAAGAAAAGGGGCGAGCAGCGGCGACAGGCACCGCGTCCGCTGTAATTACACGAGGACAAATTGTGGCCGGCGCCGCGGCCATTACTTCACCATTTTCTAAAAAATGGCTCTCGTTAGCACTGTTTGTTCCTGCTCTGATGAATTCACGTTAATTTTTCATTGTCTCTAGAATATTCTCCATTACTTTCAACGTTCTAGTTATTTTGCGACCTGGAATATTGTCGCTTATTTTCCCAGAATTTGCCTTTCATAGATAATTTTTGTAATGATAATTTACAACTTATCCTTCTTTTTTATGTTATTTTTAAACGTTGGCATAATGTAAAAAACATAAGTGGAAGAAGCCCCGCTTCCTGGGACACGGTGTTTTACTTGTTCAATTGCATACGGAGTCAAATTCAAGCTGTATTTATTATGTCAATTAAGTTTCATTATTATTTTAAGTTTGTAATAAAAAAAACCATGCAGTAATTGAATGCTTTACATGTAATTTTGAAAATAACGAAACAATTTATAATGTTAAGCTGATAGATTTAAAGAACACATCATTGACATTATCTTGTTGTTCATACGTTGTGTCAGGCGGATCTACCCGAACGGCACGCTCGAACTGCTGCCGGCGGGCGGGTTCGCGGCGGGCGGCCTGCCGGCGGGCGGCCTTCCGGGCGGGCCGCGCCTTGTGCGCTGCCGGGCCGACAACGCGCACGGGACCATCGTCTCACGAGACGTGCACATTGTGCCTGGTATGCTAATTTTATTTCATTTTCGATGTTCATGAATTTAATTTTTGTATCAATATACAAATGTATAATGTATAATAAAATGTATAATGAATTTAATTTTAAAAAAAATGTATAATAAAATGTATAATGAATTTAATTTTTGTATCAACATATTATACGTACTTTGTTAAATACGTAACAAAGTACGTATATTCTAGGAGCAATTTTGTACCATAGATCGATGCCTCCTAAGTATACTGAGTCAACTAACAAATTTAGGTATTTTCATATTTTTATATAAACGTACATGATAAATCGTGATCTTAACGTTCGTGTTAAAAAAAATTAAAAAAGTACAATAATTACCGAGATAATTTCACGTATACTAAATCAATTTCAACATCGGTTAAAATCGTACATTGTAAACTGATCTAAATAACATTGTACCAGTGTACGCGGGGCGTGAGGGGGGACACAATAAACTTGTATCAATATACAAGTTTATATCGGCTCAGTAGACTATGAATGGCGGCAAGTAAGCACGCAATTTTAGGTAATAATTGTTCTTTAACATGTTAAATTAATATTATTAACAGAAAGCAGTCAAACAGGGCGCGAAAATTTTAAAAATTTACACAAGAATCGATGATATTATGATGATTGATGACATGAATTAATGATATTAAGGTTATTGTTTTTTATGGCATCAACAGGCAGCAAAGAGAGGCGCTAATGAAATTTCCAGCTGTGTTTTCAAGTTTATAGAAGACACGGTGGGTAATGGTGTCAAGTCAGACAACTGTGGAGGCCAAAATAGAAACAGAATTGTATCCTTAATGTGTTATAATATGTTAGCTATTTCGAAGTTTGTTATAGATATTAGTCATAGTACATTTCTATTAGTGGGTCCAAATGAAGGCGACAGTATGCACGCTATAATTGAAAGACAGACGAAATCCATACAAAGTTATTAAAGTGTCTCAGGATTTAGTTAAAGACTTTAAATCAAAGCTATAACTTATAAATAACTGGAAAACTAGCAATGATGGATCAAAAATGCCTTGGAATAAAGCAACAGAAGAACTAGTTTAAGGCTGGTGGATTATCCATATAGGCCGTTTTGTAAAACGAGATACCAAGATGATGCTTACAAGTGGATAGATTGTGCAAAGATATCAAAAGCTACACGAAATAGAAGAGAGTTAATTATTGACGTAAATAATATTTCTTTAGCTTATCAGATACCCATTCCTATTCACCAAAATAAGCACAAAGATTTGATGGATCTTTGTAAAACACTGGTAATTCCTAAAGAGTATCATTTATTTTATAATAATTTGATTTCAACGAACTCTAATGCTCTAATGGATCTAACGACTGATTTTTAATTTGTTAAACCTTATAACTATCTTTTGAGCATTAGAAATGCCTGGATTATTACGTTATTAATTTCTATAATTTTCATTTTTGTTAAACGTAAGTTACCAATTGATATTTTTTTAATAGCGATTTTTTCACGTTGTAGCATTTAGTAAAAACTAAAAATATTAATATGTTGAAAAGATATTCCTACTTAATTATAGCGAAAAATACATTGTGATTCTTCAAAATGAGTTGTTATTGGTTTCTTATTCACGTTCTTCTTCCTAGCTTTTATTAATCCCACACATCGAAAGGTATGTAAAAAAAATCCTAAAAATAAACCTCAGTAAATTACATTGGTCCAGTATACGTTGAGGTTTCAAATGTTAACATTGGGAAGGAAAAATAGTAACCAGTATGTTAATATTTCTAAAAATTGAAAAAAAAAAAAAAAAAAAAAGGCAAGAAAAGTCTCTGGACTATAATCCAGAGGTGGCGCGAACACCCTGTGATGACGGGTGCCAAAAAAAAAAAAATGTTAACATTGCTGATTAATTTCCTAGTATAATGAGTCAAGTGACATAATTTCAGCATTTTATAATTTATTGAGATATAAAAACCCGAAAACAAACAAAAGTAAAATTAAATTAATAAAATGACAATCATTATTTCATGTGATTTTGGTGTAAACGATAGATTTTGATGAACAACGTACATAAATATAACTGGTAGTTAAACCATTTCACTGTTGAGTCCCGCCGGCGTATACCCAGCCATCTACAAAAAAAGCCATTTAAAAACAAAAATCAGCAAATTCATTTTATACGAAAGGAAGAGCTTATATTTTTTATTAAAAAAACATTTACTTTGTTTCGAAGTAATTAGATTTCATTAAAATATAAATGATTTGCCTTCAAATCACTCTCCTGTAAAATTACTAAAATGTCAGTTGACTCATTATACTTAGGAGGCATCGAGATGTAGTGTCTAAAAGCAATATTCCGAAGCTACAAAATCAATAAAGAAAAGCAATATCACGTAGCATATCCGCGATGTTATGGTTTTACTTGTTTTGTTGGAATTATCTACCTGCAGTGAGATATGAGAACTGCAGTGAAATTGCAGTCGTGATTTTGTATTGTCACAGAACAAGCCAGGCACATACCATAAAGCAATAGATTTCCCGAATTGGCTGTTATTTATGTAACTTTTGTCGAATGTCGTCCCGGATCCACATTCAAAAATATTTTATGCTACTAATTTCACGGTATGTGATAAAGTAGACGAATCACTTCTTAGTGATTACATAAACAACATAATATTATGTACTTACACTTCTATGATAATAACATTATATTAAAATTTCATAAAGGACTGCTTTGTCCTACCCACAACTACTGAACTTAGCATTAAGAACCAAATCATTATTATAAAATGTGGTCATTGTTTGTTTACTTTATTATATAATAATTAGTTATTAGCTGTCTCGTAATACATTGTTCTACCTTACTGAAATACTGTAGATATTGTTCGATTATTGATTCTCAAACCTATCTGATATGAAATATATCACAAAATTTCATGAGAATCGATCAACCGTTTCGGTTAACTTGAACACCACGACACGAAAATTTTATGAAGCTATTAGGTAGTACTACATCACATTATTATATGGTAATACTGTGACTAAGTTTTTAATAGTGACATTTGTTGTGCAGTAGCGGACGGCAACTGGGAGGTGACGGTGGAGGCGCCGGCGGCATGCGCGGGCGGCGTGGCGGCGCTCACGTGCCGCGTGAGCGGGGCACCCGCGCGCGCCGCGCTGTGGTACCGCACCGACGCCGTGCTCTCCGTCGATGCGCCCTCGCCTGGTGCGTACCCACCAGCCATACTTCTATGCTTCTTTGTTACACTTTCATAGTCAAATAACAAAGTAAAGTTTGCGCATTTTAATATAGGTACCACTAATCTAGTAGGTACCACACATAATGTATTCAATTTTTTACCGACTTCAAAAAAAAGGAGGAGGTCATCAATTTGGCCGGTATTTTTCTAAGCAATTGCATAGCTTCTATCGCGGGCCTTGAGCGCGGGGACCAAATCGAGAAATTCCGTAACGAAAAAACCTCACGCTCTCCACTCCGACGGGCTCGGAGGTGTGGATTGAAGGCATGCTATGCAATAGCTTTACCGCGGCAGTCCCCGAGTGCCACACGTCTTTATAATAATTCACTCTGCTAAAATTTCTTCTCCCTGTCGAATTGAATTTGTAGCAATCTTGTTATTTATGAAAAAGCGTCTAAAAAGTTTTATCATCAAAAGCTAAAGTATCAAGAGAGTCGAATTTTCCTCTTGAATTATTGGCGCACATAAATAGCGCTGAAGGGGGAAAAGTGGACACCGACAAGTGGGTGTCCATAAATCTATCATCCGACGAGACCCACTCCGTCGCTAATTAATGGAGCAGCAAGATGAGCTCTAAAAATTAATATCTTAGTGTGGAAGCATCTTTGACATGGGCTTTATGTGTTCAGGTAGTACTACCAATTAAATGAAAAAGCAATCCGCTATCCATGTTTATATCATAATATTTGGCTATTATGTCATGTATCATATTCATCTAAAAAGTCGTGTTATTATCTAGACACGCGGCAGCGTGTCAAGCCGAGTTCAAGCGAAGAGAACTGGCGAGCAGCAGCCGTGTGTATATTTACACGAACCATTTCGAGCCACATTTCACCCCCTTATAACTCGAAAACTATTTAAGTTAAATAAACCAAATTTGGTACATATCAAGAAGACCTCAAGATAAACAAGAAACTTAAATTTCATAAATACAGATTAAACAGTTGCGTAGATATTAATATCTAAAAATAGCAATTTTTAAGACTGACTGACTTATAGATATAATATTATGTATACAAAACCTAACCCACTTCCAGATGACCTAGAATGTTCAAATTTTGTAATCAACTAGGTAATAGTGAGTGTACAAAGGAAAAAATCAGAAAATACTGAATTTATCTGTATTTAATTTTTTTTTCAATGACATAAATTTTGTTTGTATGGAAAAATGGAAAAGTTTAAAAAAATAGAAAATATTATATTCACCTTACTAGTCTTAAAAAATAGATCAAAACTAGTCAGTGGCCGAAAAAAAATTTGAAATCCATCAATAAATGACTGAGATATAGATTATTGAAGTTTACATATTTTAGCGCGAAACATCTGTAGATTCGATGCGCCTCTGACATCACACTCACTCGCGCTAGTATCGCTAGGGCGGATTACTTCGATTGCATGATTTCTTTATTCAAAACTGTTATTAAACGTAAAATAAAAGAAAATTGTAATAAAAATATTGCTCATACAGTTAAAAATAATAAATAATTTTACATATTCACATTTATTTATTCTTTATTTATGAGTGTTTAGTTTAGTTTTAATTTCAGTGTAATGGTAGAAGGCTTCGTCGAAGGTCGAAATGATTTAATTTGCGTAATATTAATATAAGTGAAACATCTTTAGGCGCGTTTAGAGTAAAATTTCAAGATCGCGTCATAGCAATACCGTAACGTCATGGAGTAAGGCGACGATTCTTCTACAACGATCTCGGATCTTTGCATCTTGGTAATAGTGTGTGTACGAATTCACGCTGGATGTTTAGAAAATCATGTAATCTTTTAAACAGAAAACGAGTCTAACTCAGCCCCCGGAATCACAGACACAATAGAAAATCTATTGTGTCGTGGCTCGATCGGGCCGCTCGGGGCTCAATGGGTTAAAAAAATGCAGATAATGACGGGGCAATGTGCGCTGACATTCATAATATACAAGAAAATATAGAAAATAATACTAAACAAACCATACAGAGAAACCGCAAGAAAAAATAATAAAAATCGTATAAAAAAAGTATTATATTCATAAAGTAAATCAAATTTGCCGAGTAATTTTCTGTACAAAAAGTAATGATATCCCACCAAAAACATAAATGTAAAAATTGGAGCCGAGTTCAATCGTTGACTTAATTTGCCAAAAAAAGAAATGAGATCTAAATGTGTGCCAAGTTCTGCATACTGTCCAGAAATTTATTTACAAGGATGTATTAAGTTCTTAGGTTGACTGAAAACTCAATTGTTTTATTTTCCCTTAGAGAACAAGGTTTATTCCAAAATATAACTTTTTTAATTTGAATAATATAATTATTTTCACAAAGCAAACAACTAATGACCTATTGAACCCCATAATTTGATGAGGCTAGTTTTACATACTGTTTATATTTTGTGAGGTTCTAAAAACTAGCCTCATCAAATTATGGGGTTCAATAGGTCATTAGTTGTTTGCTTTGTGAAAATAATTATATTATTCAAATTAAAAAAGTTATATTTTGGAATAAACATTGTTCTCTAAGGGAAAACAAAACAATTGAGTTTTCAGTCAACCTAAGAACTTAATACATCCTTGTAAATAAATTTCTGGACAGTCTGCAGAACTTGGCACACATTTAGATCTCATTTCTTTTTTTGGCAAATTAAGTCAACGATTGAACTCGGCTCCAATTTTTACATTTATGTTTTTGGTGGGATATTAATTACGATAGGAAAGTCACATTAATTGCGGTGCCTGTACAATAAATATCTCAAGACATTGTATTCCGAGGGTGTTACCAGAGCAATCGATCGATCATTGGTCGTCGGCATCGACCCTTGCTATATTTAAAGGTAAACAAGGTTATGGAATTCTTGAAATTATGAAATAGTATAAATAAATTCCTACTCTATTAACATTATAATTAATCTATCGAGATTGTTGAACGCTTGCTCATTCGTCGTGCAAACGTCGCAATCTAATGAACTCAGAACTCAGAAGGTACTTCCCCTAGAAGTGTAATAATGACTGCAATAACTCGCACGCGTCGGTTTAACGCCCAACATTAAAACTTAACAAATTCGATACATGCCACTTCGCAAGAAAATAGTGATACTGCCTTTCACACACCTGCTCACTAATGAAACGTTCTTTAAATTATATTTTATATTAGTATGGAATATGGATTTAATGGAATTTAAAATTGATACTATTGTCAATCAAATAATAAATTTAGTGGATTCCAAATACAATTAAATTTGAACAATGACGTACCACCGGAGGAACATGAAGCGCCTTGCATGAGCCGCTTTATGCAACTTAATTCGTAAATCTCATTCCTGACTGCACTCTGGGCTAATCTGCACACAAGTGCTAGTTCTTTATACTATATAAAAGCTGTAGGTAGTTCGGCTTACAAGGCAATATTAATTAAAGCGATATCTCATCGGGGCGGCGGTAACTCAGGCCGACGTGATGTATGGCGCTCCCTCACACTCTTGTGTAATCTTCCTACCAGCGTTTTATCTCGTCCAACTTACTAATCTTGCGATTAAACCGGATATTCTAATTAATTCACGCTACGTCCTCTATAAACACTTATTAAAACTCGATATAACATCCGATATTGTGCTTATTAGGCGCGTCTGAATATTAATGAGTGAACGGGAACTGAAAGTAAACAAATCGAATTCATTAAATTTGACGCCAAGCAAACATATTATACAGTTACCGCTTTCTTACCTGTATATTTGTTTGATATATATTGACAATTTACATAAGTGTTTTTTCTTTTTGATTTTTCGTTTATTTTTGTTATTTTTTTTTTCTGTTTGTATTATGTGGTGCTAAATAAACATTCTTATTCTTATTCTTATTCTTATTCTAAGTGTTGTTTCGCCGGTAAAAAGTTAAGAAGTTATGGTAGTTAACGCAATCCATTCCGTAGATTGGAGCTTTTGACATAATTGGTCTAAAAATCATACATAATTCGTCTATATGTAATATTTTTATGTAATTTGGTTATCGTAGTAATATAATTGTATTTGTTTGCACGTCAGAGTCGCGCTACCTGTCGGCGGGCGACACGCTGCTGATCCGCGGCGTGTCGGCAGCGGACGCGGGCGCGTACAGCTGCCTGGCGCGCCACGACCTCACAGCGCTCACCAAGCGCTCCCGCCCGGCGTTGCTCGACGTGCTGCGTTAGTAATCCCTTGCGTTCTGACTATTGTTACAATAAGCAGGGCAATTCATCATTGTTTTAATACAGCTGTTTATAACTGTAAGATTATTATAATATTATAAAGATAGAATGAAACAATTTTCAAAGATCAATGATCAACTATTATCTTTCCTCATAACATATTCAAGATATGACGAATGGATTGACTTACAGTGTAAGTTGTTAGTTGTTATTGCAGCAAACCTTTAGGAAGCTTCACCGCTGCACGTTTGTTAACGCCAGACTAACAAAGTTGGCAAATTGCCAACATTTGCCACTCCGACTACACAACTAGATCCACTCAATTTATATCAAAGTTCAGCTTAATGTCTTTACTTCAGAGACGTTCAATACTAAAACTTATTTCAAGGTTTATTAAAAGCGTTCCTATCTTTCTTACTTAAAGCTTATATTATTAGGTACGTACTTCGGTAAACTTTTCGTGCGTGGAGTTTGCTTGATTGTATCTATTTATTTACTCTTTGTGCGTTCCATTTATTTTAAAGGGAATATTATATGGCAATTATTGAGAGCTGTATTACTTTTACGTTAAGAATTGCCTACTCTTTTTGATGACGAAATTCAATGCAAATATTATTCTTTATTATATTATGGCTCTTGTAATAATGATAATGTGAAATTGATATCTATTGATAATAATTTGCTTGTACCTGTGGGCAACGCAGCGAGCTCGGCGGGATCTGCGCCGCGCGTGGTGTCACCGGCCCGCGAGCTTGCGCCGCCCGCCGGCGCGCTGCTGTGCCTGCCCTGCGCCAGCACGGACTACCCGCCACCACATTACACGTAACATCTCACTTCCATAAGCAAAATTATTTATAACTTTATTTTATTTCTGTCCAATTTTTACAACATTAAAAATGCCTCTAACTTTAAATTATAATTCTAAAAGCTTGTTTCAACGGACTGGACTTTTGTTACTTATTTCTTACTAGCTTTTCACCCGCGTCTTCGCCCGCGTTTTCAAAGGAAAACCCGCATAGTTCCCGTTCCCGTGGGATTTCCGGGATAAAACCTATCCTATCTGTTAATCCAAGTTACCCTCTATATGTGTGCTAAATTTCATTATAATCGGTTCAGTAGTTTATGCGCGAAAACCATACATACATACAAACCTTTCCTCTTTATAATATTAGTATAGATATAGATTAAGTGAAATATTGAAGATCTCACTATTTTCATTCACTATTTGGTGTAGTTGGTACCGCGAGTCGCAGGGGCGGCTGCAGCCCGTCGAGGCGTCGAGCACCGCCTGGCTGTGGAGCGGCGGCGCGGCGCTGTGCCTGCGCGCCGGCCGGGACACCAGCGGGGCTTGGCTCTGCAAAGCCTATAATGTCTTCGGCGACGCCACGGCTCAAATAAGGCTAGATGTGCAGCTTGACATTACGGTTGACGTACAGCCAGAAGTCACGGTGAGTTTTTTTTTGATGGCTCAGTATTTTAATAAAGTCATAAAGTGTGAATATTAAAAATGTTTCTTTTTTTAAGCTATTGCATAGCTTCTATCGTGGGCCTTGAGCGCGGGGACCAAATCGAGAAATTCCGTAACGAAAAAACCTCACGCTCCTCACTCCGACGGGCTCGGAGGTGTGGCTTGAAGGCATGCTATGCAATAGCTTTACCGCGGCAGTCCCCGAGTGCCACACGTCTTTTTTTTTTGTTCAATTTTAGTGCCAAGTTGACAAAATAGTATCTTTTATTCCGCAAAAACTAAGACGGTCAAATTGGGATACTAACTTTATCATTCAACTTCTCTTCCAAAAAGATTGGAGAGCATAATTAAGTGCAAAGGATATTGACAAATAGCAAGGCGTGCAGGTGGCGGAGGCGGGCAGCACGGTGCGGCTGAACTGCAGCACGAACGAGCCGGGCGCGTCGCTGCAGTGGCTGCACAACGGCGCGGCGCTGGCGGGCGCGGCGGGCGGCGCGCTCGTGCTGCGCGGCGCCGCGCGCGCGCACGCCGGCGTCTACCAGTGCGTGGCGCGCGCCGGCCTGCGCAGCGCACAGGCCTCCGCCGAACTTCGACTAGGGAGTAAGTGCTTCCTGTAGCATTCTGCATTCGACTCTTGAATGTATTGAAGATTTAGCTACGCTCATAATATTTAATAGGTAAATTATAATGTTTTAAATTTATTTTTTTATAAAATTGTACGCATAATTTTATATCATTATAGGTACAATTTCATAAAAAGGGTTTGCGTAAGTATAGATCACCAACAGGCAACAACACTTGATTGACGCGCCGCGAGTCCCGACTCTCCCGGCTGACGCTAATTAACCCCCGCGTCCATCACCCGTGACGCGTGACCCAAATTAATTGACCACTGTCCACTGACTACCCCCCGCCGCTTGTCACACATTATTATATCATATGCCTACTGAAGCCATTCATAATAAAAGAGACGAGAGGATATTAATATATCAAATATTATTACACCAAAATATAAACAACTATCTAACGACAAGCTCCGACGAATCAACTAACGAGAATTTGTCTTTAGGGTCGAATAAAAATTAATCTTTTTTATGCGCCTATTTTAATGAACTATGTTAATGAATGCCAAAGGAAGAAATAGGTTAAGCGTCAACTTCATTAACCATTCGCTGAAAGAAAACAGGAGAAATATCCGATATAATAATATAATAGCGCTAAATTTATGTGTGTAATTCGTCGCATCGTAAAGTGAATCATTATTTATGGGATTATACGGTTTACTTCTTAATAATTTTATAATAGCGTTTAAGTAACAAAGGCGTGCAATATGCGATGAAATGAAATAGTAATAAATAGGTATGCGATGAAATGAAAAAATAATCTCATATATCATAAATGTATCATTGTCGATAAAACCAAAAATATATTTCATTAATTTTGATTGTTTCTTGAATTGATAAAGGCATTGTAATATTCACCATTTATCGCTGTCCTGTCGAATAGTTTCACAGTGTTGGAAGTCTTAATAACTAAATTTGAATTGTTGTCTAAGATAGAATCCGATATGAAAAACGATTTCATTAATTTAGTGCTGCGAGAGATGCCAATCGGGGGGTAGCGGGGCGGGAAGCGAGGGGGAACATCAATTCCAATAAAGTGTTTGAGAGGATGAAATCAATCAGTAAATTGAGTTTGTTTCCGGAACGTATTGTGCGATTAAGCGCATAAATCTACGTTGTATAATGACCGGATAATACCATACTGCGCGAGGCTCTGCGGGTAAATTACAAGCGCTGACTGAAATTGTAGAGTGTGTAAATTTCATTTATAAATTTAATATCATCGGCTTATTACTCGTACTGGGTATCTATTTATGTCATAACTTTCTGGGATTAAAATAATAACTTATTTAACTGCTTAATGACAATATCAAGGTCAATCTGCAACTACAATAAAAACAACATTACAAGCTGCTCTGCCTGTGGTCTCTAAAAAAGCTAACGCGATTCGGAAAACTTTTACATAGGGCTTAACAACATAATAGCACAAAATAGTATGCAATACGAAATTTTATTATTTTGTGAACTCATTATTCTTTTGAGTAATTGAGGGTACAACTGACAGATTCCCCGCCGGAGCTCCAGTACACGTTCATAGAGCAGGCGCTACGCGCTGGCGGCCCCGTGGCGCTGCGCTGCGCCGCCGCCGCCTCGCCGCCGCCCGCCTTCGTGTGGCTGCTCGACTCGCAGCCGCTCGACCGCTACATCGCCAGACACAGGTATCGCAAGCCTCGCCGATACCGCAGCGAGAGACCGCGTAAACAATTTAACCCCATGTTATATAACCAGTAACGGTATGCTCGGACAGGTACTCCATATCGGAGGAGACGACGGTGTCGGGCGAGGTGGTGTCGCTGCTGAACATCTCGGCGGCGGCGGCAGCAGACGGCGGCCGCTACACGTGCCGCGCGCACAACCCGCTCGGCGCCGTCGAACACTCCGCTAGACTCAATATTTATGGTATCTATAACTACTTATATACATCCAATATCATATCTTATAAGTATCAGAGAATAGTGTAAGGAATCGAATCGATAAAAAAGTGAACTTGAGTATCGTAACAGATTAATTGTATATGCCCCGTGTAACGCGGTTTCGAATCCCGCTTCGTGGTAGATTTTTTCTCTTATTCTTTAAAAATTTATCCATTTGAAAATTATACAGGAATTTATGGAAAATGTTCCAACAATTGAACAGTTCTATTTTTTACTATATTTTACATACCTACTAGTAATTACAAGTCGAAGCTTAACGTGTATTTTTCATGATTTTGTAGCATGTATATTAATATGTATGTATGTATATAATGACAATAATATGGGGAATGAAATAAAGACAATTGCGTTTTTTGTTGTCATCAAAAAACAACATTTAAATTTTAAAGCCTTTAATACACTTGAAAATGCTACAATCTACAATACAGAGCCTCGATGTCACTTTGACATCAACAGATAATCTATCGACATAGAAGAAAAATGTGTTCTTTACATGACGTATATTATAGCATGTAACAATAACACAACTAAATAATGTTTTGTCGGATGGCAGGTCCCCCGTCGGTGCGGCCGCTGGGCCCCGTACGCGCGGTGGCCGGCGACAACCTCACGCTGCTGTGCCCCTACGCCGGATATCCGATCAGGTCCATAGAGGTGCATTTGATAGCATAATTCTAAACTTTACATTAATAACATTCTAAAATGGTTGTGCTTTTAACATATTTTTTGCACTAACAATAAATATTAATATTAAACTATATCTATAATATTACGTAAATGTAAAGTTTTGTATAAACTGCCTTACTAGAAATTAATTTTTTTTATGGCCTTCTTTATTAGAATTATCATTATTTCTGTTCCTTATCATGGGAAGAATATGAAACAATAAACAGATTGTTGAACAAAAATAATAAAATAGCTTGGGGGTGCACAGTTCGGTGCGGTGGTCGCGGCGCGGCGGGGCGGCGCTGGGCGGTGCGGGGCGCGTGGCGGCGCGCGGGGCCGCGCTCTCGCTGGCGCCCGCGCTGCCGCAGGACGCCGGCCACTACGCCTGCTCCGTCTCCGCGCCACCCGCGCACCCCGCCTCCAGAGATATCGAAATACAAGTCAGAAGTGAGTGGATTTGGCTATTTTGAATCAAAGGCTACGATTACATAATGTACATAATGTATTCTTGAATTGGGAGTTAATCGTAGTTTGTGTATTAGGTAAACCTTGTTTATGTTGATATGATGACTCAATAAAATAATTATTATATCTTGTGCTGTTATCTAGATCCGCCAAAAATATCACCGTTCATGTTCTCGCCGGAGCTCACAGAAGGCAGTTCCGTGCAAGTGTTATGTGGAGTGTCGTCGGGGGACAAGCCCATGTACTTCTCTTGGCTGAAAGATGGAGCGCCTTTGCCACCTAATTTACAGGTTCAGTTTTATTAACAGAATTTGTTTAGTACCTAAATAACTCACAGTTTCATATTTCTCATTGCTCTATACACCTTAGATCGAAGAGAAGAGCTTGAACGAGTTTTCTCTCCTAATGTTTTCCGAATTGACGGCTCAGCATAGCGGTGCCTATACTTGTCGAGTCGCCAACCACGCCGCCACGGTCAACTACACTGCATCACTCACAGTCAAAGGTAACAAAATCAAAACCCTGCAATATAAATTATTTTGATATTAGTTCATCAATTGACAGGAAATAATAATCGAATTTTAATATTGCTATTTAGTTATTTCTAAATTCATGGCTTCATTTGTTGGTCGTTGTAGTAGGGTTCATAATTACGTAATCATCATCATCATCATCATCATCATCAATCATCAATACATATAATAAAATTGTAGAAAAGTGATGTCTGTACAATGAAAATATTAAAAAAAAAAATAGCAGATGTTATTATTAAATCGATCCTGAACCCAAAACTGTAGTTAAAAAAATTTTTGTCTGTTTGTCTGTTTGTCGGTTTGTCGGTTTGTCTGTATGTTTGAACACGCTAATCTCAGAAACGGCTTATCCGATTTAGATGCGGTTTTCACTAATATATTGTGGTAAGCTTCATTTAACATTTAGTATTTATTTCATGTCAATCGGGTCATAAATAAAAAAGTTATGACCATTTAAGTAATCACAGCGAACATTTACTAAGGCATTCTATACATGAATTACTTTATTACGTAAATTATACGCTAAAGTTATTCCTTGACATGTCCAGATGATCATATCGAAAGTCCCCAAGCGTGGGGGGGGGTAGTAGGGGGGTCAAAGGACCTTTATTTAGATTTTTGCTCATAAGTCTAAAACCTGCACAAATAGCATTATGGTTACTTCTAGGTAAATTTTCTATATAAAAGGTCTTTGAAATTATGTCGTAGGTATTATATTTTAACTCCCGACGCAAAAAGAGGGGTGTTATGTCCGCTATGTGTGTTTACATGTCTGTCTGTGCCACCGTAGCTCGCTAACGGGTAATACGAATTAGATGCGGTTTTTTTTTGTTACATTAGTTGTTTATTATAAATAGGGGTAAGTGGGAATGAAAAAAACGAATGTTGTCGGTTATACCCAAGTGATATATCAAATGAAAATAGACGACATGTCAGAAACAATTAGTCAAATTTTATCAAAATCGGTTCATTCATTTATTTGATATAGGGGTAAAAGTGAGAATAAATAAATAAATTTTATCAAATATACTCAATGACCTGACGTGAGAAGAATAATGAGGCATATTTAATCAAAATCGGTTCATCCATTTATTATAATATAGAGGGGTAAAAGTGGGAATGAAAAAAAGGAATGTTGTCTGTTATACCCAAGTGATATATCAAATGAAAAAAGACGACCTGTCGGAAACAATAAGTCAAATTTTATCAAAATCGGTTCATCCATTTACTATAATATAGAGGGGTAAAAGTGGGAATGAAAAAAACTAATGCTGTCTGTTATACCCAAGTGATATATCAAATGAAAAAAGACGACCTGTCAGAAACAATAAGTCAAATTTTATCAAAATCGGTTCATCCATTTATTTGATATAGGGGTTAAAGTGGGAATAAATAATCGAATGTGGTCAAATAATATACTCAAGCGGCATATCAAATGACGTGTGAATTACAATTAGTCATGTTTTATCAAAATCGGTTAATCTGTTTATTACATATAGGGCACCTTAGGGGTGATAGTGGGGATAAATAATCCAAATGGAGTACCAAACGAAAGGATACATGCACATATATATAGGTAGGATTAGACATGGTTAAGATCAAAATCGGTTCTGCCGGGGTGAAAGGGAAAATTTGAAAGTCTGTGAAAGTAGAAGGATATGGGAGCGGGAGAATAACCACATCCTGGAAATTTTGAACTCTTCTGTACCTAAGTTTTATAGCTCAGTTTAGTAATAAATTTTACTAACAGTTCTTTTGTGTTATTATTTATTTTATTTCTTAACTGTTACATAATAATCTGTAAGTACCTACTTACTTATAATTTAGTTGTATATGATAGTACGTGTTTCAAGACGTGTTTACTCAATAATTCTGTGTTAAGTAGTAACTACTATGCAGTCACTATTCCACGCGGACGAAGTCGCGGGCACAGCTAGTTAATTAATAAGAGAGTCAAAAAATAATAACAGATTATTAAAATTAGTTGCTCCTTCGTGGGTCACGGAGGCCGTTGATTCCGCCGTGCTGCTGGGAGCGCCGTTGCAGTTGGAGTGTGTCGCTAAGGGATATCCCACGCCAATTGTAACGTGGTATAGAAGAATAGGTTTGTATTTTTTTCCAAACGAAGTTTGGTTTATTATCAATGATTTACCTATTATTGCATCTATCTGATCTTTTTATTACCTACAACTTTGCCATTGAACTTTTTTCCGTAGGACTTGTAGTTTTGTCGGAAATCGAGAGAGACCGTTTTTTTCTCTTAAAAGCTCCCTCCCACTTCCCGAACTCGGATTGACCGTAATTTATTTTTTCTTGCATTTTTATCAAATTTTCCTCCTTTTCTAATGGGTTTCATCCTACTGCAATTTTTCTTGTATCAAAAATTATCGGCACTGGTCTAGAAGGTAAAAGCTGGCACGCGGTTACATCTTGAATCCCGCTAACATTGATGAATCATGTCATTATAAAATAGATGGTGTCAATGGACTGGAAGGCTCTGAGCGATGGGAGGTGACGGGCTCCGAGTGGGGCACCGCAGGAGATCAGCAGAGTGAGGGAACGGGACGAGCGGCGCTCGCGGCGCGCGTGGTGTCCCGCTCGCACCAGGGCCTGTACCGCTGCAGCGCGGACAATGGAGTCGGCTCGCCGCTCGTCAAGCATGTTAATATTACAGTGCACGGTTAGTGATCAAGTATCGATATACTTCTTAAGGTTACAATCGTACCGTATCGTTAGTGACGATTTATACCGTTTTAATTTAGAACCTGCTAATTTCGGTACATCGAGTGAGGTGGCACGGAACATCACAAGCGTGCGTGGTCAAAGTGCAGTACTAAGTTGCATCGCCCGGGGCGATTCCCCGCTCACTCTGCATTGGACGCATCGCGAACAAAGACTCGACCTTGATAGCTATCGGTACATATTTATAATAATAAAATAATAATATATAGAATGTATATCATCAATTTTATGAACCTACACAAATAACGAGAAATGTATCCAAGGTGGACCATATCCGAGGTGCGCACAGCGGAGGGCGTCCGCTCCTCGCTCACGCTGCGCGCCGCCGAACGGGAAGACGCAGGCGAATACCGCTGCCACGCCGCCAATAAGTACGGTCGCAGCGATCTGTTACTGTTTCTACATGTTGAAGGTAGGTGTTTAAACGTTAAATGTTCAAACAAACTTCTCAAACTGATTTACATAATCAAATACATAAATAGGAATCGAGGATCACATGCTTACTATCTGTTTTGCACCAGAGCCGCCAGGCGCGCCGCGGTCGCTGCAGCTGTGGGGCGTGGGCGCGGAGTGGGCGCGGGTCCGCTGGCGCGCGCGCCGCGCCGCCGCGGCCGCCGTGCTGTTCGCCGCGCTCGTGGCGCCGCTGCACGTGCTGCCCGCGCACCTCACCTCTGACCCCGCGCACGCTACCTACAATCTGACACTCGATATATCTGACGACAAGTACCTACTATAACTTACCTTATACGCTTACTTAGTTACATTGTTTATTTGTCTTAGGATAATATTGTTTAGAATAAAACATTCTTTTTTTTCATTCGTAGGATTGACGTCGATGGCTCCAGCATATTAAGCGCAAAAATAGAGAATTTAAGAGCGGCAACTACGTACTCGCTTCGCATAGTCGCGTCTAATCACATAGGGCAATCCCCACAATCCGATGCTCTTATCTTCACCACTCTGGAAGAAGGTAGAATCAATTATATAACTTGAAAATAAAAATAATATAATATTAAGAAAACTTATACATATTTCTAACGTTATTTTGGACTTAATTATTGTTTGCCCTTGGTTTCAGCTCCAAATGGTTCACCGCTAAACGTTCGCATCAGACCAATTAATTCCGGAGAAGTACATATTTCATGGTCTGTAAGTAAATTATTGCTAGGTACTTATTTACTTACTTACTTAATATCCTAATGCCCTTAGCTGGGGCTAAGGGCGTCGATAGTACTTCGCCATGTATCCCGATTTTTGGGAGCGTCTTGTATCTCGTCCCAGCATTTGCGTATAGACTTGGCCTCGGGTACTTTGATTTTTGCTTTTTGATTTTTTTGAAGTGAAAACTTCTTTAGCGGCGTTGGGTATAAAATCTTAAACTCGCGTCAGGACACGTGGCCTGATCGAAAAAGCGTAAGACGGATGTTTTTTTTTTTTAGCCCTTATATTCCATGCGTAAGACGGATACCATTCCAAAATATCAAACATGCTGAACCTTAATAATCAAGTTTTCACTTCTGCCGGCACTCCCGGAGTGCAACCCGTCTTTTTTTTCTTTTAAATATATGTAAGAATACTCCGCAAATGAATCGGAGATTTATCATTTAGAGTGAAAGCAAAATTACCAATGGCCAATGAATGAAATAAATTTTTGTTCGTAAAAAAATATAATTGTAAATCCAAGGCTCCGGCGCAAGACAGTTGGAACGGCGAGTTGCTGGGGTACGTAGTTTCATGGCGCGAGCTGAGGGAGGCGGCGGGCGGCAGCACTGGCGGCGGGGCGGGCGAGGGCACCGACACGGGCAGCGCCGTGGCGCGCGGCTGGAGCAGCGCCGAGCTCGTACTGGGCGGCCTGCGCCAGTTCCGCCGCTACGCGCTCGCCGTGCGCGCCTTCAACCGCGCCGGCCCGGGCCCGCCTTCGCCCACTCTCTACACCACCACTGCAGACGGAGGTAGAAATCGACATTATATTATGTACATTCATTACTTTTGAAATAGCTTTATGTGTATGTATTAATTATATTTTTTGTTATGTTGGATAGTTCCTGAAGATGCGCCTAGCCAGGTTTCATGTGAAGCCGTTTCGGCCCGTTCGCTCCGGGTGCGCTGGGCGCCGCCGCACGCCGCGCACGCGCCTCTTGGCTACGATGTGCTCTACGCACCCATGTACTTCTCACAGTGTTAGTGTAATTCAATTATCTGTTACTATTTGCAGTAGAATTTAGCAAAACTCGGACCGAATTGTGATCTGATGTGAATTGTGTGATTTACTGTAAAGACAAAAGAAGTGCTGAACTTCAGAAACAAAAAAATAAAAAATTTGGAAAATCCAAAAGTGCACGACTCATAATGCTCATTTAATTATGAAATATAAAAAAAAAAATATATATATATATATTATATAGATATACAGTCTTGTAGTTTTCGTTTTTTATTAATTGCAATTAAACGACACTGAATTAATTAATCATTCGCATTCAGTGACCTACAATCGTCGATTAGAATATTTAAAAAAAAAATTAACTCAAATGATGGATTTTTTCACAAGTTATAGTGTTTTCAGGTTTGACACATGACGGACAGGAAAATTTTTTGACCTATTTCGGTGTTTTTTTCCAATTCTATTGAAGTAAATCAATTTTTAAAAAGTATGGGATTAATCTCCATTCTATATATATCTATATATATCTCGACAATAGTATGCAAAATATCTTGATTCCGTGAACTAACAAGGCTATAATAATAAGAATAGCTGCAAAAATGAGGCGAAAAAAATTTTTCGATCGTAAAGCACTCTCTGATGCTTCGCATCGTCGTGCAAAAAAGTGTTTTAATTTGGAAATAATTGAAAGAATTTTACATTATTATAATATTACTAGCTTACCGCCCGCGGCTTCGCCCGCTTTCTCTAAAACGATTTGAGATTTAAACTATCCTATCTCTCAAGTTGGATCGAACTGCACGAATGGTGTGCGAATTTTATTATAATCGGTTAAGTGGTTTAGGAGTCCATTGAGGACAAACATTGTGACACGAGATTTATATGTATTAAAGATATTATTTATTTTTACATACAAACGGCGCGATGTACCTTTGTTCGAAAATAACTTGTTCTCCTTATACTATGGCAGTATATTATGATGGGTAACTGTGCAGCGTGGAGCGGCGCGGTGCGGTCGCAGACAGCGCGCGCGGCGGGCGGCGAGGCGCTGCTTCAGGGGCTGCGCGCCGCCGCCAACTACTCCGTGAGCGTGCGCGCGCGCTCCGACCGCGGGCCCGGCCCGCCCTCCGCACCCGTCTACTGCCTCACTAGAGAAGACGGTATATGATATTTCAATGTTTAAGCTGGAACTTACGTGACCGCCTCTATTTAATAACCTTATACCTTGCTATAGTTCCCGGCGCTCCAGAGTTGGTCCGTGCGTTGCCTTCGTCGGCGCAGTCGGTGCGCGTGGCGTGGCTGGCGCCGACGGAGCGCGCGGGCCGCCTCACTCATTATACGCTCTATACGAGGGAACTTGGCAAGTACGAACTTAACTATTTAATAACGATAATTATTTTAAATATTATATGCCCCCAATTATTATTATGAATATTGGATATAACGTTGTTGCAACAAAATGGACAAACAACACCAACAACGATAACAAACAGCATTCTTATGCACCATAGAGATAAGAACATTAAAAAAAACTGCGTTAAAAACAACCGACTTCAAAAACGGAAAAGTAAAAAATAAAAAAGATTTGATATTATTTATAACTATATATTATTTAGATGTGCTATTTACTAAAAAGGTTTGATGTCGGTGCACGGACTCAATACTCAGCGCTTAGTGCTTGCCACCGACTTCAAATCTATTTAATAAATAGCACATCTAAATAATATGTAGTAATTAATAATCCCACCAAAAACATAAATGTAAAAATTGGAGCCGAGTTCAATCGTTGACTTAATTTGCCAAAAAAAGAAATGAAGGGTTTGATTTTACGCGAGTATTATACATTTAGAAATTAATCCAGTCTCCCCGTGACCACGCTCGCTGTAAAGTGTTCGAAACGTCGGGAAAATAATAGAATGAATAAATCGCGTTTAAAATCCGTTAAAAAGTCTTTAATTTCTAAAAGAAATGAAATCTAAATGTGTGCCAAGTTCTGCAGACAGTCCAGAAATTTATTTACAAAGATGTATTAAGTTCTGAGGTTGACTGAAAACTCAATTGTTTTATTTTCCCTTAGAGAACAATGTTTATTCCAAAATATAACTTTTTTAATTTGAATAATATAATTATTTTTAAAAAGCAAACAACTAATGACCTATTGAACCCCATAATTTGATGAGGCCCATTTATTGATGGATATCAAAATTTTTTTCGGCTACTGATTAGTTTTGATCTATTTTTTAAGACTAGTAAGGTGAATATAATATTTTCTATTTTTATAAACTTTTCCATTTTTCCATACAAACAAAATTAATGTCATTGAAAAAAAAAATTAAATACAGATAAATTCAGAATTTTCTGATTTTTTCTTTTGTACACTCACTATTACCTAGTTGATTACAAAATTTGAACTTTCTAGGTCATCTGGAAGTGGGTTAGGTTTTGTATATATCTATAAGTCAGTCAGTCTTAAAAATTGCGATTTTTGGATATTAATATCTACGCAACTGTTTAATCTGTATTTATGAATTTTAAGTTTCTTGTTTATCTTGAGGTCCTCTTGATATGTACCAAATTTGGTTTATTTAACTTAAATAGTTTTCGAGTTATAAGGGGGTGAAAAGTGGCTCGAAATGGTTCGTGTAAATATACACACGGCTGCTGCTCGCCAGTTCTCTTCGCTTGAACTCGGCTTGACACGCTGCCGCGTGTCTAGATTTATTTATTTTTTATTTTTTACATACATAGATTCCTTACAGATATCAAATCTTTTTTTTTATTTTTTACTTTTCCGTTTTTGAAGTCGGTTATTTTTAACGCAGTTATTTTTATTAAGCCAAAAGCATTAAACAAAGTTTGAATTTGGAACAGTAAACAGAACTCAAAATGACGGTAGGTCGTAAACAAACGGAGATATCTATACATATAATAAATCTGTAGAAGGGTCAATTCTGTACATTGAAAATATTGAAAAAATAAATAGCAGGGGGTTTTACTGGATCGATACCAAGCCCAAATATGTGATTAAAAAAATTTTTGTCTGTCTGTCTGTCTGTCTGTCTGTCTGTCTGTCTGTATGTATGTTCAGGCATCACGTGAAAACTAACGGTTCGATTTCAATGAAACTTGGTATAATTATACCTTATTATCCTGGGCATAAAATAGGATACTTTTTATCCCGGAAAAATACGTAGAAAATAAATAAATCTTAATTTTTCCGCGCGGACGGAGTCGCGGGCGGAAGCTAGTATTAGTATAGATAGCTAATACCGGAATCATTTAAACGACTTCCGCCTTCAGTTAGCTAAAAATATCAAAAGCAGTTACGCTCAAAATATCATTATTACAAAGTCACATAGGCATGTGACTGACACTAGGTTAAAACAATAGTATTGACATTAAAAATATACAGGCTACTTATAAAAATATGAGATTACCACAGGCAATAAAACGCATTAGAATAAAGGGCAATTGCCAACAATTTATGAGATATTCCACCAACTCCACGTAGGATCCCATCCCAGGATCCCGGGGGATTCCAGGATGACACCACGACCCGGTAATGTCAGTAACTAATGAGTAATTCCGGGGCATGTGTTTAGAAATTAATGACGCTATTTTAGAGTTTAATCACGTAGGAATTTATCAAGCAAATTAAAACATTTGTTTGAGATTCCCGTGTTGTGCTTTGAAATCTGGGATGTAATAAGTATGTTATTAATAAGTTCACAAAAATGAATATACCATTAGGTATACAAACATTTAATAAGTTTTGAAGATTATCACTATCACTATCACTACATAGTATAAAACAAAGTCGCTTTTTCTGTCCCTATGTCCCTTTGTATGCTAAAATCTTTAAAACTATACGGAACGGATTTTGATGCGGTTTTTTTTAATACATAGAGTGATTCAATAGGAAGGTTTTAGTGTATAATTTATTAGGTTTGAGACAAAGCGGGCGAAGCCGCGGGCGATAAGCTAGTTGATAATAAGTTGATAATTTAGACCTAAGATTTAGATTTTTACAATTAATTATCTTTACTTACGCGACAAACAAATTTTTTGAAACGTAATATAATTAAGTTAGTAGGTACTATTAAGTCAAGTTCAAGATGTAGTAAGTCGGTGACTAAAACAAAACGTCCTTAGAGTGGGGGGCGAGTGGTCTCAACGCGCTGAAGCTAGCGGCCCAGCTGGCGAGGGCTGGGAGGGCGAGGAGGAGCTGAGCCACGACGTGCGCGGGTTGCGCGAGCGCGCCGTATACGAGTTCTGGGTGCGCGCCTCCACGGGCGCCGGCGCCGGTCCGCCCAGCCGCGCAGTCACGGCTGCACCCACTCCTTTAGGTAAACGCTTACACCTATTTATTACCTAATTTACCCATATCGATAACAGTCAACACCATTGTACTCCATTGAAAAACATTGTAGTTCAATAAATACGTTAATTTGTCAGGAGTGGCCCGCATCTCGTCGCTGGGCCGCGTGGTGCGCGCGCCGCTAGGGGCGCGCGTTCGGCTGCCGTGCGCCGCGCTGGGCGCCGCGCCGCTGCTGCGCCGGTGGGCGCCGCTGCCGCCCGCGCACACCGTCACCGACGCGGGAGATCTCATTATACACAGTGTGTACTTACACAATCTTTTACTTCCTTACTCATTTTATAAAGGCGAAAGTGTGATTGTTTGACTAACAATGAATAATGTTATTGATTTTTTTTACAAAATAAGTACCTACTTAAGTAAATAAATTGCAATTGTGGCTAACAAACTTTATTTCAACGATATCTGTATCACAAAGAACTGATCGGCGGCCGTTGACTTTCCAAAATAACATTAATTAACAGTAGAACATACATAATATTATATTGTGGTGTGTCGGTCGGTCAAATCCCTACTTAATATTATAAATGCGAAAGTAACTCTGTCTGACTGTCTGTTTCGCCTTCCCGCTTAAACCTCTCAACCGATTTTGATGAAATTTGGCACAGACAATCTTTAGGCCCTGAGAAAGAACATAGGCTACCTTTTATTGCGAAATATGTATCACGGGCGAAGCCGGGGCGAACCACTAGTATACTTAATAATATAATATTAAAATTAAAGACAATAGGGTACCCTGTAGTAGTCAGCAATACTAGGTATCGCGGGCGACGTTTAACATAAATTAATTCAGTCCACAAAATAACATATTACCGTCGCGACGCGTAACATTTTAACATTATGATATGATTTAGCTAAATTACCTAAATCATTATTTAAGTTAATATTATGCTATAGTTTTGTTATTATTGTGTCATTAACGAAGGTGGACCCCAAAATACAGGCTGTCCTAGTTTGGGGTCCAAATGTTACATGTTTGTACCTAACCCACAAATTGATCAATAAATGATTTTTATTTTTATTTTTTTATTTTTATTAAACATATAACATAACATTTATTTAACAGAATAATTAACATAATATAATTAACAATTATAGCATTAACAGTTAAACATTAGCCAGTAACAGAGTTATATAATTTTATACTTAATTCTTATGTTAACAGTTATAGGTATGTTTTACTAGTTGCTTCGCGCGGTTTCACCCCCGTGACTCCTCTCCCGTTGGTCGTAGCGTGATGATATATAGCCTATAGCCTTCCTCGATAAATGAGCTATCTTACACCGAAAGAATTTTTCAAATCGGACCAGTAGTTCCCGAGATTAGCGCGTTCAAACAAACAAACTCTTCAGCTTTATAATATTAGTATAGATATTTTATTTTTTACATTAGTTTATGTCGAAGTTTGTGATGAAGCTATGAAACATTACATACAGAATTGGATGAGAAATGGTCCCGCAACTACACTTGCTCAGTACGGAACTCAGTCGGGGGCGACGCTGCTCAGTTCAGCGTGCAGGCGCTGCGGCCGCCCGCTACGCCCTCGCCGCGTCTCGCACGCGCCGCGCACCACCGCCTGCACCTCGCGTGGGACCCGCCACATGCAGGAGGGGCACCACTTTTAGGTAAATTTAAAGATTTACATAAAAAACTTTTTTAAGTGTAATGTTGTGAAATGGTTTGGTGCGCTAGGTTACACAGTGTGGTGGTGGGAAGGCTGGGAGGGCCGAGAGGCTGGCGCAGCGAGGGCCCTGCGTGTGCCGGCGGGCGAGGCGGGTGCGGCGCTATACGGGCTGGCTTGCGGCGCGCCGTACAGCGCGGCGCTCAGCGCGCACAACGCCGTCGGCGCCTCGCCGCCGTCCAGCCCGCTCAAACTTCGCACCAGAGGAGACAGTCAGTACTCGTTTTTTTTGTACTTCGTTCCTAATCAATGAAAACTGACCAATTGTTTAGGTATTTTACGTTCTGCTTAAACTAGTAAAATATAGTTATGTAAAGCGATATTAATATTGTGTGCAATAAAGCAAAAAATCTGTTATGCGCGAGACGGGCTCACGACATAAGGTTCCGTATAAATAAGCTATTTTTTATTTTCTTCAATTACATCTTTTTTTATTATCGTAGTTGCCCAACAAATACTAAAAATTAAAAATTAAAAATTAAGGGGGGTCCCCATAGTACGGAACCCTTCGTGCGTGAGTCCGACTCGCACATGGTCGGTTTTTTAGTATTAATTGTTGTTATAGCGGCAAATAAAATTTCTCTGAAATTTTCAAATTTCCAACTATTACGGTTCACGAGATCATATCATCTCAGTCAGTAATAGAGTCCTGTTTAACCCTTTCGGTATGGAACACTAAAAATCGATTGACCGTAATTCCCTACAATGCATAAGAGATAATCGGTTTGCGTAGAGGCTAAGGCGCCGTCGGGCAAAGAGAGTATCTGGGCGAACAGCAGCGCGCTGCGCGTCTCGCTGCTGGCGTGGGGCGGGCGCTGCCCCGTAGCGAGCTGGCGCGTGGCCGTGCGCGCGGCGGGCGGCGCCTGGGCCGACCTGCGCACCGACGGGGAGACCGTGCATGTGAGACATCATATTATGCATATTCCATTTGCCACCAAAAATCTAATTTATTCTTATATCCCCAGAAAAAGTTTTCTCTAGCGTTTCGACTTGAGGGTCTCATTGAATCTCATTTAATGTGAATTTAACTAGTTATTTTAATATTATGTAGTGCACAATGCACATAATTCTTTTTTTTATCAAAAATTGTATAGGCATGACATGAATGACAATAAATATTATGATTATTCACACCAGATAAATAGCCTGGAGCCAGCGACGTGGTATGAAATTCGTATCCTAGCACGTTCGCCCGCAGGCGACACGCCGGCGCTGTACCGGGCAGCTACGCGCGCCCATACTGGTGGTTGGTACATTTGCACTGAACCTAATTTGATATTTTTCCGGCTTTACCTAAACACAAGCTAAACACTATTTATGAAAAATCAAAGAATAAAAACAACCTTATGAATATGTTTTGTTTATACTAACGCCATGGCATTATTATGTGTTGTTATTTTAGTCTACTTTGTTTAACTCTTTACAAGCATGTAAAGGACGAAATGGATAGCTTTAGTCTTTATTATTCTAAACTTTAAGATAAATTAGGTATTTATAATATATTTTCACCTACAAAAAAGTAAAATAAAGTAAAAGTTTGTATGTTATGGGCAAAAATCAATCGCTTCAATGATTTTTGCTCATCAGATCAGATAAAAAATGATAATGTGGTACAATGCGTAGAACAGATAGGCGAGCCGATAGATTTGCCGCTGGAGGCGCGTATGAGCGCGGCTGACGGCGGCGCGGAGGCGGAGCCGCGCGGGGAGCGGGGCTGGGGCCGCGCGGGGCTGGCGGCGGCGCTGGGCGGCGCGGCGCTGGCGCTGCTCGCCGCCGCCGCGCTGCTGCTGCTGGCCTGCCGCCGCCGCGCGCCGCCTCGCCACTATGCCCTGCCGCAACCTACGCACAATAACGGGAAGACGCTGGACCCACCTGACAGTGAGCTATTTTCAACTTTAATTATTTACTTAAAAAAAGTTGAAACAAATGAATTTCAATTTGAATAAAATATATCTTTAACGAAACTGTATAAGTCTATTGTTGAAGAATACCAATAAAACATGAGCATTTTGAGCACATTATGTTTATAATATTATTTACTAGCGACCCGCCCCGGCTTCGCACGGGTGAAATGGCGGCCGGCCAGTACCGCCGCAAACGCTACGTCCCGTAATTTTTAAATCTGTAATATCTTCGAAAATAGAAAAAACATTTTAAGGTCGTTCCCTGAGCGAGTGACCTTGAGCATTCACACTTCTTTCCCGAACCACAGCTATCCGCCGCTTCTACAATACTTCGCAAATAATTCTTGCGCCACCTAACGCGCATCCGCGTGAACTGTTTCAAATACAAGTAAAATTCACAGAGCTCAGAAGTAACAGACATGGCATTTAAAATATTTTTTATAGAAAAACATTATAATGGTGCTAACACATAATTTTGGTCTTTACCAATTCAGAGTTAAATTATAGTCATATGGATGAATTTTATATTAAATTTTTAAAATGAATCAAAATTGATGGTACTCTGTAATGATCATCATTCGGTGATATTTTTATATTTCTTTTAAACTAGATAATCCCATTCAAATGTTATCCAAAAACTGTCGCCAAATGGTTTCTAGTTGAAATAACTTTTTGTCTTGGTGTCATTTTCATGGTTTTTGGGGTACCTATTAACCAATATGAGGTCAAAATTAAAATTCAAGATTGCGCCGACGATAATTTACACCTTTTTGTCATGGGTGTCATTTTCATGGTTTTTGGGATAGGTTTTAACCAATATGAGGTCAAAATTAAAATTCAAGATGGCGCCGACGAAAATTTTACATCTTTTTGTCATGGGTGTCATTTTCATGGTTTTTGGGGTAGCTATTAACCAATATGAGGTCAAAATTAAAATGTAAGATAGCGGCGATGAAAATTTTACATCTTTTCGTCATGGGTGTCATTTTCATGGTTTTTGGGGTACCTATTAACCAATATGAGGTCAAAATTAAAATTCAAGATGGCGCCGACGAAAATTTTACATCCTTTTGTCATGGGTGTCATTTTCATGGTTTTGGGGGTAGGTATAAACCAATATGAGGTCAAAATTAAAATTCAAGATGGCGCCGACGAAAATTTTACATCTTTTTGTCATGGGTGTCATTTTCATGGTTTTTGGGGTAGCTATTAACCAATATGAGGTCAAAATTAAAATGTAAGATAGCGGCGATGAAAATTTTACATCTTTTCGTCATGGGTGTCATTTTCATGGTTTTTGGGGTACCTATTAACCAATATGAGGTCAAAATTAAAATTCAAGATGGCGCCGACGAAAATTTTACATCCTTTTGTCATGGGTGTCATTTTCATGGTTTTGGGGGTAGGTATAAACCAATATGAGGTCAAAATTAAAATTCAAGATGGCGCCGACGAAAATTTTACATCTTTTTGTCATGGGTGTCATTTTCATGGTTTTTGGGGTGGCTATTAACCAATATGAGGTCAAAATTAAAATGTAAGATAGCGGCGATGAAAATTTTACATCTTTTCGTCATGGGTGTCATTTTCATGGTTTTTGGGGTACCTATTAACCAATATGAGGTCAAAATTAAAATTCAAGATGGCGCCGACGAAAATTTTACATCCTTCTGTCATGGGTGTCATTTTCATGGTTTTGGGGGTAGGTATAAACCAATATGAGGTCAAAATTAAAATTCAAGATGGCGCCGACGAAAATTTTACATCTTTTTGTCATGGGTGTCATTTTCATGGTTTTTGGGGTAGCTATTTACCAATATGTGGTCAAAATTAAAATGTAAGATGCGCCGATGAAAATTTTACATCTTTTCGTCATGGGTGTCATTTTCATGGTTTTTGGGGTACCTATTAACCAATATGAGGTCAAAATTAAAATTCAAGATGGCGCCGACGAAAATTTTACATCCTTTTGTCATGGGTGTCATTTTCATGGTTTTGGGGGTAGGTATAAACCAATATGAGGTCAAAATTAAAATTCAAGATGGCGCCGACGAAAATTTTACATCTTTTTGTCATGGTTGTCATTTTCATGGTTTTTGGGGTAGCTATTTACCAATATGAGGTCAAAATTAAAATGTAAGATAGCGCCGATGAAAATTTTACATCTTTTCGTCATGGGTGTCATTTTCAAGAATTCGACTATATAGCTTGTATTTGTTATTTTGTTTTAGTTTACTTTAAAGGAGAAAATTTCGCTTCAAAGGCCTTGTTTTATGTATCAAAAACAAGATCTATCACGAAAGCGAATTTTGTGATATTATTTGAGCCACGGCGTAAATACTCAAATTTGCTATCTAGTCGAATCCTATATATTACGGGAGAAATCAATTTAAAAGAGCATTGATTATTGAAATACATATTTAGAAATGTAATGTAAAACGAAACTCTGTGTCAATATTCCGTCAGATATTCGCTTTTTCACTGTATTCGCTCAACTTTGTTAATTGTTTAAAAAAGAGTTCATCTAATATACTAAAACGAAGAGAATAAAATAAAAAAGAGCGCGTGAGCCGAGAACACATGTCAGAAGTGAAACTTCTTTGGTAAGATTTATAGATACGAAAATCGCCGCCTTTCTCCATGACGTGACGGTATTACCATGACGCGACCTCGTAATTTGACTCTCAACGCGCCTATAGAACTTTCACTTCAAAAAGCTACACCTAAACTACAGAATTTGAATTCTGTTCGATTAATATGTAAACGATTGTAAGAAAAATCACATAAATGACATCCATTTCGAAAAAATATCAAAATTTTGTCAGCGCCTTGTAGTATTTTAGATTTGACCTCATATAAGCTACCACAAAAACAATGAAAATGACACCCATAGCAAAAAGATGTAAAATTTTCGTCGTTGGATTTTATTTTTGACCTCATATTGGTTAATAACTTAATAGCTAACCCAAAAACCATGAAAATGACACCCATGACAAAAATATGTAAAATTTTCATCGGCGCCATCTTGAATTTTAGTTTTGACCTCGTATTGGTTTATACCTACCCCGAAAACCATGAAAATGACACCCATGACAAAAAGATGTAAAATTTTCGTCGGCGCCATCTTGAATTTTAATTTTGACCTCATATTGGTTAATAGGTACCCCAAAAACCATGAAAATGACACCCATGACAAAAAGATGTAAAATTTTTCTCGGCGCCATCTTGGATTTTAGTTTTGACCTCATATTGGTTAATAGGTACCCCAAAAACCATGAAAATGACACCCATGACAAAAATATGTAAAATTTTCGTCGGCGCCATCTTGAATTTTAGTTTTGACCTCATATTGGTTTATACCTACCCCAAAAACCATGAAAATGACACCCATGACAAAGAGATGTAAAATTATCGTCGGCGCCATCTTGAATTTTAATGTTGACCTCATATTGGTTAATAGGTACCCCAAAAACCATGGAAATAACACCCATGACAAAAAGATGCAAAATTTTTCTCGGCGCCATCTTGGATTTTAGTTTTGACCTCATATTGGGTAATTTAGCTACCGCAAAAACCATGAAAATGACACCCATGACAAAAAGTAGTATACATACTTAAAACTTCAAATGTTGTTTGTCTAATCCTAATACTTATTCACTAAAAACTTAAAAAGTAAAATGTGATTTATTGCATAAATTAATAAATTTATAATAATTTTTATAAAATATTTTCGATTATTAAAAAAATTATATTTATAAAGCATTTGAATGTTTTAAAAACTAAATATCATAATTATATAAAAAATATGTTGTGTGGTTTTATGAAACCACGGTAAAAGTGAAACTTTTTTCACACTATAGACATTTAACTAAAAATTTTCGTATTTGTACGATAATTATCGTACATATCGTGCGTCACGCGACATGCGCTACACAGACCAAAAAGTTTGAGACGATGTAATAAAAGTTTCACTTTAATATATTATAATAACTAAAGCTCATTGACCAGTTATTATATTATTGATGATTTCTAAAATCTCACTATAAATTAATAGTAGTAGCGTCTATTCCTCGCTCATTGTTTGATATTCGTACTATTCGAATAAACATGGGTCACGTGATTGTCATGTGACGCTCACGGCGACAAACGACACAAGCTTCACCCTCGAGACCTAGCGGCCGACTGAACCTCCCATACAAGCGCAAGAGATATAGTTGCGAATACGCCCAAAATTTTGAATAAAATGTTTATAAAATCTAGTATAGGTCTTATCAAAAAAAAATTTTTACCATAATTTTCGTAATGAAATTGCCTATCCAATAGTGTAAATACCAAATCAAAAGAATCATTAGTTTAAGAGGAGATACACGGTAAACATAATTATTTCTAATTTCTGGGATTTCTTTGGGAGGAGATTAATTAAACTTTAAGTCAATAAAATAACAAAATACTTTTACCATTTTTGAGCCAAGAATATGTAGAAATTTAATGTATTTTTATTTAGTTGATATATCTTTTGGATAAGAAGGAGATAGCTCCAGAAAACAGTACAAAAAACGGCTAGAGCTGGGTTTTACTCTATTCCGCGCCTTAAGAAAAAATATTCATTATTCACTTAAATCATACGGTCTAAACTCTAAAGGGCCATATAGATCTATATTAAATGAACAATTTATTTAATTGGTTAAGGATTAATGCTGTATTGGTTAAAATCGCTTCGAAAATTAACCATTATTTGTCGCAAAAAGTAAATGACAAAAAAAAGTTATTGTGGGTTATCCATAAGAGATAGACATAATATACCATCACGGACTTTTCTGTAGACCTTTTCAATGTGTACAATACTTAAGTAGTACATTATTTTGATAAAACTCGTAGGGTTCAGCCTGCGTTTGCAATGTAAGCGGAAAAAATGTAATTATTTACCTACGACATCACAGTAGAAACCTCAAAAATAATAGTACTTCTCCACTATTATTTTAATGGGTGTTATTATACATATAAACCTTCCTCTTGAATCACTCTATTTATTAAAAAAAACCGCATCAAAATCCGTTGCGTAGTTTCAAAGATTTAAGCATACAAAGGGACATAGGGTAGGGAAATAGGGACAGAGAACGCGACTTTGTTTTATACTATGTAGTGATTTTAATGTGTTTGTGTTTTTCATCAGACGACATGCACGAAATAAGCCCGTATGCGACGTTCAGTATGTCGTCTGGCGCTTGCGAGAGCGCGGGCAGCGCGGGGGGCGTGTGTGGCGCGGGGGGCGGCGGCGCGAGCGCGCGCTCCGAGCGTTCCTGCGCGCTGCATCTGCGCTCCTTCGCGCGCGAGCCCATCGAACTCGCCGCGCCTCCGCCCCGACCGCATCTATTAGCCCACCCTAATGGTACTGGTAAATCTAATGGTAATGGTAATGTCACTAGTGAGATAAAATCCATACTATTTTATTTATATTATAAATGCGAAAGTAACTCTGTCTGTCTGTTACTCAATCACGCCATAACTAAATAACTGAACCAATTTTTATGAAATTTGGTATAGAGATATTTCGATACCCAAGAAAGGACATAGGCTACTTTTTACCCCGGGAAAAAGGATAGGTTTTATCCCGGGAATCCCACGGGAACGGGAACTATGCGGGTTTCATGTGCTTTCAGCGCTTACTATCTGACATAAAATATTATTTATTTATTTTTCATTGTTATATGTAAGGAAATACAAAAATGAAAACAAAACAAAATAAAAGATATACAATGGGCGGCCTTATGGCTATAAGCCATTTCTTCCAGGCAACCGTCAGGTAAAGGATAAAAATATTATAACTTCGGTAGTGTGAGCTAATAATTATCATGAGTAATAAATGTTAATTAATATCTTTTAAACCAAGAACCTTTTCGGAGTTTTTTAACACCAAGCAATAGGACTAATCTAAAACTCATCCTTGTGATAAATGGACACGTTTATAAAAAGATTCAACTTATTAGATTGCCTATTTTTTTTTTTTTTGGTTGGAATAAACAGACGTAGGTACAGACCAATGGACAGCGTTGATTTGTATTTTAATTTTTCAGTCTGTAGTCACAATTGAAGTTACTACTTTTCAAAACGTGCATTTTAATGACTTTCTTAAATTTCGAGTTTCAATTTTATGTCGTGAACTTGACACAACGTGGTCTTTCAAGAATAGAACACACCTACACGCTTCGCGTTGTGAGGCGTGCAAAAAACCCTCGATTAATCGAGGAATATTCTCTTTCTGTGCACTTTCATTTGAGACCCCACAAGAGTATTTTGTAAGTTGTTCTTCGCCACGATACCACGGATGCATGACTGTTGCCTTGATTAATAATAATTGAGACTTTAAGTAGGAACATTTTTCGCTTCTGCGAAGTTCCAGAATTATTTTTTAGCATTCTCAGTTACTTCACTTCACGATAACAATGAGCAGGATATTAAAAAAAGATTAAGTATCACTAGTTCATCGTCGAGGCATTATCTAACGTTCCAGTGAGTGAGCTTGCAATTTCCGCCGAATGCCTGCGCGGCCCCGGAGGCCCGCTTCCGGCACCCGATCTCACCGTACAAAAAATTGTAGAAACATTAATTATAAATTCTGTCTACTTATCATAGAATAAATACCTACTCTAATGCGACGTAGTACTAATCTCAATCAGAAATAAACTTAAGAGCTATAAATATAGAATACTCAATCAGAAACTACGATATTCTATTTTACGACATTCCTCCTTTTACACCAAAAAATATTTTCTTTGTTTTGCTTCATGTGCTAATATTTCATTGAATATTAAAAATAATAGCACAGTATAAATATTTTCTATGTGATAATAAGATAGATTTTCGTTAAATTTACTGTAAAATAGATACCAAAAATAATTAAAATATTAATACCTAACCAAGATTGACAAGTGTAACGTTAATGAAAATTTAAATTCGTTTGATCTTTAATTTAAATTTACAACACTATAAATTTAAGGATTAAGTAGACCGTAATTAAGTCCTACTATAAATAGACATTCATAATTATACGATTCCTAATTCCACAGCTTGTAGGTATAATAGCACAGTAATTGAACATTTTTTATTAGGGAATTGAAAATTTAATTGTCAAAGCCAAAGCATACTGTACCGCGACTGTTGTAATTACATTTTCGTTGTATTGAAAGTGAAGAAATTGTTGTGGAGGTATGTTGCATCCTCGTCGGTCTTGGTTCAGAGAGCTCTGAGCTACGTACGTTCCACTATCTATTCTACTTTTGTTAAAGTTTTGCAACATAAAATCCTCACAGCCGCCTCTCGCGCCCAACGAGATAAAAGCGTAATCAGAATAATATGGCAAGATATTTCTCGTTGAATGCTGTAGTTTTACGAAACGAGCGTTTACGAGGTGTTCGGAACTGGAAGGGAAGGTAATTAAAGTTCGGCTCTCAGGGGCGGGTTAGTAATAATATAATAATAAAATCATCTTTATTTGGTTCTCACAACATTAATAGGTTACAAAACTTAATTATATTACACAAAGTACAGTAGAGGATAACGTTGTGAGAAACTGGTGCCTGAAATAGACTACATAGAAGTCTGAGGTACAGGTCACCAGCCCACCTCGCGGATATCATACAAAGTAGGTTAACACAAGTTTACGTACCTACATAATGCATAAAAGTATACAATATTTACCAGAAGACAATTTTACTGTAAAAACTCCAATACAAGAAAGACGAACAAATTATTAAATCCTACCAAATCTTAAAGGAATGAATGTGTATGTGATAATGCGAGTATGCTGCTGTGTGTGTTTGAGTATGTGTGCGCGTGTATGTGTGTGGGTGTGTATGTGTGAGTGAGTGTGTGTGTATGTACGCGCTAGTGTATGTGTTCGTGCGTGTGAGTGAGTGTGGAATGTGTAATCATATTGGTAAGTGTGTTTATGTTAATTATTATTCTTTATTTTCCAACACAAGTAATTTACAGGAATGTATACCCAAAACATTACAAGGCAGTTACTTAACTAAAATAATATAATTTTTTTTAACTAAGAAAGAACAAAATAATATTTTTAAATTTATACAAACTTAAACAAAATATATCGCAATCATTGCTGTGAGCGAGCATGTCATTGAGCAGCCTTATTCCTCGTATAAGGGGAGCATTCCTACCACTCTTCGTTCGCCCTCCCAACTGGACGGTGAACAAATCGCGAAGGCGTCGCAAGCCCACGTCCTGAGGACCCGCCACGCTGTACATGATCTTAGGCGGAACGTTTAGACAGATCTGCTCTAGGGCGTCTGGGTTGTCCACACCCCCGTGTAACAGTTGGTGCAGCATAATATGTATTAACATATAATTATAATATTTGCGTCGCGACTCCAGTGACATAAAGCCTGTCATGCCATAAACAAATAAAGAGGGATAAATGTATGGATAGTATAAAGCCTGTCATGCCATAAACAAATAAGGAGGGATAAATGTATGGATAGTATAAAGCCTGTCATGCCATAAACAAATAAGGAGGGATAAATGTATGGATAGTATAAAGCCTGTCATGCCATAAACAAATAAGGAGGGATAAATGTATGGATAGTATAAAGCCTGTCATGCCATAAACAAATAAGGAGGGATAAATGTATGGATAGTATAAAGCCTGTCATGCCATAAACAAATAAGGAGGGATAAATGTATGGATAGTATCCGTACATTTTTTTATAAATGAATCTGCAAAATTTCTTTTGGACTTTTTCGAGCTTTAAAATATATTTATGTTCGCAGGGGTCCCATATAGTACAATAAATACTCAAGGCTGCTTCTTACATATGCGATATAAAGAGAGATGGCACAGTTTATTTTATAAAAATTATGACTAGTACGGATTATAAATCCTAGCGTTTTTAGGGATTTGTTACATAATTTTATTATATGCTCTTTAAAATCTAAGCGAGTTGTAAAGGTGACACCTAAATCTTTTATATTTGAAACGCGCTGCAAATTTGAATTATATAGTTTGTAATTGAAGTTTTGTTGCACTAGGGAGCGCGAAAAGCTCATTATTTTGCACTTTTCAGTGTTGAAAAGCAAACTATTTTCTACACCCCACCGGGCAACAGAATTTATATCGTTTTGAAGCACCTGGTGATCAGTAAAGTTATTAACTGTCAAGTATAACTTGAGGTCATCAGCAAACATCAGACATCTAGCGGTGCTGAATACATTTGGCAAATCGTTTATTAAAATTAAAAACTGGGTTGGCCCTAAATTCGAGCCTTGACTTATACCAGTTATACCCGATCTCGTGTAATACATATGTGATTTATAATTTCCTAACTGTACATACTGTTTCTTATCTTTTAGGTAATTAGCGAAAAATTGTAAAAGCTTCGGATTGAAGCCAAATAGAGCAAATTTATGTAAAAGTATGTCGTTGTCTATTTTATCAAAAGCTTTTTGATAATCAAATATCAAAATATCAATGTCAGTCTACATCAAGTGTTCTTAATTTGCAGTAGAAATGTAGCCCAGGGAATTTTTAAATATGGCCTTTCAGAAGGTCTTAGGTTTGCTGGTAATCTAGTGATTTTAAAAAAGTAGTTAATGTTTGGCCTTTGGGTGGTCTCGTGATAATTGCACACTTTTACTTTACCGACAGAACACAATAATTAACATATTGTGGTTATTGACACGAGGTACCACACCTCACAAATTTAAGTTTATTGTTGACCCGTATTTACGACAACCCTAACATAAATCGAACGAGTACCTAATACAATTGCTATGTACATAATATTATTATCATGTACTTACTGTAAGATTTTAGAAAGAAAATACGTTTAAAATACAATAAATATATTCAAATATTAGTTCTCAGCAAGGCTTAAATAAATACCTGCTTATTTATTCTGAATGTTAATATGTTTGTAATAAATGAATTTTTAATACAGACTACGGCAGCGCTCGCGACACAGACTCGGAGTCGAGCGGGTCGCCGTGCGCCGCCTGCGCCGCCGAGCTGTACCGCCTGCCCGCCGCGCACCTATCCGGTAAGTTATGTTAAGTTATAAACTCGAGTCGGTTTAAAATATCAACGCGGAGTAAAATATAATAATATAAACAGACACGCTGCCGGCCGGCGCAACGACGGCTGCGGAGTCGAGCACGGAGGATGGCTCGTACGGGTCGCGGCGCGCGCGCGACTCGCAGCCCAGAGCACGCGCGCGCCGCCGCGACCACGCGCGCCCCGCGCATGCGCCCACTGTGAGGTGAGCCTTCGTGTACCCAGTGACCACCACTACTCACTTCAATTCCAATAAGTAATCACTTTCTCAATAAATATATATATGAATTGATTCAATGAAATAGAAAGTGTAAAGGAGAATGCCCATTTTTGGTACTGGTTTTTCTCATGCATCAAAACAACAATACTATTAAAAAAAATCTCGGCAATTTAGAGGCCTTCTTACCATCGGAAAATATATTTTGAACAGGGAATGTTTTTCTTGAAATCCGTCCCGGAAGATTTCTGGTGCCTACCTACACTAGCCGATGAACAGATAGACTTTGTCTGAAAGCATAAGCTCTACGCATAATATATTAAATATTTTAAACGAAAAAAACCTTCAGACGATAAAATACTACCTAAATCACACATAAACCTAACTAAATCGGGTTTATTTAAGTTTTGATTTTTCTCAATATCTTGAAAACCCCTGTTTTTATCACAAAAAAATCAATTGTTTAAATTCTTTTGAATATCGAAGAACCCTCCAAAACCACTCTGGCATTGACGCAACACTATACTATGGTCCATACTTTCATGGGCATTCTCCTTTATGTTTTAATAAGTAATTATAGGTATGTATTACATCTATAATATAAGTACTAATAATATCACATATTTGGAATAAAAATGTGAATTTTTCTGTTCCCACGAAGCCACCGGTTCTAGAGAGCGAGGCGATAGATAAAGGTTCGGTTCGACAGCCTCCGTAGACCACCTGTAGTGTGCCAACCCTAGCATGGCTTTTAGCTATTAATGATTCATACTGATAACTAATCAGGGATAATTATAATTCATTTGGCAAATGGCAACAAAAAAATTGTTGTTTGTTATTAATTGCATGATTCGGATTTTAAAATAAAATGTTCGATATAAAACTGGATAACGAGTTCTAGTTAGAAATAAATAATTATTGATAGAATGTAATTTAATAAAATTGATTAAATAAAATAAGAGGTAGAGATTATAAGACAGGGCTACAGTTCCGTCCTGTCCACTCGTAGCAAGCGTTACTACCCCCATTGCCCCGTAGTCGTGGCCGACACACGTGTGACGTCAACACGCATCTAGGTACCTAATTATTCTGCTTGTTCTTCAAGATTCCATGAAACCCAGTTTGAATATAAACTATTATAAGTATTTTTATAGTTAAGGATTTAAATGCGCGAAAAAAATAATAAGAAAAAAACAAGCGCTGGGTATGTTTTGCCCCGTGCGATACTTTTGATGATGTGTATGTGTGTGTGCAGGTACATTGCACCCGCGTCGGGCCAGCGGGAGCTGATGTAACCAGACGCAGGAAATGTTGCAACGACTGTAAATATAGATTTATTTGGGTAGTCACTTTGTAAACGATTTTCATGTTTTCTGATTCCTGACTGAACTTATTTTATTAAATAAAATAATATAATGTTTTCGATGTTTTTGTTTCATTTCCTAATGACAGTAAATATTAAAATATCAAACAAACGTAATAAAAGTATGAACTTTTATTAAGTACCTATGTATGATTGTTTAATCACTACATAGTATAAAACAAAGTCGCTTTCTCTCTCCCTATGTCCCTTTGTATGCTTAAATCTTCAAAACTACTCTACGTATTTTGATGCGGTTTTTTTTAATAGATAGAGTGATTCAAGAGGAAGGTTTTAATATATAATTTATTAGGTTTTAGATAAAGCGGGCGAAGCCGCGGGCGGAAAGCTAGTATACATATAAAATATACATTTTATGGCTAAGAAATGACCTCACTACTGGTGAATTTTCAAAATCATTGAAGTAGTTTATGAGATTTTTCATTACCTTCGTTAAAAATATACAATAATGTATTATTTATTTCATAAGTAATTGTTTATCCGACTTTTTAATGTGTCTGTTTGTAACTTTGTAATAGGTCAATCACGCAAAAACCACAAGGCCAATCTTGACTGAATTATGTATATTGTATGGATATAGACCAATATTAGGTAAAATATATAGGCTACGTTTTGGAACGAAGTTACTTATCGCGCGTTTTGAAACTAGGGGGCTAGACGGAAAAAATTCTTACGAAAAGTTGTCACGACACTTTTTCTAACATTTACGACCCTTTTTAAACCTTCGTAATTTTTATATTAATAAAGTTGTCGTGATGAAAATTCTTGACAAGAAAGTTTAATAGTAACACAATACGTGTACCGTTTTAGAAACATGATTCCATGATATTTTCTCGATAGAAATAAATACAAAGTTTTCATTGTTATTTTTTAAGCTATTTGCATAGCTTCTATCGCGGGCCTTGAGCGCGGGGACCGAATCGAGAAATTCCGTAACGAAAAACCTCACGCTCCCCCACTCCGACGGGCGGAGGTGTGGCTTGAAGGTGTGGAGGAAGGAAGGTGGAATTCCTCCATCGAAAAAGGGAGAATTCACGACCAGTCTACTCGACTGGCCGGCCGTTAAGGACAATTGAGGACAAACATTGTGACACGAGATTTATAATATAATATATTAAGATAATCTTCAAACGCGCTCTTCTCTCTCCAAGCGAGTTGTCGCGGTCGCGGCGTCGCGGTCGGTGTTCTACAATTCTACTCATATACATAGTTTTATTACGGCTTTTGTGTTTATATTTTTCGTTGAGAATCAATGTGCAGTATAATAATAAGTCGAAATTTTATTTAGGAGTGACTTTATTTTGTTTGACGAAGTACAGCGTAAAATGTGTATGAGGATTTTAGAATCTGAAAAGGAAAAAAAAACATTATTACTTTGATAATTATATTCTATTCAGAGTGACAAGTGATAACTGCGTTAAAAACAACCGACTTCAAACTTGCACTTGCAAAATTCACAAATACCTATAGACAAAAATGCTCATAAAATAAAAACTACTGGGCCTATCCGAATAAAATTTTTATGGGACCAATTCGACACCATCCCGCATCGAACAACAAAAGAATCACGTAAATCGGTTCAGAAACCTCGGAGTAATCGGTGTACATACATAAAAAAAAATATATATATACCGGCCGAATTGATAACCTCCTCCTTTTTTTTGAAGTCGGTTAAAAATAGATTTGAGAGGGCAATAATAGGGTAATATTAAGTGGCAATCTGATAATGTAGTGGTAGACGGTTCAGGTTGGCCGGCAGTGGGTTCACCTTAAGGAAGGTATCGAGCGAGAGCGGCACGACGCGCGCGGCGGCGGGGCGCAGCGGGCGGCGCGCGCGCTCCATCAGCAGCACGAGCGCGCGCCGGAACCGCGCGCTCGTGCCCAGCCACCGCATCGCGTACACCGAGCTGGCCAGCCGCTCGCTCTGTCACATGGTATATTACTGGATTTTACTTGCGCATACTCATTAATTACCATTTTAAGATATTATTGACAATAAGGGGACGATACCTCGACTGTGAGCTCAGTGCCATAGTAGCAGTACAGGAACAATTCCGTGAGGATACAGAAAATGAACAACGTCATCGATGCAAACTCGATGCTCAGCACGTTCAACTATATTATTATGGTAATAAAAGATAATATTAGTATTACATTTTATGTCACTTATTTTCGATTGAACTCAAATTATTTCACTTATAAACTTACGCTGACAAGTTTATAAGCAGCCATGCACAATATCCAACCACCTATCCCAAATTGAACCACTATTGCAGTGTTGAAAATATCTTGTAGAAGACTTGCCATCCTGGAAAGTATTATTTTGTATGAAATATTTCTGGGAATATTCCAATTGTTGAACGTTGCATGAGTAAGACTACTTACTCTGTAATACTTTTATAATGATGCAATCGTTCGACAAACATTTCCATCAGAATCTTGTCATAATCCAAACCTGTTTTCAGGCTAAACTTCCACGCACTATCTGGTAGCTCTTCCAACTCCATTCTAAAACAATAACTCTTTCGCTAAAAAGAATCCTTTCAACGAACAAACATAAACGAGCTGTAATATATTTATTTATAAAATATTTTTGAAATAAAAACTGACCTTAGAATTTTAAATTGCGTCTGACATTGATAAAGAATAGTAGCTATGAAGGCATCCATTGTTGTGTTGGCAATACCGACGAGCGTCGTGACGTAGTAGGAATATAGTAACACCAACGTAAATCTGCGTATCAATTGAAACGATTATTTTTCATCTTTTGATGTCCAATTCGGATGTCAACCGACTTTGAAGCAGCCACCGTGCACTTCCTCGAAATCGGTTTTCAGTTTCAGTGTATAATTTTTTGAAGTGACACTTCTTTAGGCGCTTTAAGAGTAAAAGGGTTTGGGTCTAGTGGCGTCGTGATGAAATTTCGCGGCTAGTGATGAAACTTGGATATTTTAAAAGAGCAATATATTGCGTATATAAGCGTCCATATTATTCATACATAGTTTTGATTAGAATTCTAAATAAATAAAGGTGAAAGCTAAAAAACTCAGAAAATGTTATAATAAATCATCTAGATTCTAGGTAAATGAATAATACAAAACCAAATATCTCCTAGTTCCTATTACGTTTCGAGATTTATGTCCATAATAACTTTTACTCACAATATTATATTGCTCTTTTCAAATATACAAGTTTCATCACTGGCCACAAAAGTTCATCACGACGCCAAATTTATCCAAACCCCTTTCACCCCTTTTTTTAAACAAAAATGGTCTCACTGGAGCGGCTGGTCGGCCGCGGCGTGGAGACCGGTGCAGAAGGGGAACTCGACGGGGCGGCCGCGCGCGCGGTCCAGCGCCGCGAACAGCAGCCACAGCGTGCACGTGAGCACAGCGCAGCCCGCGTACACCCGCACCACGCGCCGTGCGCGCACCCTCGTGCACGCGCGCATCCGCTGCGCGCGCTCTCCGCCGCCGTTGTACACCGCACCTTAAGCGTAAGGCAGATTTGCTTCGTGCTGAACTTGGCGGGCCCCCAGATAAAAACCGTGCCGCTCTAAGTTAATTAAAAGCTGTTCCTCTGGTCAAATTGTAATGTGTTGTACTTTACAGAAGTCAAGAAATTAACAGACAAATAGCCCAAGGATGGAGGAAATACTGGTCGATGCAGGAAATAATGAAAAGTAGGGTGTTGGTGCTGGACAATCGTATAAAAAAGAAAACGTTCGACACCTGTATTCTCCCAGTTCTCCCAGCTGCGAAACCTGGTCGACAACTCACTACCACAGAGAGAAGCTTATAAAATGTCAACGTGCCATAGGAACGCAGACACAAGAAAAAGAACAAAGCTCACAGATATACTTACCCGGATAAACATACAAAAATAGAGGTGGACAGGGCACCTATGTTTAGGAATAAAAGGCTATATATATATACTAGCTTACCGCCCGCGGCTTCGCCCGCTTTCTCTAAAACGATTTGAGATTTAAACTATCCTATCTCTCAAGTTGGATCGAACTGCACATGGTGTGCGAATTTTATTATAATCGGTTAAGTGGTTTAGGAGTCCATTGAGGACAAACATTGTGACACGAGATTTATATATATATTATAAGACTAGCAATGCCCTGCGGTTTCACTCGCATAGATAGCGATATTGTGACAGTGAAAGTCTACTATAGGTCGGACTATGGGTTTAATTTTTAATCACATGATAATCACCTTCACCCCGTCCCGCAACTCCCGCACTAAGCCTGCTCATTGTATTAAACAGTATACCTACTATTTTCTGTAGATTGACACTTATAAAAATTCGTTATATCTTTTGAATGGAATAGGTACCCAATTTTTTTAATTTAAAAAGTATTTTGCTGGTATTGAAACAGTCTATTAATAAAACATCATTTAAATGGGATAAGGATTAATATATGTGTAATGTGTATGGATAACATGGTTTGATTACTGTCGGCACTTCTATTTACTTTGAAAACGTAAAAAAGTTGTTGTAGTAACATAACTACTGAAGATGAATATAATTATTATCACAGATATTATGGTATCGCGGACTCTCGCGGGCCTTGAGCGCGGGGACCGAATCAAGAAATTCCGTAACGAAAAACCTCACGCTCCCCCACTCCGACGGGCGGAGGTGTGGCTTGAAGGTGTGGAGGAAGGAAGGTGGAATTCCTCCATCGAAAAAGGAGGTTTTTCGGCCAGTCTACTCGACTGGCCGGCCGTTAAGGCCCCAATGGATGATGTCGGAAAGTTGTATATATAGCTCTGTAACGAAAAAATTTCGATTGCGCGATTCAGAGCGAGGTGTCGCTACAAAGGCATAACATGCAATAGCTTTACCGCGGCAGTCCTCGAGTGCCACACGTCATTTTTTTTGTTCTATCTTCAATAGATTCCGCAGCGCACGCGATGACAGAATTTTTATTAAGGAATTTTTTACACCTTGGGTTACATTATTGCATTTTTGGTAAGGATCTCTAATTTTTTTGAAAATGCATTAGAGCCTATGTTGCTTAGTAAAGATTCAGCTTTCTAATGGTGAAAGAATTTTTGAAATCGGTCCAGTAGTTTATGCGTGAAAACCAGACATACATACATAATTACAAACCTTTCCTCTTTATAATATTAGTATAGATAAGTATAGATAATGTAATTATTCACCATCCAAATCCTCGATCATTTTATCTATTCTGGCCGCATCGACGTGGAACACTATCTGCTTGACGATCGAGGTGACATGGCACAGCAGAAGGAACATGACGCGGGACAGCTTGGCCATGTCGCTGCGCGCCCGGTACGCGTACAGGCACTCCTGCGCCAGGTACAGCGAGGTGAGCGCCAGCACGGCCGCGCGGTACGCCGCGTGCGCCGCGCCGCCCACGCCCCCTGCACCACCCCCGCCGCCCGCACGCAGGAACCCCACCAGCCGCAGCAGCCGCGTGTGCTCTGCTATGCACTCGCCTGCCTCTGACATCTGCTCATAAACAATCATATTATTATAAATTATGTGAAATCGCCTTCCAAATAAATAAAAAGTTGCCCGACCAGTTAACCGACTTATTTGTTGGTTGAACTTTATCGATGCCTACTATGTTACGTATCACTTTCGCAGTGGCTTAAAATTCAAATTCAAATTATATTTATTTGCAAGAATATACCTAGTACAAACTATAGATGTTTAAATTACAATATTATGTGGCTAATACATTCTACCCATTGATTGGGTGTGCAAATATTAAAAAGAAAGTTGATTAGTCTAACTAGTAGTTATTTTTGTAATAAAAGAAGAAAAAGTACTTGTAGGGCGATGTAACCAGTGGTGGGCTACGTGGCTAGTGTTGGAGGGATTTGTTATAAAATCAAACTAAAATGCACACTAATTAATTTATTACTAAAATCACTGCTATTACACTTTTAGTTGTTACTGGTTAATTGTTACTGTTAATTGTTATATTATATGTTAATTATTCTGTTAAATAAATGTTATAATTATATTCTATGCTTAATGTTAAAATATTACGCGTCGCGGTAATATTATGTTGTTTTGTGGACTGACCCGCGATACCTAGTATAGCTGAGTAGGGTGTTCGGTGGTCATTGCACCGAACAGTACTAAATTCCTATACAATAATATAATAGTGTAATATTACTGTATTACAATATTATTGTACTACTGTGATAATATCAAGTCGACGCTGGAAATAATATTATGATAGGTAAGTATGTATTATAGTATTAGTTACATAATAAATTAAATACATATTTAATTTAGTTATTCTTTATTATAACTCACTAAACTTACATTCCAAGCACCTAAAATCAACTAAAATGAAAATATTCAGTACGGCCCGAAGATAAGTAATTATACGATATGTAATAACTAATAAGTCAATAATGATATCAATCAAAGACGATCAACAGTATAATTAGCTGTTCGGTTTAGCGGCCACGCCCTTCCCTCTGATAGTAATTAATACTTGCGTGATATTTTAAAATGCCGTTCTAAATTATTATACCTAACAAAAGGAAACACTAATTGAAACTTAAAAATCGTTCTTTCCTTTTCTGATTGATTGAATTGATCGTGATTTAAATACTTGATGCTCAGATACAGACTGTATGTTGCCTGTCATAATAAAATTTATAAATTACGTGTCATGCTGTTTATTATGCACTCTCTAAACTACTGAACCGATTTGAATAAAATATGACAGATTATTTTATATCCCATACTAGCTAATATATAGGGTGTCCCAAGAAGTAGTGACATACTGAAGCTGTGAGGTAGAGGACCTCGAGGGCTATCCGATTCACCCCTATGTATGTTTGTAAAAAGTAATTTTTACAACTTTTGTCTGTCTGTTCAGGCTAATTTCAAGAATGGCTGGACCCATTTTGACAGGACTTTCACTGACAGATCACACATAGCTGACCACACAAAGCTATTTTTATACCGATACTAGCTGGCACGGCGAACTTTGTACCGCCCAGTCAATGAATGTCGTGTTACCTTTGGGCTTGGAATATATGGACGATAAAAATCCATGGAGGGTTGTCGCGTAAAAACCACAAGACAGTTCATTGGCATATTATGATATATTATGTAGTTAGATATAAGTTTCATATATTGTAATATTTACATGATTTTAAAAGAGCAACTATGGAGTTTCTTGCCGATTCTTCTCCATAGATCACTGCTTTCCAAATCGGTGGTAAATGTTAAAATAATTATGTAATGACGATTCGAAAGTGCTACTAAATAGTAGTCTAATTGAATAAATGAATGTTTGAGTTTGAGTTTGAGTTTGGAACTAAATTTAGGCTTTGATGAACGGAATACAATGATACAAAATAAATATAGATGTAGGTATAATGGCTTTTTATTTCGATGAATAACACATAATATAGAAATAGAATAAAAAAATAATTACTTAAATACTTCATACCTACACGTGTCAGAGAAAAATTATTGAATTAAACTACGTTTTGCAGCCTGGGATTTTCGTGGATACCTTTTGGAACACTCGCTGTCAACCATGCATGGTGATTGGCGGTTGATGGTGCCACACGGTCCATGAATCATATTCGTGATTAGAACATCATGACGTCATGTCGGTCTGGATCGGTTACAGGATTAGCAATGCCCGCACATTCAATTTTTATCTGCCCGAATTCTTTCGACTAACCAAATTAAAATGCGTGCATGCTGCAAGCCTTATTTTTGTCATTCGATTGAATACATCCATCATTGAATAATCCCAAAGATGTGTTGCTATTGTAACTCATGATCGGATTTTTTGTTTGAAAACACGTGTGGTAATGTCGAGCCGATCACTTGATATCTGTCCGGGAAGCAGCAGTTGAATAATTTCCATCCATTTCGGATTACATGTAAATGTAATCTGGCCGACCATAATGACGAAAATATTATGTATGTCAGTGCATCTTGCGCATATTCATGACCTGTGTATGTCGCCGGTAAAATAGTAATCAGACCAACATTTTCTGCATCTTCTTCTCTGTGCTAATTGCATCGCGTAAATGAATGTATTCTTCAAAACGCAATTTAGCTTGGTTGGAACCAATGAGTCAGGGGCTCCGTTTCAATTTTAACGTTATACATAATAATAATAATATATCAACGCAATATTGTTGAAGCCTTGTTGAAGCAGTCGACGAAATTGCAACAAATTATAATTGTCAGAATTTTTACATTTTTATAAACTCAAACTCAAACATTTATTCAAAAAAAAAATTGTTCAAAATGTCACAATAAATGTACCACATATTATAGTAATTATTATATTATGTAAGTTGTCTGTTTTAGTTGTGACTCAACCATGTTTGATTGCAAATAAATGATTTGATTTGATTTATTTATTCAATTAGACTTCTTTTAGAAGCACTTTTGACACGTCATTACATATTTTAACATTTACCACCAAAAAAAAAAAAAAAATTCTTTCATACATTATCACTCCACCCTATTAGGTAAGGTTAGGTTAGGTTAGGTTTTTTTTTTTTTTTTTTTTTTTTTTTTAAAAAGCACCCGCCATCTCAGGGTGTTGTGTGCTTTTCTCTGGAATATAGTCCTTTATTCTTTTAATCAAATAAATACCAAACAGCTTTTTATTCACATTAGGCCTAAATTAATACAATTTAAAATAAAAAAATACAAGTTAACAATTTACTATAACATTTCCAAATTAATAATAAAATACTAAAATTAAATATTATTACATTTAAAAACTTACATTATTAATACATTGCAATGAGAATAATAAAAAACGGGATAAAATAAATGAATACAAATAAAGTTTAAAATACAAATTAATAATTTACAATGAAATTTCCAAGATAATAATAAAATACTAAAATTAAATATTACATTTTAAAAACTTACATCAATTTAAAACATTACAATGAAAATAATAAAACAATACGGCACAACACTTATTAAACTTAACCCTAATATCACAGTAGCTTATCACAATTTCGTTTGTTCACCACCCTCACAATTTGTTGACAAAACTCTAAAAACTCATTTCTCGTCTCGTCCCCCAGGGCCGCAGGCAGATTCTCACCCGTCATCGCGATGCCCAATTTTTGCTCAATAACATATCTATCTCTTGCAAAAATCGGACACTCGAGCAACAGGTGAGAAACCGTCTCGTCGACTCCGGGCTGACACAGACACGATGGATTCTCCTTCAGCTTGAATCTGTTCAAGTAGAAGGCGAATCCACCGTGTCCAGTCAGTGCTTGTGTGGTGTGGTGAGTGATGTTTATTTTCCGAACTATTTTGAATGCAGCAGCAGCGCTTGGGAAAAAGAGCTTCGTGCCTCCAGCCGTCTCCCCCACATCGTATCTCCTGTCCCATTCCCCGATCGTATCCTGTCTCAGGATACGCTTGACGAATGAAACAGGACACAGATCGTAGTCGGGTTTCCTCTTCGACCCCAGAGCGGCCTCCTTGGCTAATTGGTCTACTCTTTCGTTCCCCCTTAGCCCTGCGTGCGCCTTAATCCAAAACAGAGCGACCTCCCGCCTCTGCGAAGCAGCTTTTCGGAGGGCCGCCCTTGTTTGCACAGCAAGGGGGTGGGGGGAACCGAGTGTGACGGCCTGGAGGGCCGATCTGGAGTCGCTGAAGATGCCGACCTTCGCCACTCCACTCTTGCAGGCTCTAATTACTGCTCTTTGGAGCGCTAGGAGTTCGGCCTGGTAGACGGTGCAATACGGCGGCAAAGCAAGCTTGACGGCCTTCGTCTCGGCCTCCCCTTCCCATACGGAAAGGGCGGCTCCGACTCGACCCTCAATCTTGCTGCCGTCCGTGTAGATCCTATGTACGTGGCAATTAGCCACGTCGGAATACGAGTCCTCGTCCACCAGCCCGAACCCCAGCCTTTCCTGCTCTGCCGGATGTGGGTCCTCAATCGCCGGAGCCATTCTTTCCACCTCCCTGTCTCCCAACGCTGGGTGCGACACCCCCTTCTTGATCCCATATAATCTCGAAACTTCGAGTATTCTGAGGTCAAGGGGGAGTATCCCAGCCAACAGCATAGCTGAGTTCAGGGAGACGGTCCGATATGCTCGGCAGATCTTTTGGGCGAACCCCCGTTGTACGGTGTTCAGCCTTTTTTGGACCCCCATCTTTTCCACGGTGGGTGCCCACGCTGCTGATGCATACATAATAGTCGGTTCGATAACAGCTACATAAATAGTTCTTATAATATCTGGGCTAAGTCCCCAACCAACTCTGGCTGCCCTAGCCAAGAGTTTATACCGGGCGATTGCCTTTTGGCATACCGTCCCGACGTGGGCGTTAAAGGTGAGGCCGCTGTCAATCGTTAGGCCTAATATCTTTATCTGAGAAAAATATTTAATTTCCACACTTCCCATAGCGAGCCGTGGCACGTCATATTTCAACCTCCTCGTGGAAAGGAGGGCACAAGTTTTATGCGGTGCAAATTTTAGTTTGTTTTCCTTTCCCCATTGATCTATTGCGTTTAGGACACGGTTCGCTTTAACTTCTATTTCAAGTGCTGTATCACCCTCGAACACCAACACAATGTCGTCGGCAAACGCCTGACAGAATACTTTCATCTCCTCTAACATCCATAGCAGAGGGTCCAGCAAGAGGTTCCACAGGATTGGTCCGCCTATGGACCCCTGCACGCACCCCTTGCTGGTCCCCCTACTCACTTGCACACCCGCATATCTAACTTTCACTCCCCTTTCACTCAGGTAGCTGCTGATCACCCGCCTCACGTTCCCCGGGCACCCAACTTCAGCCAACCGCACCTTTATGGCTGGCTACCAGGCGCTGTCGAAGGCTCCCTCTATGTCCAGCGATACCACAACAGAAATCTTCTTCTCCTCCCTCATATTTCTGATGTGGTTCACTAGTCTATAGAGGGCGTCCTCGGTGCTCCTCTGTGGCATAAAGCCATACTGGTGGGGGCTTATTTTGGGCAACAGGTAAAACCTGAGTCGGCCGACCAGCATCTTTTCGAAGATTTTGCCGAGAACAGGTAAGAGGCCGATCGGTCGATAGGCTTTCGGTACCCGGTATGATTCCCTGCCCGGCTTTCGCAGTATAACCACGGTCGCCCACTTCCACTGTGCGGGGAAGTAGGCGGCAGAGAGGCATCTGTTGAGCAAGGCAAGGAACCATCCCGGGTTACAATCTACAGCGTGCTGACAGATGTCGGCCGTGAGGCCATCCGCCCCGGGGGCCTTCTTGGGGTTGAAGGACCTTACGGATCTCTTCAACTCCTCCATGATGAAAGGAGGGTCGTCCGGGCCCGCCGGTGGTTCGGTGTCCAAGGACTCCGCACACCGGCGCACCCGACGATGCCCCTCACTTTCACCACTTTCCTGGTCCTCGGGGTAGAAGGTCTCCGCCAACAGTTCTGCCGAGCTCCGGGCATCGAGGGTCTCACCACCCCTCGAAAGGGGCAGATCCTCCTCTCTCCCTGTGGCTCTACTAAGCACCCTGTAGATGCCCTCCCAGACCCCCTCCCTATCCTGTTTCCGGCAAAACTCCTTCCAACTCTTCTCTTGCGCTTCTTTCACCGCCTTTTCATACTTCTCTCTTTCTTCCAGGTACAATCCAACCACGCGGTCTCTGCGATCAGGTGCTGCGTTTCGGATCCTGCGTCTCCTCGTGGCCACCTGCTTCTTCATCTGCGCGAGCTCATCATTCCACCACGACAAGGTGAATTTCTGTGTGTGTTTTTTGGTCGGCATTGTGTCTCTGCATGTCTGTGTGATTGCTTCAGTGTATCTGTCTATTGCGTCATCTATTTGTTGTGTGCTGTGTATTGTGTCTATGTCTTGTATAGTTAATTGTCTGTCCAACATCAGCTGGGTCAGTTTCTCATGAAACTGAGTCCAGTTTGCCTTGTGTGTGTTAAATATGCGTGTAGTTCGTATTATGTTCGTGCCTGTGGATTTGTGTTGTCTGATGCCGAAGGATATGCCGTTGTGGTCCGAGCTCGTGAGACTCTCCTCAACCCTCCAGTTGTCCACTCGGTTCAGCAGATCGTCGGAGCACGCTGTCACATCCACGTAGCTGGAGTACCTTTTCCCACCTCTGATGGTATCGAACGTAGGGATGTCCCCGGTGTTGAGTATGTGCATTCCCATTTCTTCCAGTACAGCAGACACGTCTCTTCCTCGCGGGTCTTCCACTTCACCACCCCACCACGGGCTTTTTGCGTTCGCATCGCCTCCCAGGATCATCCTATGGATACCCAGCTCTCTCCCTATCCGCCTAAGATGGTCCAGGTAGAGCCCCACTGGCTTATCGGGCTCGAAGTAGAAGGACACTACAATCATCTCCCAGGCTTTGGTTCTGAGGGTGGCCACAACGATGTTGTTACTGCTAAGGCGTGTATGTAGTTCGACATCCAGTGTGTCGTCGAGTACCACAATACACGCCTTTACTGCGCCACCCCCTTCCCCTTCACACTGGAAGGTCCTCACTCCATTGTATGTCCTCATACTTTTCGCCCCCCCAACGTAGGGCTCTTGCAGCAACGCTACGCATGCCTTACGCTTGGTGGCTTCGAGCAGTAGCTCCTTTGTGGCGATTTGGCTCCGCTGGAGATTAGCCTGCAATATTCGGTACTGGAAGGACTCACCTTGGGCAACCCTAGCAATACGCTACCGCCGATCTGGCTAGAGCGTCCCACTTCTTTCGTTCAAAACATTCACGATCAAAGGCGCTGTGCTCAGCGCTGCCTTTCTTGGCCTTAGTGCAGTTAATGCACTGAGGCGCTTCTCCCCGCAACCACTTGTCGCATTCAGTCCTCATATGAGGACCGGCACAGTGGCTGCATCTTTCCTTTTCCTCCCTACACATCCTCTTAGTATGCCCATAACCAAGGCAGCGGGAGCACTGCACCAGTGGACTATGGTCCATTACTCTCACTCTGCCCAACCCTATGTGGGCGTATCCCTCATTCATCCATCTTCTCCATACCTGTGGGTCCGCTCTTACCACTACGTGGTTTTGGAGGGGGTTCCTAGCTTTCATCACATATGCTATCTCAACATTTCGCTCTTCCCCCTTCAAGCCCTCAAGTATGCCTGCGTTTTGGTTCTTCAGCGCAGTGATGAAGTCAGCAGTGTCACACTTCATCACATCCCTGAAGACCAGAAGGGGGCTCTTATTTCTAACATCTTCCACTACTAGTCCCTCATTCTTACTCAGTCTTTCCTTCACCTTGACTCTTTCTTCCTCATTCGCACAGCCGACGACTACCCTTCTATTCTTAACCTTTCTTACTCTCTCCACCTTTACCCATCCGTCCCTTGCATCCACAGTCTTCCTTATCTTCTCTAGCACCTCATCGCCTGTCTCTTGTTCATCTTTGGACGACACCATGACTGAATGCAGGGCCCTTGCCTCAGGGAGTTTCTCAGTGACTCCCCTCGAGACAACGCTCGCATAGCTCGCCGTTTTGGCGGCAGTCATGCTGCCCTCCAGAAGCGAACTCAATCTTTCCATTTTGCTTTCATTTTCCCTCATGCTTTCCCTCATCTCGTTCATTCTATTCATCATCTCTTTCATTCCTTCACTTAGGTCCAGATTTCTCACCAATGCGTCGTCAACTACGCTGGAACCAGCATCGGATGGCGGGGGGGGATGTATAGGGTCCCCACTACGCCCTCCACTACCAGCCCTGGCATTGGTGAGTTCCAACTCCATCTCTTTTATTATTTCATACATCCTTTCTAGCGCCGTAATAACCCCATCTTTTATCTCAGTCTTTAAATTACGAGACTCTCGTAGATGGCCTTTACCTTTTTGCAGACAGGCTCGCCCTTCTGCAGTCCTACTGGTCATACCTTTAGGCGCTGCTGTGGTTGCAGGCTTCTTGACTGGTTCGGAGATTATGAACGTGTCACTGGCACGCCTCTGGGGAGTGTGGATCATGGTGACAACTTAGGGAAAAAAAAAAAAAAAAAAAAAAAAAAAAAAAAAAAAAAAAAAAAAAACCCCTGTCAATAATTCTTAACACTATTAGGTCTCCCAATAGGGGAGATACCTGTCAATAATTACAATAAAAAAAAAAAAAAAATGAATATCACAGATATAAAATATAACAATATAATATAACAATATAAAATATAATAACAATATTAATAAAATATTAATAGGTCAGTAATAATGAACAATTGTCAATAATAAAAAGTCAAGTCAATACTTATACTTAATCAGGTCTCCCAATAGGGGAGGCACCTGTCAATAATTAACAATAAAAATGATTCACAGCAAGATATAACTAGGTCAATAAATAAAAAGTGAAATTAATCACAATATTAATACAATATTTATATTAACCTCAGCTTTACTTTCTTGACCTAGCCAATAAAATTCCCAAAGGGAAGTGTCCTATCAATAATAATTAAAATGTAAATTTTAAAAAAAGTCAAGTATTTTAAAATGAGTCACAAAATTTGTTCAATATAGATAGTGTTAATAATAAAAAGTTTAGTAATTGTCTTCCAGTAGAGGAGTGCCCACTCAATATAAAGACAATTACAGTTTTTAAAATTAAAATTAGTTACTCAATAGTAACTAGTCTCGGTAGGTCAATAAGTAAAGATAGTCAATAGTAAAGAGTCAGATCAATAATACTTAAAGCTATCAGGTGTCCCAATAGGGGAATCGCCTGTCAATAGTAGTTTAAAATTTAAAAAGACAAATAGATAGTATTATATTCAATAATATTAATAAAATTGAATACAGTAATACTAATCATAGAATTGTAAAATTGTTTAAGCTAGTCAAGTATACTTTCACTGCGCCTAGCAAAATAATTAGCAAAGACGCAGATGGGCATAAATTTTTAAATAATATGTTGAATTTTACAAATAACTTTATGATTGTCCAAACTATAAATTTAGCTTCCAAATTCAAGTAATAAATTTTTGATAATTTCAGCTACTTCTGTATTAAAGTAGTCAATATAAATGAATACATGTATGAACAATAATACATATGAATAATAAATAATTAGTAATATTATATTGTGTTGTGTGTAATGGTCCCTAAGCACTCAGTATAAATAGCTTATTCTAACAGCTACACCAAAAATGATGTAGCTGGTCTATAGATACACTTACAATTTACTAATATACAAATCCAGAATATAATTTAAATTAAATTGAAAAGATAATATAGGTTTAAAAACATTCATCCACCGCCACGTGTTTGTTGTTTTTGTTCATTACACCCGTGACCTACTTAGCTTTTTCTTCCAAGATACGTTATAAGAAGTTATAAGCTTTGTGAAGGAAGGTGTAGGAGGTATTTAGGCACTCAGTTCAATAGAAAACAAGGTGTAAGCGAAAGGGGGAAAGTGCAGTTTTGGCGGAGAAAGTTCTGTTTATAGGTTAAAAACACTTTTGTGTCTAACTTCGCCAATTTAGCTCCGATTTCCCCGGAACAAAAACCAAAGGCTTTGTTTTGATAAGACGCGTCTATTTACACCATTATCTTTCACCATACACTGAGTCATTTGCCCGAACGCGACCCGTTGACAGCGAAATCGCATCGCTCCTAACATTGATTTTTAGAAAAGTGGTATTTTTACAACTTACACATTAGTGTTATATACCAATGGATGCGCGCTAAAACGCAGAATACGGACGCGAAAACGGATCTTAAATCGGATCAGACAGTGGAAAGTTATAGCCAAAAGAAATTTTCACGATATTAACAAAAATTACGACATCGCTGGAAAGTCCCGATTTATATCGGGGACTTCGAGAACTGGAACTGCAGTGTTGTGTGTGTTTGTGAGAAGAGTGTTTGTGCAAATTTTCGGATTTTTTGGACCCATAAATCAAGAAAAACAAACAATTTTTGGTAAGTCGGGCGGTGACAATCCCCCTTTACTCAGTGTATGGTTAGGTTAGGTTAGGTTAGGTTAGGTTAGGTTAGGTTAGGTTAGGTTAGGTTAGGTTAGGTTAGGTTAGGTTAGGTTAGGTTAGGTTAGGTTAGGTTAGGTTAGGTTAGGTTAGGTTAGGTTAGGTTAGGTTAGGTTAGGTTAGGTTAGGTTAGGTTAGGTTAGGTTAGGTTAGGTTAGGTTAGGTTAGGTTAGGTTAGGTTAGGTTAGGTTAGGTTAGGTTAGGTTAGGTTAGGTTAGGTTAGGTTAGGTTAGGTTAGGTTAGGTTAGGTTAGGTTCCCGTGTGGAGTTTCTGGTCTCCCATCGGGCGCGTCCCCAGGTGGCGGATAGGGGGAGGCCCCCCAGATATGGGGGGTACCGGTGGTCTTGCCGGCGCGGACCAAAATCAGCGTGGAGGAACTCGAGGGCTACCACGTCCTCGTTGCAATCTCTGCTTTGCAGAGAAACTGCTGGGTTCGTATTCGGACAGTGCTGCTTTTGCGGCGTGGTATGGCAACCAGTGGTTGCGGACGTTTTAGTCCTACTGGACGACGGGCTGCTCTGCAGCGATGGATGGCGATTGTAACAATCGCGGCGCGGCGGGCTGGGCGGCAGGTCTTCTGTCGCCTGGTTAGGGGCTTCGACCTCCCGTCGGGCAACCTGTTATCCGTCGTAGTGTTGTTGTCACGTCTAGCAGCTACGACGGCCCAGGAGGCTTGCCTTAATCGGCTGGCCTGAGAGGAAGGACACCTCATCAAAAAACCCTCAAATCCGCGTTGTAGTCCAGCGGCGTGGATTTCCTGTCCTTCTTGGACAGTTTGGCTCGGGAGAGCGTGAGCTTTTAGCTGTGTACACCCATGGATACCGCCCGACCTCCATGGTGTAAAAGGGCTATCCGGGTGCAGGGGGCACCGCCCGGATGGACGTTTTATATCCCCCATACTCGTGGGAACAAAAATGTCCTTTAACTCCGAACCGATCAACGACGACTCTAGCAAAAACACAATTATGGACACCGAAAACTTTTATGATTTGGAAGATACTGACGGAAGTATTTCTCCGGCACGTGTCGAAACAAGGCGGGGCAGGGCTGTGCTGCTTTCGAGCTCCAGCTCTGTCAACAGCATTGTAGAAATGGATTGCAAAGACAGGCTGTGGCGGAAGCGGACGCTGGACACCAGTTGTTCTGGTTCCGACACAGAAGATGGAACTGAGGGTCTTGTATCCTCATTTATTAAGACTTCCTCAAAAAGAGGGAAGGGCCGCCCATCGGGTTCAAGCGCCACGCGGCGCGAGGCCACATTTGATTTGACGAGGGTGCGTAAGATGGAGTTGGAGGCGCAGGCCGAGAAGGAGGTTTCTGAGTGCGCCGAGCGCATTGAAGTGGCGCGAGCTAGCGCTCCGCTCCCACCCATACCAGTAAAGTCGAGCACGTCCGAGGCTCTCAGTCGCCGCATTGCCGAGGACCTGGCTACAATTGAGAAGGTGTTGACCAAGTCATCAAATCTCAAGGGCACCTTCAAAAAGGCCTTGAAATTGGCCCACGATGACATTGGGCAGTCAGTAGCACAATTAGAGAAACACACTGTCTCTGAGGAGACGAGATTGCTGCAGGCAGCCAATTCCCGCCTACAGGCGGAGCTCGACTCCCTGAAAAGGGAGCTCCAAGAGGTGAAGGCCTCTCAGGGCTCGTCGCTGCCTGCTCAGCCCCAAGATTCGGACTCCGATCTGGTTGCTGTCATCTTGCGCCAGGTCGGTGCAATGATCAACGCGAGATTTGAGGCTCTAGAGGAGCGTCTGCTACCGGCCAAGCGCATAAGACCTCCGCTGGCGGCGGATAGCAGGAAAGCGGCGAAGGCGGCTGAACAAGCGATGGTCGATGACCTCGCCCCGCCCCCTCCATCAAAGGCGAGGACATATGCAGGTGTTGCGGCGTCATCGCAACCGGGTAGATCGGTGTCTGGGCCCGCAATTAAGAAAACCGCGAAGCAGACGGCGGTCCCAACTTTGGAGATCGAGGCAACCTCGAAGAAGAGGAAAAAGAAATTGGCGAAGGGGAAGGAAAGGGTCCCCGTGCAGCCTGTTCCGGCGGGTTCAAAGCCCCTCAGAAAAGATACGCTGGCCACGTCATCCGGCCCCCCGCAGCAGCCGTCAAAGGACGGAGAGTGGACTGTGGTCGGAAAGCGAGGAAAAGGAAATAAGGGGAAAGGGAAGAAGCCTGCGGCTAAGTCCCGCAAGAAGAAGTCGCGAAAGCTCCACGCTCCGAATTCCTCGGCTGTCGTCCTTACCCTGCAGCCGAGTGCGAAGGAGCGTGGCGTAACCTACGCCGGTGTTTTGACGGAGGCGCGGCGTGGAATAGACCTCGCCGAAATTGGCATCAGGGCAATGCGTTTTAAGCGCGCTGTCACTGGTGCCAGGATACTAGAGATCCCCGGTGCTTCCAGCACCAAGGAAGCGGACTCCCTTGCCGCCAAATTGCGGGAGGTCCTCGGTGAGGATAACGTTAAGGTGTCCAGGCCGGTCAAGTGCGCAGACTTGCGAATCACTGGCCTGGATGACTCGGCCACAGTCGAGGACATTGCGGCCGCGGTCTCGCGCGCAGGGGAGTGTACCGCGGAGCATGTGAAGTGTGGTGGCCTGCGCGCGGGCCCCCGAGGTGCTGTATCAGCCTGGGTTAGTTGCCCGGTGACTGCGGCGAAGAAGCTGGCGCAGGCGGGGCGCGTAATGGTTGGGTGGGTTTCGGCGAAAGTCTCTCTCACCGAGCAGAAGCCCCTGCGCTGTTACCGCTGCCTGGAGTTGGGCCATGTCAGCGCCACGTGCTCCTCGCCGACGGACAGGAGTGCCACTTGCTTCCGCTGCAGTGAAACAGGCCATAAAGCTGGTGGATGCGATGCCGCCTCCGCTCGCTGCGCCCTATGCACGGAGGCAAAGCTACCGGCAGAGCATCGGCTTGGAAGCGCAGCCTGTAAGGCCCCGAAGCCTAAAAGAGGTGGAATGCGGAAGCAAGATGGCGCTCCAACGCCATCACGCTCTGCTCCGGTGCCTGATGAGGTACCGCAAACGGAGGCAGCCATGGAAACGCAGTAATGGCCCCACTGCGTTTCCTACAGGCCAACATCAACCACTGTGCCAGGGCCCAGGACCTTTTACATCAGAGTCTGGCAGAGTGGGAGATTGACGTGGCGGTAGTGTCTGAGCCATACAATCTGCCCCCCCGGGATAACTGGGTGGGCGATCTGGACGGCTTGGTGGCGCTGGTTGCTCAAGGCGACACACAGCTTGAGCAAATCATAAGGCGACGGGGATGCGTCTCGGCGGTTGTCAATGGCTTCACCGTTGTGGGGGCGTACTTCTCGCCGAACCGCTGCCTCGCCGATTTCGAGCAGTTCTTGGTTGAGCTGAGGGATCTGCTAGACTTCGCACAACCTCAATCTGTGCTTGTGGCCGGGGACCTGAACGCCAAGTTGGTGTCTTGGGGCTGCGTGGCAAGTGATATACGTGGCTCGACACTCGCTGACTGGGCAGTTGCGTCGGGACTGACGGTTGTTAACCGTGGAGCAGAATTAACGTGTGTTCGGCAGAGGGGTGGATCCATTGTAGATGTCACGTTTGCGAGCCCCCCTCTCGCTCGTCGTATACAAGACTGGAGGGTTCTTTTGGACGTGGAGACGCTCTCGGATCATCGTTATATCCGGTTTAGCGTCTCCACGCCCTCGACGGCTCCCAGTCAATTCCCCCCTGGCGATTGTCGTCCGCGCTGGGCACTTGGTAGCCTAGATAGGGAGCTCCTCACTGAGGCTGCCTTAGTGCAGGCTTGGCTCCCGTCGCAGCAGAATGGCAGCGGAAGCGTAGAGGAGGAGGCCACTTGGCTTGCCGAAGCCATGTCTCAGGTGTGCGACGCGAGCATGCGGAGGGTGCGGTCGGTTCCACGTAGGCGCCAAATGTACTGGTGGTCCGCCGATGTTGCCCAGCTGCGTGCTTCATGCGTGGCTGCGAGGCGGGCGTACACCAGGCACAGGCGCCGTAGGCGGCGTGACGAAGAGGAGGAAGCGCGGTTATACGCCGTCTATAGGGACTGCATTGTGTCTCTGCAGGACGCCATCAGCAGCGCTAAGACCCGTGCATGGGAGGATATGCTCGAGAGTTTGAACCGCGAACCCTGGGGTCGGCCGTATAAGAGGGTGAGGCAAAAGCTTCGCCCTTGGGCCCCGCCCTTGTCTCAAAGTCTCGAGCCACGATTTCTGGAGCAAGTGGTGACGTCCTTGTTTCCAAGTCGGGGAAGACATTCTCCCCCACCGATGGCACCCACGATGACTGCGCAGGAGGAGCTCAACAACGAAAATGTCCCTCCAGTCACTCGCAACGAGCTCGCTGTGGCAGTAGAGCGCCTTAAGGCGAAGAATGCCGCCCCCGGCCCTGACGGTGTTCCCGGGCGGGCCTGGGTGCTGGCGCTAGAATCTCTTGGACCCAGGGTGGAACAGCTGTTCACAAAATGCCTCCAACATGGCCAATTTCCCCGTAGGTGGAAGACCGGGAACTTGGTCCTGTTGCAGAAGGAGGGACGCCCGCGCGACTCGCCCTCGGCTTATAGGCCGATCGTGCTGCTCGATGAGGTGAGCAAGCTCTTTGAGCGCGTCTTCGCAGCTCGCCTCATCGACCATCTGGAAGGAGTGGGGCCGGACCTAAGCGAGAACCAATTTGGATTTCGCCGGGGAAGGTCCACTATCGATGCGATTGCTGAATTGCGGAACCTCGCTGATCATGCAGATAATGAAGGCGGAGTGCTTTTGGCGGTGTCCCTTGACATCGCCAACGCATTCAACACTCTGCCGTGGAGTTGCGTGATCGAAGCGCTCCGCTACCACAACGTGCCCGGGTATATGGTGCGCTTGTTGCAGTCCTACTTATCGGAGAGGGCTGTGGCGTACCCCGCGCGCCGTGGGTGGCAAGAAAAGGAAGTGACGTGCGGTGTTCCACAGGGCTCGGTTCTTGGGCCCCTTCTGTGGAACATCGGCTACGACTGGGTCCTGCGTGCCACTTATCTACCGGGTGTCAGCGTGCTTTGCTACGCGGATGACACCCTGGTAACTGCACGCGGGGCCTCGTATAGGGAGGCAGCCCTCATTGCGACTGCTGGTGTGGCGGATGTTGTGCGCCGAATCAGACGACTTGGCTTAGAGGTCGCTCTGAACAAGTCAGAGGCAATTTTGTTTCGCGGCCGTCGAAGGGCGCAGGCTGCTGGTTCAGCTATCCAGGTGGGTGGCACGTCCATCGGCGTCGGTTCCACTTTGCGCTACCTGGGCATCGTGCTGGACAGCCGGTGGACATTTGTGGAGCACTTTCGTCGCCTCGCCCCCCGTCTTGTTGGGGTGGCCGGGGCACTTGGAAGTCTGCTCCCGAATCTAAGAGGGGCTGGGGGTGCGTGTCGTCGTCTATACACCGGCGTCATTCGCTCCATGGCCCTCTATGGTGCGCCCATTTGGGCCGACTCTTTGAGCGTCCGTACCAGACCCTACTTGCGTAGACCGCAGCGGGTCATGGCGCTCAGAGTCGTGAGGGCATATCGCACAGTGTCCTTCGAGGCCGCGTGTGTCATGGCTGGGACGCCCCCGTGGGACCTGGATGCCGAGATGCTGGCGGACGTTTATCGCCGCGTCAGCGCGTCCAGATCGCATGGAATTAATCCATACCTGGAGCAAGTCCAGCAATGGAGGGCTGATGCTCTCGAGCGGCGGTTCAGGGAGTGGGAACGCCGGCTCGAGAGGCCCAGCGCAGGAGCGAGGACGGTCGAAGCCATCCGACCGGTCCTACGCGAGTGGTGCGACAGGCGGCATGGGGCAATTACCTTCCGCCTGACACAGGTGCTGTCCGGACACGGCTGTTTCGGGTGGTACTTGTGCAAAGTCGCCAGGCGGGAGCCACAAATGGCTTGCCATTGGTGTGACAGTCCGGAGGACACGGCAGACCACACTCTCGCCGTGTGCCCCGCGTGGTCCGAGCCCCGTGCTCGCCTAGTCGCAGTCATCGGCCCTGACCTCTCCCTGTCTTCCATAGCTCGCGCAATGGTTGGCAGTGACAGGTCGTGGCGCGCGGCTATCACATTCTGTGAAGATGTGATGTCGCAGAAGGAGGAAGCAGAGCGGGTCCGCGAGGGAGATCCCAACGCAGATCCTATTCGGCGGCGACGTCTTATTGGGCGCAGTCGCCGAGTCGCGACCGCTCTACACGGTCGCGATTTGCTTCCCTAATGATGGGTGCCGGACGGTGGAACGGGGACATAATCCATCGTCCGGTGCAGTGAGGCGGCGTGAGACGTGTTCCGTTCACGCCGCCCCCCAGGAAGGAGAAACTGGCGAACACTAGCCAGGTCTTTATCGCGATGGGCCTATATAAAAAATAGGCTGCCGCTGACGGGGTTGCGGAAGCGGTTCCACAAAATACCCGCGACCCTGCCAATATAGCGGAGCGACGGAACACAGTGGAGTTTAGTCGGTAGTCGCCGCATTCTGCGGTGTGAGTCCGACATAACCCAGGGCCCTTTCCCCGAGCGCTCTGGGTATGCCTAAATGCATTCTCCACTATAAAAAAAAAAAAAAAAAAAAAAAAAAAAAAAAAAAAAAAAGGTTAGGTTAGGTTAGGTTAGGTTAGGTTAGGTTTTTTTTTTTTTTTTTTTTTTTTTTTTTTTAAAAGCACCCGCCATCTCAGGGTGTTGTGTGCTTGTCTCTGGAATATAGTCCAGAGGTATTCTTTTTGCCTTTTAATCAAATAAAAACACAATATTATTTATTAACAATTAGGGCCTTAATAATTAAATACAATTAAAATTACAATTACAAATTAGTAATACAAAATAAATAAAAATACAAATTCACAATGTCCAATAAAAATTTAAATTGATTACAATATACAATAATAAAAAGTTACATTTGAAACATAAAATTACAGATTCAATATTACATTTAAAACTTACATTAATTAAAACATTACAATAAAAATACAATTGAAACAGTACGGCCTAAAAATAAAACTTAACCCTAACATCACAGCTTATCACAGTTTCGTTTGTTTACCACCCCAACAATGTACTTACAATATTCCAGGAATTCATTCCTCATTTTGTCCCCCAGGGCCGTAGGCAGATTCTCACCCGTCATCGCGATGCCCAATTTTTGCTCAATAGCATATCTATCTCTTGCAAAAATCGGACACTCGAGCAACAGGTGAGAAACCGTCTCGTCGACTCCGGGCTGACACAGGCACGATGGATTCTCCTTCAGCTTGAATCTGTTCAAGTAGAAGGCGAATCCACCGTGTCCAGTCAGTGCTTGTGTGGTGTGGTGAGTGATGTTTATTTTCCGAACTATTCTGTATGCAGCAGCAGCGCTTGGGAAAAAGAGCTTCGTGCCTCCAGCCGTCTCCCCCACATCGTATCTCCTGTCCCATTCCCCGATCGTATCCTGTCTCAAGATACGCTTGACGAATGAAACAGGACACAGATCGTAGTCGGGTTTCCTCTTCGACCCCAGAGCGGCCTCCTTGGCTAATTGGTCAACTCTTTCGTTCCCCCTTAGCCCTGCGTGCGCCTTAATCCAAAACAGAGCGACCTCCCGCCTCTGCGAAGCAGCTTTTCGGAGGGCCGCCCTTGTTTGCACAGCAAGGGGGTGGGGGGAACCGAGTGTGACGGCCTGGAGGGCCGATCTGGAGTCGCTGAAGATGCCGACCTTCGGCACTCCACTCTTGCAGGCTCTATCTACTGCTCTTTGGAGCGCTAGAAGTTCGGCCTGGTAGACGGTGCAATACGGCGGCAAAGCAAGCTTGACGGCCTTCGTCTCGGCCTCCCCCTCCCATACGGAAAGGGCGGCTCCGACTCGACCCTCAATCTTGCTGCCGTCCGTGTAGATCCTATGTACGTGGCTATTAGCCACGTCGGAATACGAGTCCTCGTCCACCAGCCCGAACCCCAGCCCTTCCTGCTCTGCCGGATGTGGGTCCTCAATCGCTGGAGCCATTCTTTCCACCTCCCTGTCTCCCAACGCTGGGTGCGACACCCCCTTCTTGATCCCATATAGTCTCGAAACTTCGAGTATTCTGAGGTCAAGGGGGAGTATCCCAGCCAACAGCATAGCTGAGTTCAGGGAGACGGTCCGATATGCTCGGCAGATCTTTTGGGCGAACCCCCGTTGTACGGTGTTCAGCCTTTTTTGGACCCCCATCTTTTCCACGGTGGGTGCCCACGCTGCCGATGCATACATAATAGTCGGCTCGATAACTGCTACATAAATAGTCCTAATAATATCTGGGCTAAGTCCCCAACCAACTCTGGCTGCCCTAGCCAAGAGTTTATACCGGGCGATTGCCTTTTGGCATACCGTCCCGACGTGGGCGTTAAAGGTGAGGCCGCTGTCGATTGTAAGGCCCAGTATTTTTATACAAGAATAATATTTAATTTCCACATTCCCCATAGCGAGCCGCGGCACGTCATATTTCAGCCTCCTCGTGGAGAGGAGGGCACACGTTTTATTAGGTGCAAATTTCAATTTATTTTCTTTTCCCCATTCGCTTATTACATTAAGGACACGGTTCGCTTTCGTTTCGATTTCAAGGGCCGTGTCCCCCTCAACGACCAACACAATGTCGTCGGCAAACGCCTGACAAAATACTCCCATCTCCTCTAACATCCATAGCAGAGGGTCCAGCAAGAGGTTCCACAGGATTGGTCCGCCTATGGACCCCTGCACGCACCCCTTGCTGGTCCCCCTACTCACTTCCACACCCGCATATCTAACTTTCACTCCCCTTTCACTCAGGTAGCTGCTGATCACCCGCCTCACGTTCGCCGGGCACCCAACTTCAGCCAACCGCACCTTTATGGCTGGCCACCAGGCGCTGTCGAAGGCTCCCTCTATGTCCAGCGATACCACAACAGAAATCTTCTTCTCCTCCCTCATATTTCTGATGTGGTTCACTAGTCTATAGAGGGCGTCCTCGGTGCTCCTCTGTGGCATAAAGCCATACTGGTGGGGGCTTATTTTGGGCAACAGGTAAAACCTGAGTCGGCCGACCAGCATCTTTTCGAAGATTTTGCCGAGAACAGGTAAGAGGCCGATCGGTCGATAGGCTTTCGGTACCCGGTATGATTCCCTGCCCGGCTTTCGCAGTATAACCACGGTCGCCCACTTCCACTGTGCGGGGAAGTAGGCGGCAGAGAGGCATCTGTTGAGCAAGGCAAGGAACCATCCCGGGTTACAATCTACAGCGTGCTGACAGATGTCGGCCGTGAGGCCATCCGCCCCGGGGGCCTTCTTGGGGTTGAAGGACCTTACGGATCTCTTCAACTCCTCCATGATGAAAGGAGGGTCGTCCGGGCCCGCCGGTGGTTCGGTGTCCAAGGACTCCGCACACCGGCGCACCCGACGATGCCCCTCACTTTCACCACTTTCCTGGTCCTCGGGGTAGAAGGTCTCCACCAACAGTTCTGCCGAGCTCCGGGCATCGAGGGTCTCACCACCCCTCGAAAGGGGCAGATCCTCCTCTCTCCCTGTGGCTCTACTAAGCACCCTGTAGATGCCCTCCCAGACCCCCTCCCTATCCTGTTTCCGGCAAAACTCCTTCCAACTCTTCTCTTGCGCTTCTTTCACTGCCTTTTCATACATCTCTCTTTCTTCCAGGTACAATCCAACCACGCGGTCTCTGCGATCGGGTGCTGCGTTTCGGATCCTGCGTCTCCTCGTGGCCACCTGCTTCTTCATCTGCGCGAGCTCATCATTCCACCACGACAAGGTGAATTTCTGTGTGTGTTTTTTGGTCGGCATTGTGTCTCTGCATGTCTGTGTGATTGCTTCAGTGTATCTGTCTATTGCGTCATCTATTTGTTGTGTGCTGTGTATTGTGTCTATGTCTTGTATAGTTAATTGTCTGTCCGACATCAGCTGGGTCAGTTTCTCATGAAACTGAGTCCAGTTTGCCTTGTGTGTGTTAAATATGCGTGTAGTTCGTATTATGTTCGTGCCTGTGGATTTACGTTGTCTGATGCCGAAAGATATGCCGTTGTGGTCCGAGCTCGTGAGACTCTCCTCAACCCTCCAGTTGTCCACTCGGTTCAGCAGATCGTCGGAGCACGCTGTCACATCCACGTAGCTGGAGTACCTTTTCCCACCTCTGATGGTATCGAACGTAGGGATGTCCCCGGTGTTGAGTATGTGCATTCCCATTTCTTCCAGTACAGCAGACACGTCTCTTCCTCGCGGGTCTTCCACTTCACCACCCCACCACGGGCTTTTTGCGTTCGCATCGCCTCCCAGGACCATCCTATGGATACCCAGCTCTCTCCCTATCCGCCTAAGATGGTCCAGGTAGAGCCCCACTGGCTTATCGGGCTCGAAGTAGAAGGACACTACAATCATCTCCCAGGCTTTGGTTCTGAGGGTGGCCACAACGATGTTGTTACTGCTAAGGCGTGTATGTAGTTCGACATCCAGTGTGTCGTCGAGTACTACAATACACGCCTTTACTGCGCCACCCCCTTCCCCTTCGCACTGGAAGATCCTCACTCCATTGTATGTCCTCATACTTTTCGCCCCACCAACGTAGGGCTCTTGCAGCAACGCTACGCATGCCTTACGCTTGGTGGCTTCGAGCAGTAGCTCCCTTGTGGCGATTTGGCTCCGCTGGAGATTAGCCTGCAATATTCGGTACTGGAAGGACTCACCTTGGGCAACCCTAGCAATACGCTACCGCCGATCTGGCCAGAGCGTCCCACCTCTTTCTTTCTGTACACTCTCGATCAAAGGCGCTGTGCTCTGCGCTGCCTTTCTTGGCCTTGGTGCAGTTAATGCACTGAGGCACTTCTCCCCGCAACCACTTGTCGCATTCAGTCCTCATATGAGGACCGGCACAGTGGCTGCATCTTTCCTTATCCTCCCTACACATCCTTTTAGTATGCCCATAACCAAGGCAGCGGGAGCACTGCACCAGTGGACTATGGTCCATTACTCTCACTCTAGTAAGCCCTATATGGGCGTATCCTACACTCGTACATCTCTTCCATACATGTGGACTCACCCTGGCCACTACGTGGTTCTGGAGGTGGTTCCTTGCTTTCATCACATACGCTACTTCTACCTTTCTCTCTTCCCCCTTCAAGCCCTCAAGGATGCTTACATTCTGATTATTGAATGCTGTGACGAAATCATCAACTTCGCACTTCATCACATCCCTGAAGACCAGAAGGAGGCTCTTATTTTTAACATCTTCCACAACTAGTCCCTCATTCTTTCTCAGTCTTTCCTTCACCTTGACTCTTTCTTCCTCATTCGCACAACCGACGACTACCCTCCTATTTTTAACCTTTCTTACTCTCTCTACCTTCACCCATCCGTCCCTTGCATCCACAGTCTTCCTAATCCTCTCTAGCACCTCATCGCCTGTCTCTTGTTCGTCTTTGGACGACACCATGACTGAATGCAGGGCCCTTGTCTCAGGGAGTTTCTCATTGACTCCCCTCGAGACAACGCTCGCATAAGTCGCCGTTTTGGCGACAGCCATGTTGCCCTCCAAAAGCGAACTCAATCTCTCCATCTTGCTTTCACTTTCCTTCATGCTTTCTGTCATCTCTTTCATTCTATTCATCATTTCTTTGATTCCTTCAGTTAGGTCCACACTGGAGCCAGCATCGGATGGCGGGGGGGGATGTATAGGGTCCCCACTACGCCCTCCACTACCAGCCTTGGCATTTGTGAGTTCTGTCTCCATTTCTTTTATGATGTCATACATTCTTTCTAGTGCCAGTATGACCCCATCTTTTATGTCGGTCTTTAAATTGCGAGACTCTCGCAGATGGGCTTTTCCTTTCAGCAGCCAGGCTTTCCCTTCTGCAGTCCGACTTTTAGGTGCTGCTGTGGTTGCAGGCTTCTTGGCTGGTTCCATTATGAACGTGTCACTGGCACGCCTCTGGGGAGTGTGGATCATGGTGACAGGAGAAAAAAAAAAAAAAAAAAAAAAAAAAAAAAAAAAAAAAAAAAAAAAAACCTGTCAATACTTCTTAACACTATTAGGTCTCCCAAAAGGGGAGGTACCTGTCAATAATTACAATTAAAAATTAATATCACAGATGTAAGATAGAAAAAAAAAAAAAAAAAAAAAAAAAAAAAAAAAAAAAAAAAATATTAAATATTAATAAAATATTAATACGTCACTAATAATTAAAATGGTCAATAGTAAAAAGTCAACTTATACTTAATCAAAATGTTTAAAATTAAATAAAAGTCAAGGCTACTTATACTTAAATCAGGTCTCCTGTCTATAGTTTCAATTTAAAAGTCAATCTATAAATAAATTAATCACAGATTAATAAGATCACAGAATATACAGTATTAATATACAGATATAAAATATTAATAATATCTAGGTCAATAGTAATTACTACTATTCAACAGTAAAAAGGCAAGTCAATAGATAATATATAGTTGTATTTAGGTCAATCAATAAAGCTAAAGCTAGTCAATACTAAAAACTCGTAGTCAATCACAGTAAGTTAAAATATCTAGGTCAATAAAAAAAAAAATGTTCTGTGGTTTCATGAAACCACGGCAAAGCGAAGCTTAATAAAATTATCAATACAACAACAATTATTACGTTCTGTACGGTTTGACCTTGATCTTTGTAGTAAGCTAGCTAGTAAGCTAGTTAGTACCAAACACTCAAGTCAATAATAAATATACTTACCTACACTATCAGGTCTCCCAATAAGGGAGTCGCCTGTTTAATACAATTAATATATAAATAAAATCAAAATGAATACAATATATATGGACAAATAGTACAAATGAATAATAGATAATAATAATATTATAATATTGTGTTGTGTGTACCTTATGGTCCCTAAGCACTCAATATATAGCTAAATCTAACAGCTACACCAAAAATGATGTAGCTGGTCTATTGATACTATTACAATTTACTATTTACTAAACAACTTACAAAAATCCAAAATATAAATTCAATTAAAAAGATAATAATTTAGGTTTAAAAACATTCATGCACCGCCACGCGTTTGTTGTTTTTGTTCATAACACCCGTGACCTACTTAGCTTTTTCTCTTAAAATACTTTATAGAAAGTTATAAGCTTTGTGTAGGAGGGTGTATAAAGTATTTGGGCACACAGTTCAACACAAAACAAGGTGTAAGCGAAAGGGGGAAAGGGGGAAAGTGCAGTTTTGGCGGAGAAAGTTTCTGTTTATAGGTTAAAAACACTTTTGTGTCTAACTTCGCCAATTTAGCTCCGATTTCCCCGGAACAAAAACCAACGGCTTTGTTTTGTAAAGACGCGTCTAATTACACTCTTATCTTTCACTATACATTGAGTAAAGGGGGATTGCCACCGCCCGGCTTACCAAAAATTGTTTGTTTTACTTGATTTTTGAGTCCTAAAAATCCCAAAATTTGCACAGACACTTGTATCACCAACACACACAACACTGCAGTTCCGGTTCGCGAAGTCCCCGATATAAATCGGGACTTCCCAGCGACGTCGTACTTTTTGTTAAATTCGTGAAAATTTCTTTTGGTGATAACTTTTTACTGCCTGACTCGATTTTAAAACCGTTTTCGCGTCCGTATTTGTTGTTTTTGCGCGCATCTATCGGTATATAACACTAATGTGTAAGTCGGAAAAATACCACTTTTCTAAAAAACAATGTAAGGAGCGATGCGATTTCGCTGTCAACGGGTCGCGTTCGGGCAAATGACGGGTTAGGTTAGGTTAGGTTAGGTTAGGTTAGGTTAGGTTAGGTTAGGTTAGGTTAGGTTAGGTTAGGTTAGGTTAGGTTAGGTTAGGTTAGGTTAGGTTAGGTTAGGTTAGGTTTTTTTTTTTTTTTTTTTTTTTTTTTTTTTTTTAAAAGCACCCGCCATCTCAGGGTGTTGTGTGCTTTCCTCTGGATTATTGTCCAGAGATGTTTGTTTTTCTTTAATCAAATAAATACCAACAATTCTTTATTCACATTTTAGGCCTAAATTAGTACAATTAAAAGTAAAATTACAAATTAACAATTTACAATAAATTTCCAAAATAATAATAAGATACTAAAATTAAATATTACCTTTAGAACTTACATTAATTAAAAAAAACATTGCAAAAAATAATAAAAAAAAAGAAATAAAATAAATTAATACAATTAAGAGTAAAAAGTACAAATTAACAATTTATAATGAAATTTCCAAAATGATAATAAAATACTAAATTTAAATATTACATCTAAAACTTACATTCATTAAAAACATTACAATAAAAATACAATTGAAACAGTACGGCACAACAATAAAACTTAACCCTAACATCACAGCTTATCACAGTTTCGTTTATTTACCACCCCAACAATGTACTTACAATATTCCAGGAATTCATTCCTCATTTTGTCCCCCAGGGCCGCAGGCAGATTCTCACCCGTCATCGCGATGCCCAATTTTTGCTCAATAACATATCTATCTCTTGCAAAAATCGGACACTCGAGCAACAGGTGAGAAACCGTCTCGTCGACTCCGGGCTGACACAGACACGATGGATTCTCCTTCAGCTTGAATCTGTTCAAGTAGAAGGCGAATCCACCGTGTCCAGTCAGTGCTTGTGTGGTGTGGTGAGTGATGTTTATTTTCCGAACTATTTTGTATGCAGCAGCAGCGCTTGGGAAAAAGAGCTTCGTGCCTCCAGCCGTCTCCCCCACATCGTATCTCCTGTCCCATTCGCCGATCGTATCCTGTCTCAAGATACGTTTGACGAATGAAACAGGACACAGATCGTAGTCGGGTTTCTTCTTCGACCCCAGAGCGGCCTCCTTGGCTAACTGGTCCACTCTTTCGTTCCCCCTTAGCCCTGCGTGCGCCTTGATCCAAAACAGAGCGACCTCCCGCCTCTGCGAAGCAGCTTTTCGGAGGGCCGCCCTTGTTTGCACAGCAAGGGGGTGGGGGGAACCGAGTGTGACGGCCTGGAGGGCCGATCTGGAGTCGCTGAAGATGCCGACCTTCGGCACTCCACTCTTGCAGGCTCTATCTACTGCTCTTTGGAGCGCTAGAAGTTCGGCCTGGTAGACGGTGCAATACGGCGGCAAAGCAAGCTTGACGGCCTTCGTCTCGGCCTCCCCCTCCCATACGGAAAGGGCGGCTCCGACTCGACCCTCAATCTTGCTGCCGTCCGTGTAGATCCTATGTACGTGGCTATTAGCCACGTCGGAATACGAGTCCTCGTCCACCAGCCCGAACCCCAGCCCTTCCTGCTCTGCCGGATGTGGGTCCTCAATCGCCGGAGCCATTCTTTCCACCTCCCTGTCTCCCAACGCTGGGTGCGACACCCCCTTCTTGATCCCATATAATCTCGAAACTTCGAGTATTCTGAGGTCAAGGGGGAGTATCCCAGCCAACAGCATAGCTGAGTTCAGGGAGACGGTCCGATATGCTCGGCAGATCTTTTGGGCGAACCCCCGTTGTACGGTGTTCAGCCTTTTTTGGACCCCCATCTTTTCCACGGTGGGTGCCCACGCTGCCGATGCATACATAATAGTCGGTTCGATTACTGCTACATATATAGTTCGGATGATATCTGGGCTAAGTCCCCAACCAACTCTGGCTGCCCTAGCTAAGAGTTTATACCGGGCGATTGCCTTTTGGCATACCGTCCCGACGTGGGCGTTAAAGGTGAGGCCGCTGTCAATTGTAAGGCCTAATATCTTAATCTGAGAAAAATATTTAATTTCCACACTTCCCATAGCGAGCCGTGGCACGTCATATTTCAACCTCCTCGTGGAAAGGAGGGCACAAGTTTTATGTGGTGCAAATTTTAATTTGTTTTCCTTTCCCCATTTATCTATTGCGTTAAGGACACGGTTCGCTTCTATTTCAATTTCAAGGGCCGTGTCCCCCTCGAAGACCAACACAATGTCGTCGGCAAACGCTTGACAGAATACTTTCATCTCCTCTAACATCCATAGCAGAGGGTCCAGCAATAGGTTCCACAGGATTGGTCCGCCTATGGACCCCTGCACGCACCCCTTGCTGGTCCCCCTACTCACTTGCACACCCGCATATCTAACTTTCACTCCCCTTTCACTCAGGTAGCTGCTGATCACCCGCCTCACGTTCCCCGGGCACCCAACTTCAGCCAACCGCACCTTTATGGCTGGCCACCAGGCGCTGTCGAAGGCTCCCTCTATGTCCAGCGATACCACAACAGAAATCTTCTTCTCCTCCCTCATATTTCTGATGTGGTTCACTAGTCTATAGAGGGCGTCCTCGGTGCTCCTCTGTGGCATAAAGCCATACTGGTGGGGGCTTATTTTGGGCAACAGGTAAAACCTGAGTCGGCCGACCAGCATCTTTTCGAAGATTTTGCCGAGAACAGGTAGGAGGCCGATCGGTCGATAGGCTTTCGGTACCCGGTATGATTCCCTGCCCGGCTTCCGCAGTATAACCACGGTCGCCCACTTCCACTGTGCGGGGAAGTAGGCGGCAGAGAGGCATCTGTTGAGCAAGGCAAGGAACCATCCCGGGTTACAATCTACAGCGTGCTGACAGATGTCAGCCGTGAGGCCATCCGCCCCGGGGGCCTTCTTGGGGTTGAAGGACCTTACGGATCTCTTCAACTCCTCCATGATGAAAGGAGGGTCGTCCGGGCCCGCCGGTGGTTCGGTGTCCAAGGACTCCGCACACCGGCGCACCCGACGATGCCCCTCACTTTCACCACTTTCCTGGTCCTCGGGGTAGAAGGTCTCCGCCAACAGTTCTGCCGAGCTCCGGGCATCGAGGGTCTCACCACCCCTCGAGAGGGGCAGATCCTCCTCTCTCCCTGTGGCTCTACTAAGCACCCTGTAGATGCCCTCCCAGACCCCCTCCCTATCCTGTTTCCGGCAAAACTCCTTCCAACTCTTCTCTTGCGCTTCTTTCACCGCCTTTTCATACATCTCTCTTTCTTCCAGGTACAATCCAACCACGCGGTCTCTGCGATCAGGTGCTGCGTTTCGGATCCTACGTCTCCTCGTGGCCACCTGCTTCTTCATCTGCGCGAGCTCATCATTCCACCACGACAAGGTGAATTTCTGCGTGTGTTTTTTGGTCGGCATTGTGTCTCTGCATGTCTGTGTGATTGCTTCAGTGTATCTGTCTATTGCGTCATCTATTTGTTGTGTGCTGTGTATTGTGTCTATGTCTTGTATAGTTAATTGTCTGCCCGACATCAGCTGGGTCAGTTTCTCATGAAACTGAGTCCAGTTTGCCTTGTGTGTGTTAAATATGCGTGTAGTTCGTATTATGTTCGTGCCTGTGGATTTATGTTGTCTGATGCCGAAGGATATGCCGTTGTGGTCCGAGCTCGTGAGACACTCCTCAACCCTCCAGTTGTCCACTCGGTTCAGCAGATCGTCGGAGCACGCTGTCACATCCACGTAGCTGGAGTACCTTTTCCCACCTCTGATGGTATCGAACGTAGGGATGTCCCCGGTGTTGAGTATGTGCATTCCCATTTCTTCCAGTACAGCAGACACGTCTCTTCCTCGCGGGTCTTCCACTTCACCACCCCACCACGGGCTTTTTGCGTTCGCATCGCCTCCCAGGACCATCCTATGGATACCCAGCTCTCTCCCTATCCGCCTAAGATGGTCCAGGTAGAGCTCCACTGGCTTATCGGGCTCGAAGTAGAAGGATACTACAATCATCTCCCAGGCTTTGGTTCTGAGGGTGGCCACAACGATGTTGTTACTGCTAAGGCGTGTATGTAGTTCGACATCCAGTGTGTCGTCGAGTACCACAATACACGCCTTTACTGCGCCACCCCCTTCCCCTTCGCACTGGAAGATCCTCACTCCATTGTATGTCCTCATACTTTTCGCCCCACCAACATAGGGCTCTTGCAGCAACGCTACGCATGCCTTACGCTTGGTGGCTTCGAGCAGTAGCTCCCTTGTGGCGATTTGGCTCCGCTGGAGATTAGCCTGCAATATTCGGTACTGGAAGGACTCACCTTGGGCAACCCTAGCAATACGCTACCGCCGATCTGGCTAGAGCGTCCCACTTCTTTCGTTCAAAACATTCACGATCAAAGGCGCTGTGCTCAGCGCTACCTTTCTTGGCCTTAGTGCAGTTAATGCACTGAGGCGCTTCTCCCCGCAACCACTTGTCGCATTCAGTCCTCATATGAGGACCGGCACAGTGGCTGCATCTTTCCTTTTCCTCCCTACACATCCTCTTTGTATGCCCATAACCAAGGCAGCGGGAGCACTGCACCAGTGGACTATGGTCCATTACTCTCACTCTGCCCAACCCTATGTGGGCGTATCCCTCATTCATCCATCTTCTCCATACCTGTGGGTCCGCTCTTACCACCACGTGGTTTTGGAGGGGGTTCCTAGCTTTCATCACATACGCTATCTCAACATTTCGCTCTTCCCCCTTCAAGCCCTCAAGTATGCCTGCGTTTTGGTTCTTCAGCGCAGTGATGAAGTCAGCAGTGTCACATTTCATCACATCCCTGAAGACCAGAAGGGGGCTCTTATTTCTCACATCTTCCACTACTAGTCCCTCATTCTTTCTCAGTCTTTCCTTCACCTTGATTCTTTCTTCCTCATTCGCACAACCGACGACTACCCTCCTATTCTTAACCTTTCTTACTCTCTCTACCTTCACCCATCCGTCCCTTGCATCCACAGTCTTCCTAATCTTCTCTAGCACCTCATCGCCTGTCTCTTGTTCATCTTTGGACGACACCATGACTGAATGCAGGGCCCTTGCCTCAGGGAGTTTCTCAGTGACTCCCCTCGAGACAACGCTCGCATAGCTCGCCGTTTTGGCGGCAGTCATGCTGCCCTCCAGAAGCGAACTCAATCTTTCCATTTTGCTTTCATTTTCCCTCATGCTTTCCCTCATCTCGTTCATTCTATTCATCATCTCTTTCATTCCTTCACTTAGGTCCAGATTTCTCACCAATGCGTCGTCAACTACGCTGGAACCAGCATCGGATGGCGGGGGGGGATGTAAAGGGTCCCCACTACGCCCTCCACTACCAGCCCTGGCATTGGTGAGTTCCAACTCCATCTCTTTTATTATTTCATACATCCTTTCTAGCGCCGTAATAACCCCATCTTTTATCTCGGTCTTTAAATTACGAGACTCCCGCAGATGGCCTTTACCTTTTTGCAGACAGGCTCGCCCTTCTGCAGTCCTACTGGTCATACCTTTAGGCGCTGCAGGCTTTTTTGTTGGTTCTGAAATTGTGAACGTGTCACTGGCACGCCTCTGGGGAGTGTGGATCATAGTGACGACTTAGGGAAAAAAAAAAAAAAAAAAAAAAAAAAAAAAAAAAAAAAAAAAAAAAAAAAAAAAAAAAAACCCTGTCAATAGTACTTAACTCTATCAGGCCTCCCAATAGGGGAGACACCTGTCAATAATTTAGAATAAAATAAAATAAAAATAAAAATGAATTATAAAATATTAATATAAAGATATAAAGTATTAATAATATCTAGGTCAATAATAATTAAAACTAATCAACAGTAAGTCAAGTCAATACTTATAATATATATCTATTAAGTTGTATTTATATAGTCAGTCAATAATTACAATATCACAGTAAGATATTAATAATATCTAGGTCAATAAGTAAAGCTAAAGCCGGTCAATACTGAGAACTCAAGTCAATAATTATTATACAAAATAATCTCTCTGTACGATAATTATCGTACGGCTCGACCTAGTAAGCTAGCTAGTAAGCTAGTCAATAGTCAATACTAAAAACTCAAGTCAATAATTATTTTACTTAAAACTATCAGGCCTCCCAATAGGGGATACACCTGTCAATAATTGAGAATAAAAATGAATCACAGTAAAATATTAATATCTAGGTCAATAAATGTAGTCAATAGTAAGAAGTCAAGTCAATAATAATTATTATACTTAACACTAGATAAAATAGAATGAATGAAAAATCAATGTTTATTTTGCTTTCAATCAAATAAATACCAAGAATTTTTTTTTTTTTTTTTTTTTTTTTTATTAACAATTAGGCCTAAATAATACAATTTTAAGTAGAAAATACAAGATAATAATTTACAATTATATTACCAAATTAATACTAAAACATAAAAATTACATAATTAAATATTACTTTTAAAAACTTACATTAATTAAAACATTGCATTGGGAATAATAAAAAATAAAATATAATAAATTAATACAATTTAAAATTTACAAATAAAATAATAAAATTAAGTATTGAATTTAAAACCTACATAAATTAAAAACATTACAATGAAATTTATAAAAAGAAATAAAACAATACGGCACAACACTTATAAAACTTAACCCTAATATCACAGTAGCTTATCACAATTTCGTTTGTTCACCACCCTCACAATTTGTTGACAAAACTCTAAAAACTCATTTCTAGTCTCGTCCCCCAGGGCCGCAGGCAGATTCTCACCCGTCATCGCGATGCCCAATTTTTGCTCAATAACATATCTATCTCTTGCAAAAATCGGACACTCGAGCAACAGGTGAGAAACCGTCTCGTCGACTCCGGGCTGACACAGACACGATGGATTCTCCTTCAGCTTGAATCTGTTCAAGTAGAAGGCGAATCCACCGTGTCCAGTCAGTGCTTGTGTGGTGTGGTGAGTGATGTTTATTTTCCGAACTATTTTGTATGCAGCAGCAGCGCTTGGGAAAAAGAGCTTCGTGCCTCCAGCCGTCTCCCCCACATCGTATCTCCTGTCCCATTCCCCGATCGTATCCTGTCTCAAGATACGCTTGACGAATGAAACAGGACACAGATCGTAGTCGGGTTTCCTCTTCGACCCCAGAGCGGCCTCCTTGGCTAATTGGTCCACTCTTTCGTTCCCCCTTAGCCCTGCGTGCGCCTTAATCCAAAACAGAGCGACCTCCCGCCTCTGCGAAGCAGCTTTTCGGAGGGCCGCCCTTGTTTGCACAGCAAGGGGGTGGGGGGAACCGAGTGTGACGGCCTGGAGGGCCGATCTGGAGTCGCTGAAGATGCCGACCTTCGGCACTCCACTCTTGCAGGCTCTATCTACTGCTCTTTGGAGCGCTAGAAGTTCGGCCTGGTAGACGGTGCAATACGGCGGCAAAGCAAGCTTGACGGCCCTCGTCTCGGCCTCCCCCTCCCATACGGAAAGGGCGGCTCCGACTCGACCCTCAATCTTGCTGCCGTCCGTGTAGATCCTATGTACGTGGCAATTAGCCACGTCGGAATACGAGTCCTCGTCCACCAGCCCGAACCCCAGCCCTTCCTGCTCTGCCGGATGTGGGTCCTCAATCGCCGGAGCCATTCTTTCCACCTCCCTGTCTCCCAACGCTGGGTGCGACACCCCCTTCTTGATCCCATATAATCTCGAAACTTCGAGTATTCTGAGGTCAAGGGGGAGTATCCCAGCCAACAGCATAGCTGAGTTCAGGGAGACGGTCCGATATGCTCGGCAGATCTTTTGGGCGAACCCCCGTTGTACGGTGTTCAGCCTTTTTTGGACCCCCATCTTTTCCACGGTGGGTGCCCACGCTGCCGATGCATACATAATAGTCGGTTCGATTACTGCTACATATATAGTTCGGATGATATCTGGGCTAAGTCCCCAACCAACTCTGGCTGCCCTAGCTAAGAGTTTGTACCGGGCGATTGCCTTTTGGCATACCGTCCCGACGTGGGCGTTAAAGGTGAGGCCGCTGTCAATTGTAAGGCCTAATATCTTAATCTGAGAAAAATATTTAATTTCCACACTTCCCATAGCGAGCCGTGGCACGTCATATTTCAACCTCCTCGTGGAAAGGAGGGCACAAGTTTTATGCGGTGCAAATTTTAGTTTGTTTTCCTTTCCCCATTGATCTATTGCGTTTAGGACACGGTTCGCTTTAACTTCTATTTCAAGTGCTGTATCACCCTCGAACACCAACACAATGTCGTCGGCAAACGCCTGACAGAATACTTTCATCTCCTCTAACATCCATAGCAGAGGGTCCAGCAAGAGGTTCCACAGGATTGGTCCGCCTATGGACCCCTGCACGCACCCCTTGCTGGTCCCCCTACTCACTTGCACACCCGCATATCTAACTTTCACTCCCCTTTCACTCAGGTAGCTGCTGATCACCCGCCTCACGTTCCCCGGGCACCCAACTTCAGCCAACCGCACCTTTATGGCTGGCCACCAGGCGCTGTCGAAGGCTCCCTCTATGTCCAGCGATACCACAACAGAAATCTTCTTCTCCTCCCTCATATTTCTGATGTGGTTCACTAGTCTATAGAGGGCGTCCTCGGTGCTCCTCTGTGGCATAAAGCCATACTGGTGGGGGCTTATTTTGGGCAACAGGTAAAACCTGAGTCGGCCGACCAGCATCTTTTCGAAGATTTTGCCGAGAACAGGTAAGAGGCCGATCGGTCGATAGGCTTTCGGTACCCGGTATGATTCCCTGCCCGGCTTTCGCAGTATAACCACGGTCGCCCACTTCCACTGTGCGGGGAAGTAGGCGGCAGAGAGGCATCTGTTGAGCAAGGCAAGGAACCATCCCGGGTTACAATCTACAGCGTGCTGACAGATGTCGGCCGTGAGGCCATCCGCCCCGGGGGCCTTCTTGGGGTTGAAGGACCTCACGGATCTCTTCAACTCCTCCATGATGAAAGGAGGGTCGTCCGGGCCCGCCGGTGGTTCGGTGTCCAAGGACTCCGCACACCGGCGCACCCGACGATGGCCCTCACTTTCACCACTTTCCTGGTCCTCGGGGTAGAAGGTCTCCGCCAACAGTTCTGCCGAGCTCCGGGCATCGAGGGTCTCACCACCCCTCGAAAGGGGCAGATCCTCCTCTCTCCCTGTGGCTCTACTAAGCACCCTGTAGATGCCCTCCCAGACCCCCTCCCTATCCTGTTTCCGGCAAAACTCCTTCCAACTCTTCTCTTGCGCTTCTTTCACCGCCTTTTGGTTAGGTTAGGTTAGGTTAGGTTAGGTTAGGTTAGGTTAGGTTAGGTTAGGTTAGGTTAGGTTAGGTTAGGTTAGGTTAGGTTAGGTTAGGTTAGGTTAGGTTAGGTTAGGTTAGGTTAGGTTAGGTTAGGTTAGGTTAGGTTAGGTTAGGTTAGGTTAGGTTAGGTTAGGTTAGGTTAGGTTAGGTTAGGTTAGGTTAGGTTAGGTTAGGTTAGGTTAGGTTAGGTTAGGTTAGGTTAGGTTAGGTTAGGTTAGGTTAGGTTAGGTTAGGTTAGGTTAGGTTAGGTTAGGTTAGGTTAGGTTAGGTTAGGTTAGGTTAGGTTAGGTTAGGTTAGGTTAGGTTAGGTTAGGTTAGGTTAGGTTAGGTTAGGTTAGGTTAGGTTAGGTTAGGTTAGGTTAGGTTAGGTTAGGTTAGGTTAGGTTAGGTTAGGTTAGGTTAGGTTAGGTTAGGTTAGGTTAGGTTAGGTTAGGTTAGGTTAGGTTAGGTTAGGTTAGGTTAGGTTAGGTTAGGTTAGGTTAGGTTAGGTTAGGTTAGGTTAGGTTAGGTTAGGTTAGGTTAGGTTAGGTTAGGTTAGGTTAGGTTAGGTTAGGTTAGGTTAGGTTAGGTTAGGTTAGGTTAGGTTAGGTTAGGTTAGGTTAGGTTAGGTTAGGTTTTTTTTTTTTTTTTTTTAGTAAGCACCCGCCATCTCAGGGTGTTGTGTGCTTTTCCCTGGAATATTGTCCAGGGGTGTTTATTTTTCTTTTTAATCAATAAAATACCATTAAATTATTATTCACAAATTAGGCCTAAAAATAAAATACACTTTAAAGTAAAAAATACAAATTAACAATTTACACTAAAATTTACAAAATAATTATAAAATACTAATATTCAACATTGCATTTAAAACTTACATAAATTAGAACATTACAACGACAATAATATAAAATAAAGAAATAAAACAATACGGCACAACACTTATAAAACTTAACCCTAACATCACTACTTATCACTATGTCTTTTATTTACCACCCCAACAATATATTCACAATAATTCAAAAATTCAGTTCTCATTTTATCCCCCAGGGCCGCGGGCAGATTCTCACCCGTCATCGCGATGCCCAATTTTTGCTCAATAACATATCTATCTCTTGCAAAAATCGGACACTCGAGCAACAGGTGAGAAACCGTCTCGTCGACTCCGGGCTGACACAGACACGATGGATTCTCCTTCAGCTTGAATCTGTTCAAGTAGAAGGCGAATCCACCGTGTCCAGTCAGTGCTTGTGTGGTGTGGTGAGTGATGTTTATTTTCCGAACTATTTTGTATGCAGCAGCAGCGCTTGGGAAAAAGAGCTTCGTGCCTCCAGCCGTCTCCCCCACATCGTATCTCCTGTCCCATTCCCCGATCGTATCCTGTCTCAAGATACGCTTGACGAATGAAACAGGACACAGATCGTAGTCGGGTTTCCTCTTCGACCCCAGAGCGGCCTCCTTGGCTAATTGGTCAACTCTTTCGTTCCCCCTTAGCCCTGCGTGCGCCTTAATCCAAAACAGAGCGACCTCCCGCCTCTGCGAAGCAGCTTTTCGGAGGGCCGCCCTTGTTTGCACAGCAAGGGGGTGAGGGGAACCGAGTGTGACGGCCTGGAGGGCCGATCTGGAGTCGCTGAAGATGCCGACCTTCGACACTCCACTCTTGCAGGCTCTAATTACTGCTCTTTGGAGCGCTAGGAGTTCGGCCTGGTAGACGGTGCAATACGGCGGCAAAGCAAGCTTGACGGCCTTCGTCTCGGCCTCCCCCTCCCATACGGAAAGGGCGGCTCCGACTCGACCCTCAATCTTGCTGCCGTCCGTGTAGATCCTATGTACGTGGCTATTAGCCACGTCGGAATACGAGTCCTCGTCCACCAGCCCGAACCCCAGCCCTTCCTGCTCTGCCGGATGTGGGTCCTCAATCGCCGGAGCCATTCTTTCCACCTCCCTGTCTCCCAACGCTGGGTGCGACACCCCCTTCTTGATCCCATATAATCTCGAGACTTCGAGTATTCTGAGGTCAAGGGGGAGTATCCCCGCCAACAGCATAGCTGAGTTCAGGGAGACGGTCCGATATGCTCGGCAGATCTTCTGGGCGAACCCCCGTTGTACGGTGTTCAGCCTTTTTTGGACCCCCATCTTTTCCACGGTGGGTGCCCACGCTGCCGATGCATACATAATAGTCGGTTCGATAACAGCTACATAAATAGTTTTTATAATATCTGGGCTAAGTCCCCAACCAACTCTGGCTGCCCTAGCCAAGAGTTTATATCGGGCGATTGCCTTTTGGCATACCGTCCCGACGTGGGCGTTAAAAGTGAGGCCGCTGTCGATCGTTAGGCCTAAAATCTTCATTTGAGAAAAATATTTAATTTCCACACTTCCCATAGCGAGCCGCGGCACGTCATATTTCAGCCTCCTCGTGGAGAGGAGGGCACAAGTTTTATGTGGTGCAAATTTAAGTTTATTTTCTTTTCCCCATTCGTTTATTACATTAAGGACACGGTTCGCTTTCGTTTCAATTTCAAGGGCCGTGTCCCCCTCAACGACCAACACAATGTCGTCGGCAAACGCCTGACAGAATACTTTCATCTCCTCTAACATCCATAGCAGAGGGTCCAGCAAGAGGTTCCACAGGATTGGTCCGCCTATGGACCCCTGCACGCACCCCTTGCTGGTCCCCCTACTCACTTCCACACCCGCATATCTAACTTTCACTCCCCTTTCACTCAGGTAGCTGCTGATCACCCGCCTCACGTTCCCCGGGCACCCAACTTCAGCCAACCGCACCTTTATGGCTGGCCACCAGGCGCTGTCGAAGGCTCCCTCTATGTCCAGCGATACCACAACAGAAATCTTCTTCTCCTCCCTCATATTTCTGATGTGGTTCACTAGTCTATAGAGGGCGTCTTCGGTGCTCCTCTGTGGCATAAAGCCATACTGGTGGGGGCTTATTTTGGGCAACAGGTAAAACCTGAGTCGGCCGACCAGCATCTTTTCGAAGATTTTGCCGAGAACAGGTAAGAGGCCGATCGGTCGATAGGCTTTCGGTACCCGGTATGATTCCCTGCCCGGCTTTCGCAGTATAACCACGGTCGCCCACTTCCACTGTGCGGGGAAGTAGGCGGCAGAGAGGCATCTGTTGAGCAAGGCAAGGAACCATCCCGGGTTACAATCTACAGCGTGCTGACAGATGTCGGCCGTGAGGCCATCCGCCCCGGGGGCCTTCTTGGGGTTGAAGGACCTTACGGATCTCTTCAACTCCTCCATGATGAAAGGAGGGTCGTCCGGGCCGCCGGTGGTTCGGTGTCCAAGGACTCCGCACACCGGCGCACCCGACGATGCCCCTCACTTTCACCACTTTCCTGGTCCTCGGGGTAGAAGGTCTCCACCAACAGTTCTGCCGAGCTCCGGGCATCGAGGGTCTCACCACCCCTCGAAAGGGGCAGATCTCCTCTCTCCCTGTGGCTCTACTAAGCACCCTGTAGATGCCCTCCCAGACCCCCTCCCTATCCTGTTTCCGGCAAAACTCCTTCCAACTCTTCTCTTGCGCTTCTTTCACTGCCTTTTCATACATCTCTCTTTCTTCCAGGTACAATCCAACCACGCGGTCTCTGCGATCGGGTGCTGCGTTTCGGATCCTGCGTCTCCTCGTGGCCACCTGCTTCTTCATCTGCGCGAGCTCATCATTCCACCACGACAAGGTGAATTTCTGTGTGTGTTTTTTGGTCGGCATTGTGTCTCTGCATGTCTGTGTGATTGCTTCAGTATATCTGTCTATTGCGTCATCTATTTGTTGTGTGCTGTGTATTGTGTCTATGTCTTGTATAGTTAATTGTCTGTCCGACATCAGCTGGGTCAGTTTCTCATGAAACTGAGTCCAGTTTTGCCTTGTGTGTGTTAAATATGCGTGTAGTTCGTATTATGTTCGTGCCTGTGGATTTACGTTGTCTGATGCCGAAAGATATGCCGTTGTGGTCCGAGCTCGTGAGACTCTCCTCAACCCTCCAGTTGTCCACTCGGTTCAGCAGATCGTCGGAGCACGCTGTCACATCCACGTAGCTGGAGTACCTTTTCCCACCTCTGATGGTATCGAACGTAGGGATGTCCCCGGTGTTGAGTATGTGCATTCCCATTTCTTCCAGTACAGCAGACACGTCCTCTTCCTCGCGGGTCTTCCACTTCACCACCCCACCACGGGCTTTTTGCGTTCGCATCGCCTCCCAGGACCATCCTATGGATACCCAGCTCTCTCCCTATCCGCCTAAGATGGTCCAGGTAGAGCCCCACTGGCTTATCGGGCTCGAAGTAGAAGGACACTACAATCATCTCCCAGGCTTTGGTTCTGAGGGTGGCCACAACGATGTTGTTACTGCTAAGGCGTGTATGTAGTTCGACATCCAGTGTGTCGTCGAGTACTACAATACACGCCTTTACTGCGCCACCCCCTTCCCCTTCGCACTGGAAGATCCTCACTCCATTGTATGTCCTCATACTTTTCGCCCCACCAACGTAGGGCTCTTGCAGCAACGCTACGCATGCCTTACGCTTGGTGGCTTCGAGCAGTAGCTCCCTTGTGGCGATTTGGCTCCGCTGGAGATTAGCCTGCAATATTCGGTACTGGAAGGACTCACCTTGGGCAACCCTAGCAATACGCTACCGCCGATCTGGCCAGAGCGTCCCACCTCTTTCTTTCTGTACACTCTCGATCAAAGGCGCTGTGCTCTGCGCTGCCTTTCTTGGCCTTGGTGCAGTTAATGCACTGAGGCACTTCTCCCCGCAACCACTTGTCGCATTCAGTCCTCATATGAGGACCGGCACAGTGGCTGCATCTTTCCTTATCCTCCCTACACATCCTTTTAGTATGCCCATAACCAAGGCAGCGGGAGCACTGCACAGTGGACTATGGTCCATTACTCTCACTCTAGTAAGCCCTATATGGGCGTATCCTACACG